>NC_135761.1:44799774-45379025 GCF_052425735.1 Oculina patagonica
GAGGTCGAAAAATACGATTTATCACAAAATACAATAGTTTGAAATGTAATTCTAAAATAGTAATATTAACTGTCATTGTGCTAAAACCACACTGAGACTAAAATTACTGACCTTGAAAATACTGTCTCACGCCGAGACACACACTAACAGAGTGGAAATGACAGCTCTTGCGAAAAAGGCATCATTTTGATTTTTTTTTTGTTTAAAAAAAGGAGAACGGTATAATTCTGCCTTTAGACTAATGCCCTCTTTATTCTCTTACATGTTATATTCGCATCAGCTCATCCTCGGAGACCCAGGGGCAGTTAGTGGGGGCGGGAGAAAGTCTATACGGGCGAAAAGAAAAGGTGAAGAAAAGTCAAGAACGAAAAAAATAGCCCCTGGGGACATACTCTTACCGATCAGTTCCAAAAGGACACCGTCGATCTGGCTTCTGATTGGTGCCACAAAACTTTTGTTTTTTTTGTGCCCAATCAGAGAGCAGCAAGACCAGGAGTCGTTTCGTGTATTCTTACACGGAAAGATACACGAAGGGCCAGTTGGTCGCCATGTTTTCTGTTCGTCGAAGCTACAGTTGGAAGAGAAACGCTGCAGTCACAGATGGAGAGGAAATCGTTCGGCAGGGAGATGCATTTTAATAAAGACTTTTTCCTTACAAATTCCTTGTCCAATTCCAAACAAGAGTGACTGATCTGTGCTTGATACAGTCCTTTGGATTCAAATCCTTGTCTATCAGGCCATACAAATTTACTGGTAATTCATTCAATATTCATATTTGAATTTAATTGACAATATTTAACAATTATTCGCCGAAGGCGAAGTGATTATTCAACAATAATCACTGAGCCTGAGGCAAATAATTGTTTTAGTATAATTTTAAGAGGTGATCATCAAGAACTTAAAAAATAAAACGATAACAAACAAGAAAACAGCAAACACAAGTGTTCGCTTGCATACATGTACAGTGTAAACCAGTTTAATTCATCGATCGATGGCAATCAGAGTTTATTTAGTTAAAGCAATAAAACGGAACAAATCAAACACTACGAGAAAGATAGATGTCCGGTACCTTTGTATGATTGTTGATGACTTCTAAGTGATGTGCGAATCCTCTCGAAAATGAGTAGCTCCGGTGAGATGAGAACTAAATAATCAAAGTTTGCTCAATCGATCTGACTGAGTTTCTCATCGATCGCCCAACTGAACCGCCGTGTTTACGATCATTTCTTATGTCTTGAGAACCATCTCTTGAAAATATTTTCAGTCCAAAAGCCTTGGTAGTTAATTTGCAAAATTCCCAATGTTTGAAATATCCAGAAATTGGACTGGTTTCTTTCAAATCAAAGAAATTTTCATTCAGCAAAAGCGGCCATGTTTACTTGCCTGGATGTCAAAGGTGGCGTGGCTAAGTAACCAAGCCTTCAAAGCTATAATCACCTCGCTAGGGGTGAATATAATTAAAAATTTACATTTAATAAAAAAAAGTTAAGCTAATAAATAAGTGCATTTACATTTGCACGTTTATGTCAGGGGAAAAAACCGATTTACATCATGAAATTCACTGTTCTCAAAGAAAGCCGAAGAAAGTTGTGTTCCTCTCGTGCGCGAAGCCGTCTGTTGTTTGACATACCTGCCTGGCCCGTGCGATAAAGAAAATTCAATTACTCAGCATTGGCACTGTTTCAGTCACAGCAAGTGATGCGAGAAAGCAGGAGAAAGAAACTGTTCGTCCAGTCCAGCCAAAGAAAGCGAATTTCGAAACACGTCCAAGTTATATCGACATCAGTTACGTAATCGGTGTGTGTACGATACCTACGAAGATCCAGCGTATTTCGCGTTAGTTTCTTGCAGATATGCCGAACGATTTCCTCTACATCTGTGACTGCAGCGTTTCTCTTCCAACTGTAGCTTCGACGAACAGAAAACATGGCGACCAACTGGCCCTTCGTGTATCTTTCCGTGTAAGAATACACGAAACGACTCCTGGTCTTGCTGCTCTTTGATTGGGCACAAAAAAATAAAAGTTTTGTGGCACCAATCAAAAGCCAGAACGACGGCGTCCTTTTGGAACTGGTCCGGTAAGAGTATGTCCCCAGGGGCTATTTTTTCGTTCTTTACTTTTCTTCTCCGATTTTTTTTTTCGCCCGTATAGACTTTCTCCCGCCCCTACTAACTGCCCCTGGGTCTCCGAGGATGGCGTCAGCTTCGTTTTCTCCAGTTTTCTTAAAATTCAATACCGCTTTTATGATATCCTTTGCTGAGTTTTATAAAATTATGAGTCACATACGGCACTATTAATTATAATTACTTCGAATACGTTTAATGTTTTCTGTTCTCCGATAGAAAACAGTCGCGCGCGCGAGTAGCTCTTTAAGCGGTAAATTTTCTTGATTTTTGTCTTCAAAGTGCACAATATTGTAGGTTTTGGACTGCAATCCTTTAGAGTTTCTACTAAAACAATTAGACTACTCACCCTCGGGCTCGTAGTCTAATTGTTAAATACTGCACGGCATGTATAATGGTTGCTTATAATGACGCTCGAATTTAACCAATTGGCCCCCGGCTTCTTGTCGCCGCCAATAAAGAAAAAAAATTAAACGATAACCAAAGCACCAGCTTGCCACAATAGGTGCTTTATAACTCCACTTAAATTTTTATCATTTAAAAGTAGAACATTTTTACGATTGATTGCGATACGCATGGAATTTTTTAATGTTTCTCACAGTACACAGTGCTTTTCTCGCCATTCCGAATGTTTCTCATGACTTCTACCTGGCAAAAAACCCGAAAGATTTGTGGCAAGTCAAGACGATTGCTCTGCATTTGCAAGTTGTTGTTACCAGTGTCTAAAACTAATTTTGCAAATCACTCCAACTTCAAGGTGTCATTTTACTGCATATTTTAAATGTCATATTAATATAATGACTTGACCCCGCTTCTCTTCCAGACGAAATCTATCTGAATAGCATGAGCTTTAAATGGCATTCAAGTTACTTACTTTTAATAAGTTGTCTTAAAATCTCCAAATCAGCTCGCTTTCTCCAGCTCACTCCAAATTCAATACCGCTTTGATAATTCTCTTTTGTTGCTTTTTACTGAGATTTTAAATCAAAATACGGCACCTTTAATTTTCACCTTTTTATTGTACCTGGCCGATAATCATGCATTATCCACCAAACAAAAGGCAACATTAGGTGGCTCTAGTTATATAATATGGATGATCTTAATCTTTTGAATTACCAAGCAGATGTTTCTCCTTTTAAAATTGAAAAAAGTCCTTATATAATTGCTAATTTATTTGCCCTAAAGACCTTTTTTAAGCTGGAATTCAGTGAATTCGGTTATTCCCTCTGGTATATTGGTTTTATACGAACATTTCGCAAGTGTGTGATGCACTGCACTGCGATGCGATTGTGCTTACATTTTACATTTACATTTTCAATTATCTGTGTCTTTCAGTTATAAGAAATATTCGATGGGCGGTGAAATTAGGTCTTTCGGTAAAGTTAATTTATGCCTTTTCGGAAAACAAAAAATATATGACTTATCACAAAAGAAAATGTTTTGTATTGAAAATAAAAAGGTGCCATTGTGATTTTGCTACACTGATACAGCCCTTGTTACCAAGTTGTTTCTTCGAAATTATAAAAGTGCCAATGCTATTACTTATATCCTATAAATCCTTCATTCACATCTTCAGCAATAGTTTTATATTTATTAAAACTGCACAGTTACTTATAATATATGGCCCCCCGTCTTCTTGTCGCCGTCAATAAAGAAAAAAAATTAAACGATAACCAAAGCACCAGCTTGCCACAATAGGTCCTTTATAACTCCGCTTAAATTTTTATCATTTAAAAGTAGAACATTTTTACCATTGATTGTGATTAGCATGGAATTTGTGAATGTTCCTCACAGTACACAGTGCTTTTCTCGCCATTCCGAATGTTTCTCATGACTTCTGCCTGGCAAAAAACCCGAAAGATTTGTGGCAAGTCAAGACGATTGCTTTGCATTTGCAAGTTGTTGTTACCAGTGTCTAAAAACTAATTTTGCAAATCACTCCAACTTCAAGGCGTCATTTTACTGCATATTTTAAATGTCATATTAATAATGACTTGACCCCGCTTCTCTTCCAGACGAAATCTATCTGAATAGCATTAGCTTTAAATGGCATTCGAGTTACTTACTTTTAATAAGTTGTCTTAAAATCTCCATATCAGCTCCCTTTCTCCAGCTCACTCCAAATTCAATACCGCTTTGATAATTCCCTTTTGTTGCTTTTTACTGAGATTTTAAATAAAAATACGGCACCTTTAATTATTACTAGCTCATACAGTCTTTGAATATTATTATCCCCATAAACATAAATATGTAATGAAAACAGGATATTAAAACTAAAATATGACTCAGCCCTTTGCAACATAATTGGCCGGACAATGGGCTTTAGGACAAAAACGTTATAAGATTTGCGATGTCCTTTTAAAATTATAATTAAAGTTTTGTTTTGCACTCTTTGAAAAATCGCCGTGTCCATATTAATCAGTTACACGTGAAAAAGCAACTATAAACACCTGCAAAAAGACAACACTATCCCTTTCATGTCCCGTTATCTCGAATGAAAAGGAAAATCGGGATAGTGAACAAAAAATAAACACAATTTCATTGATTTTATTTACTTTTCATATTTTCAATATAGCGTAAGGCCACGATGAGGATTAAGACGCTTAATATATTTTACCTTCGGTATATTAGTGTTTTAATTGAAGTTTACCGTGAAAGAACTGCCTAGGGGGGTGTTGTATTTTTCTTGTTCTTTGAGTTATTCAAACTTTTTCCTGAACCGGAAATTGAATTGCTCAAACTTGTTTCACTCTTTTACGACATTTTATGACAGTTAAGGACGGTGCCTCCTATTGTTACTGCGCACTTGTTCTGCGCATCACGCAATGCATCGAACACACTGGACGCGCGCGCTTTTGATTAATTTGCTCGCGCAAAATGACGAGTTCAACTACGCGACCAAGCGCGCGACTAAACATCAAGAAAGGTTTCTGGTGCGACGAAATCCAGTTTATGGGCATATACTAAGCCAGGTGCAGTGGAAAAGCAACATTTTAGTAACCATTGACCTCTAAAAATGGCTCACATTAATAGTTTAAAACAAATCGCTCAGCGCTTAAACGTAACTCGCAAACTACATATGGCGCGCGAGAGAGAGATGCAAATATTTCACTCGCTAGGGAGGGGAAAGGAAAAATGTAACAGACCCCAAAAACGATTCGATAGAGCTTGAAAAGAACTCGTATAACTTTAAAAAACGCGTGGTGACCCCTACTTTTTATTTTATAAAATGGAAGTGGTAAGTCTATAGAGCACATGTTTAGTTTGTCATTAAGTGAAAAAAAATTAGGCCGATTTTCTGGCCGTGCACGAGAGAGCTGTTAGAGTCAAAAATTGCGCAAACACAATTATTTTGTTAATAAAATCGTAGATCACGCAGTTTCAAAGACATTGTATGTTAGTTATTTTAAAGATTGTTATATTTAATGTTGATTTTGTTCATGAAAAAACAATTTCAAATGGAATTTGCAAGGAATTTTATTTTATTTTACGTTTTCTTTAAAATGCTACGTCAGCACTTTTTTCCAGTTTTCAAACCTAATTATCTCGAAAATTTGCGTGGCTACCCCCAATTTTCTTTTTGGATTTTAATAGCCCTTGGTAACATCTACATTTCTTGCATAGTCTTCGGCCAGGCAAAAATACTTTGTTATTAGTAGGCACCGTCCAGGTTTTTTTTCCAAAATCAGCAAATCAACAAATAGAGATGACAAGTACCATTTGTAATTGGGTTTGTTTTTCGTTGATAAGAAACTACACAAATAGTAAAAAAATTTCGTTGTTCTGATCCAGAGGGATAAAAAAAACTAGCAAATGGTAAGGGAAATTCCAGGTTGTCCGTTCCAACCGAGATCGCAGCGGACATCACCTGAAGGTTGTCCACTTGATTCAACCGGAATTTCCAGAAAATGTACCTTACCATTTACTTTTCAACCTAAATTCCTTTTTTCTTATCTAAATCTTAAACACCCAAGGATCTTGACGGTCACTTTTCTGTAGCCTAAAGAATCGAAAAAAAAGGAAAACCATATTATATTTTGCCCATTTTTTGAAGAAAACATACAGAATGAAATCCCTGTCAAATCGAGTACTTCTAAAGTTTTTGGAGGAAACTTCGAGCCAACTGTACCGAAATATCGCCATACCAGGAATGTCACCATTTAAGTTTATTTTTATGCCGGCAATGTTCCTATCTAAGTTACTTTATTAACACTGTACTCACCTTTTTTTTTCTTGCAAAATCAAATGGTTGTTGCTGTTGCACCGCCTTTAAATTTCTGTTGTCTTCATATTTTAAACAGTCAGCGGTACTGATCTATAAGACGACTTTTCACAAAACAAGTTTGATCATCCTCGTTAATTTTGGGAGGCACTTATTTAATGTTGTATTGTTTTACTTGCTATTTTATAATCGAAAACTGACCTGACATGGAAGAACTTAACGAATACATTGGTTTTTCTAATTTATAGCTTCTTCTCCTGTAAGGTTTCCATTTGGCAAAGGAAAAATTTCTCAACAAGCCAGCCCTGTACTCTTTGTTCGTCAGCCAGTAGATCAGAGGGTTTAGACACGAGTTAAACATTGCAAGAATCGCACCCGATCTGTGCAATGTACTGCCAATCTTAGTGATGCCAAATGGTGAGAGGATGTAAAAGGTTTGATTTGGAAGCCAACATAATGTCAGAGTTATTGACGTCACGGCACACATGCGTAATAGCGCTTTTTGTTGTGCTCTTTGTCGCTCACCATAACATCTTGCCATTGGTGATGTCTTGAACAGCAGTGTGATATGGCCAAACGAAGCCCAAGCTATCAAACACGGAAAATAAAAACTGATCAGAGCATAAATAACAACCATAGCCTGAGTTCCTTTTTCTCCATATGGTGCTTTTACATTAGAACATTTGCTTCCTGACAACTTCCACTCGAAAAACTTGTTAATCTGCAGAAGACAAGTGCAAACCCAAATAATCACGATGTAGAGAAGTAGCCTCTTTCTGGTGAAATAGCGCTTGTACTTCATTGGTCGAAAAATGCAATACCACCTGTCAATACCCAGGCACGTGACCTTCAAGAGGGAGACTTTTCCCATTGTGAAAAGCAAGTATCCGCTTGCGAAGACACGGCAGAAGATTTCACCAGCTAAACCACGGGGAACTGGAAACGATGCAATGCTGATGACATAGCCAGGTGTAAGCGGAAGAAAGATTCCTGATAATCATTAAAACAATAATCAATCGCTCATACTTGACATAACTGTTATAATCAACTTACCACCAAATCGATAAGTACTGTGAGCATAGATAAATAATAAACATAAAGGAATAGGAAGAAACTGAAGAAAGAGGCATTGAAATAGTCACCAGGTCTAAGACAAACTCTAATTTTAGCAAACCTGTTAGCAGATCTGTGATGGCCAACGAAAACAGGAGAATGTTGTGTGGTCTTTTTAACATGGCAGGCTTCCTTGTCATAGTCACACAGAACAGAAAGTTCAGCAAAAACGACAAAGCTGCTATCACTGCAAACATAGCCTCCTTAGCTTTGGTCTGCGAGTTCTCTTCATTGCTTGATAGATTTGGTTTCGATATGTCTCGCATTACAAAGAATGTGGTGTTGTTGTAGTGGAGCATTTTCGATAGCCCTTAGTAAAAAATAAAACAAATTATAAAACAGAATTTAAAAATATATTATTTAAAGAAGTATAATAATAAAACGTTAGTATGGTTAGTTTCTTACCTTTTGTTTCCCTTCAAAATCGTTTTTTCTACCAGGGTAGAACAGCCCGGCGACGATTCTAAAGAGATTAATATCGTCATGGGCGATATATATATACTCTGCAGAAACTCTGGTGGAGCTTGCTTACACTTACCAAACGAGAGGCGTCATATATGTGATCTTATTTTGTCGCGTTTTTTAATAATCCGGTTTCATCACTTTAATTACTACGCAGATGAAGTGAAAAATAATAAAAAAAGATGTTCCTTTAGATTTTTTAATTAAATTCTCTGTAGGAAGAGTTAATTCATGCTTTTTGAGACGTCAAAAAATACGATTTATCACGAAAGACAATAGTTTGAAATGTAATTTTAAAATATTAACTGTAATTGTGCTAAAACCACACTGAAACTGAAAATGCTGACCTTGAAAATACTGTCTCACGCCGAGACAAACACTAACAGAGTGGGAATGACAGTTCTTGCGAAAAAGGCATCCTCTTGAATTTTTTTTAAAAAAAAGGAAAACGGTATATTTTTGCCTCTAGACTAATGCCCCCTTTATCCTCTTACATGTCTTATTCGAATCAGCTTCGCTTTCTCCAGTTTGCTTAAAATTCAATACCGCTTTTATGATATCCTTTGCTGAGTTTTATGAAATTATGAGTCAAATACGGCACCATTAATTATTACTCCTTCGAATGCGTTCAGTGATGAAAAAAAATGTATACTGTTATCCCGGTTTTCATGAATAAGTAATGCGAACAGCATTTGAACTCAACAGCTGACTCTTTGTTTTCATAACGTAACTGTCTGGACAATGGGCTATACGACAAGGGAAGTTATAAGAACAATTGGGTTGTCCTTTCCTTTAAATTGTCGTTTATACAATGTGTGATATGAAAATCCCTGGTGAGTTATTACCGGTGAAGCAAGTCCAACCAATGGTTGATTTAATTCAAAAACCTTTAGAGGCAGTAAAAATATAAACACCTGCAAAAAGAAAAGCAATATATCTTTAGTGCCCCCGTTATCACGAATGGAAAACGGGATATTAACCAAAAACGAGACATATCTATTAATTTTATCTTTATAATTTCAATATGGTGCGTGGCCATAATAAGACTGAACACGCTAAAAATGGAGGATTTTCAAAGAGAAAAAAAAAATATTTTTGCCTCATAACTTGTACTAGCTTCGGCAACTGAAAATTTCACTCTTCCCAAAAATTTAATGACCCTGGGAAAAATAACGACACACGGACGTCTAGGTTGCCTCGACGGTTGTCCCTTCAATTTTTTTAAAAACAGGCTGTGGAAAGCTACCGTAACTACCGTGTGTGTGATAAAGATCTTCGATGTATCCCGCCAAGTGTTCCCAAACAGACGAATCTCTGAATGGGACTGTGTCACGGATTTTAGCCAAATTAAGGCATCGAAAATGACCATCAAATTCGGTGAAATATATAAATAACCTCTTAAAACAGCGAAGGAACATTTCAATAACACAGCAAATATAAAAGAAGGTACGGATGGCAAAAGTGACAATAGTTTTAATCCGAGGGCCGCTTGTTTGTCAGTAGTTTTTACTGTTTGCCGTTACCCTCTTTTAATAATAAAGTTGATTGAAAGTTGATTGATTGCAATATGGGTTTTTGAAATATTGTTGGGCTGAACAGTTTTCAAAGTTCGTCTCGTTTGTTTGTTACTTTAAATTTAAACGCCTGGGAGACATATTTGGTTGCAATTAAGATGTGGTTTTGTCATTTTGATGCAGAGGAGTAATTAATGTCTTTAAAAACATTAAGTTTCTTAGGAAGTTTTCGGCAAAACTTAAAAAAATTAACTTTACTCAGCCATGACACAGTCCCTTTAACGATAACCAAGATTGTTTTAATCCAAGAGCAGAACAAGTCAAATCGGTCGGGTGGCGGATTTCCTTCAACCCTAATTGAAAAGGTGTAAGTCCTTCCGCCTTCTGTCATCTTCTGTACTTGTTCGGGATCTTTTACCTGATGCCTTCGTCAAAATCAAATTACTCTAAATACATTCATGGGCTTTTTAGTGTAAAGGGTAAAAAATGGATGATTTTCCAAAAGGAAAGAGAAAAGACTTTTGTGTCCTAAACAGTTGTCACAAAGAGGAAACATTCGGACTAAATGCTTCCAGATTAAAAAAGAGCTCGACCGAAGACTCCGGCAAAATAATTTGATCGAGCCCAATTCTTGGGTCATCATTATCATGCGCTTAAAGCATGAGCCTCTGGCTCGCATAGGGAGGGAAACCACATCCTGCCTTATGGCTCTAACAAATTGATTGATTGATTGATTAATTAATTGATTGATTGATAGATCAATCGTTGAAGGTTGACAGTTTTTTTAGGAAAACAGAAGCGAAACACACATTTCGATTTGCAATAAGTAGCTTTATTTCGTACTTTTAATACCTACAGAAAGTTTTATGAACACTCAAATCAATTCCGCTGCTGTGTATTGTCATATGTACCTGATTTGACTGGTTAATCTTTTCTTGCCTTACTTCCTTACTGAGTGGAGTAGGTACGTGCGTCCTATCTTTGTGTTTTCGAGCCACCTGGTCTTCTCTTGGCTAAAATCCCGGCTTAGCTTTAAATACGCATAAAAGCTTAAACATTGGAACGTTAAGATTAGATCAGCACGGCAAAGCAAATCAAGGCAGAGCACAGTAAAGCAGAGAGGAGAAGCAGTTGAAGTTGCACAATAAAGCCATTGTAGTCCTCTGGTGCCTGTTTGGACTCTTGGTTAGCTCAGCTATTTATCCCAGCGTCCTAACAAATAAATTAATTAAAGAGTAATTGATACGAGATTTTCACTGGATGTAACCTTCTACCAGCTGAGGTATCAAGCCACAATTTGGGATAGCGGGGATTATGGTTTCGAATCTCGTTGGATTCCTGTTTTTTTTTTCTTCTTCCCAGGCTCTTCCTTGTCGTTGCTTGCCAAGTCTGTGATTTGATGTTTACAAATTAACTAGTTTTGCGTATCGCCCTAGACTTTAAACTGTGGCATAAAACGTACAATTTAAAATCATAAAGCAACATTATTTAACAAATAAAGAAGCCTCTGCTGTGCTCCGTTCTGTTGTAAAGCACTTAGGAAGCGGCTAGAGCACGAAAGAAGTGTAGGGTGAAACGCGAGCCGATAGCCGATAGGCGAGTGTTTCTCTACTTCGACTTGTACCGAAATTTCACTTTCCATTGCCGTGTTATTTGTGCTGTCACGGACAAGACATTCTTAATCTAATGACGCTAAAAAGTCATCTTCATATTCATGTTCGAGATCAAACAAGATTTCACTTGGGTGAAGAGAAAACCTGAGCTAGAAGGTCGGGAACTGGTCGGCCATATTGGGTCGATGACGCGACAATTCCTCCGTACATCTGTTCTCTTATAAAGTACACTGTATAAACCAATCAGAGCGTGCGTTATATGAAAACTTAATTATAACATAAATTAAAACAGTATCTCAGTGACAACCCGTGTCATATATTTGAGACGCTGCGCCATTATCTATAAGCTTTAGTCCTGCTCGCAGCTTATGTCTCCTTTTAGGTCATCAAAGTTGATATGACCCCATGCGTCCGAGCTGATGTCGACCAGTCTTACGCGTGCGCGTTGACCAATAAAAACTGTGACATCCGTGGTCATATAAGTCATGGTCTCAGAGCATTTTCCGGTCTCTTTCCTCACAACCTGCGAAAATTACAAGAAAATATGATAAAGGCTCCACACTAGGCATGTAACCTTGTTGTATCAGTAAGTAAGTCAGTCAGTCAGTCGGTTGGTCGGTCGGTCGATCAGTCGGTGAGTCAGAAGGGATGGAAGAAAGGAGGGAAGGAAGGAAGGAAGGAAGGAAGGAAGGAAGGAAGGAAGGAAGGAAGGAAGGAAGGAAGGAAGGAAGGAAGGAAGGAAGGAAGGAAGGAAGGAAGGAAGGAAGGAAGGAAGGAAGGAAGGAAGGAAGGAAGAAAGGAAGGAAGGAAGGAAATTCAATTTCCTTCAGTGTTATCGTAAACGCAATGCTCACCTGACCGTTGACGACTAGCTATGCTCGAACAGAGTTTATATCGCAACCTCCACCAATCAGAAACGAGATGTTCTGTCCACTGATTTTAAAGGATGGGGAAGTAAGAGTTCCCTGGGGACCGTCGTCTTGAATTCCCGACCTTTGAAATCGACCTTTAGAGGGTCGATTTTCAAATCCTCCAATCCACCAGTCTCCCTGTTGATTAGCAGGCTGTCCCCTGTTACGAGCTGTTGGGTTATCACCATAGGTCGGCTGGTTGTTAAACACTGTACCAGTCCTCTCCCAGCCAGCGATTCCGTCTTCGAAGTCGAACTTGCAAGCTTTGAAAAAAAGGAATAGAAAGCAGAAGATTAATACAGGTTTAGGTTAACAATACAGTTATTTTCTGTGTGCAGATCATGGAGATAAATTAAATGTAGACAACAGGGATTTTTTTAAAAAACAAAATTAACACAAGAGCAAAATTGTGGTGTAATTGCAACTCCTGTTCGACGTCTTCTATTTGATCTATGTGGTTACAGCTCAGTCAATTGAATAAAATAATAATAATAATAATAATAATAATAATAATAATAATAATGTGTCTTTATTTCAATTGATAAAATACATATCAAAATTTATAATGGTAAAAATATAAAAAAGAGCTAAATACAGGAATAAGAATCAATATCATTAAAAGCTAACCTATTACTAAAACTATTCTTAAAAACTATTCTTAAAACTATTCGAAAAACGCTATTCTTATATTATTTGAGAAATAATATAATAATATATAATATACTAGTTATGCAACGCTTTCCGAGAAAATACAAGTGACAAGTGGGATATTCCATCGTATACCACGAGAAAGTGTTGTGTAACTATTTTATACCATGCCATAGAAAATACGCTTACTAAATTTCGTCGAGAATACAATCGCAGCGCACGATGGGAAGGTTGGGTTGAATACCGTCGAATAAACAACGGCTTTCCTGTATTCTGATTAGCTGTATTTTCTATGGCATGGTATAAAAAAAATATAAAATACATATAATTTAATGTACTTTTGCAGACACGTTAATTTAGTAATTGCTTAGTTCAAAACTGGTGAAAATGAATTGGTACAGTGCAATACCGCCTAATGTTTTGCATGTTTCCTAGACTTAATGGTCAAATGGCGTCATATGCTTATGATAAAATTTATTTTCCGGCGTATCATAGAAACTGGGATAGTGCTCTTATGTCAAAGGAAGTAGTAACTACAACAATATTAAGTTAGATTGTTCTATAGAAAAATTATAGCACATCGCTATGGAAGCCAAATTTGAGATGTTCGCTGTATAAATCTGCTTAATTAAGAATTTCGCGAAATTGGTTCTGCTCTTTAACAGTACCTTCACAGTGAGTCCCAGCAAATCCAGCCTTACAAACACAGTGGTAAGTATCCCGTGCAAAGTCATCAGGAACGCATGCGCCATTGTTTTGGCATGGGTTGTTGTTGTTGCATGGATGCTACAAATAAAAGCAAAAACAGCACAAGAATGTACATGACAGATAGCAATTATCCCTGGAAGAGGACTGGTCGAAAACGATTGAATAATACAAGCTTAAGTCTAGCTACACCAAAGACACTCGACTGTCTGCAAATGCCGCAGGTGAGATTGTTGCTATTTGGGTATATATACAATGCGCATCAACCACTAGAACACTTGCTTTGCTTTCAGATCATGCCTATACTAACTACAAGCATAAACACTGGACAAGTTTATTCGATCTGATAAAAATGGAGAAGCTGAGTTGAAAAGATGTGTCGCAGCACTCTCGTCTCAGATTGCGAGCAGTAATTATTTACCATGTCCACGTGCCTTCAATTTACAAAACTGCCAAAATTTTCATTATCGTATCGGCAATGTCGATGTCTTCATGTTTATGTAAACCGGTTGAAAACTAGTTCACGATGTGTTTACCTTAAAGAGCACGGAAAATGTAAAGCCTTCTTGCTCGTGAAAAACTGTGTTTTCGTTGATGAGGGAGATGTCGTGCTTGTTTAACTCACAAGTTCCTTTTTCGTCATTCGTGGAAGCTAGTTTGAAGTTTGTGGAAGTACACCACTCGCTTCCCATACATACATGATTGCATGATATTAAACTTGGTGACTCAAAGCGTTTAACAACGTGACCCTTTTTAAGTCGCTTATTTCCCTTAGTCGCAAAGTAAGTTGAACGAGAAGTTGTGGAGTTTTCTTCGTTGGCGAAAGCTTCAGTATTGATCATCCCTTCGAACAAGATAATCAAGAGAATGTGTTTACCCTCCATCGGTAACAAAAGTCAATATGCAATGCGAATTTAATGAAATTTCTACTTGGTTGTTCAAGCTTGTGGTAATGTTTATGCGGTTGTGTGATATGATTGGTCAGTTCAGTCGTTATGTTATTAGGAAATAGTTTAATCTTCGGCATTCATCGTAAACTAACACTTGTCTGTCACGACAGTTTGCTGAATGAGTAATTAGATGAACAAATGTGCAAAATTTTGCATAAAGTCGCTGAAGCCCACGTAATGTTAACACAAATAGCAAAGTAAAATTTAAAGGAATTTCATCGTAGATGGTCTTTGACGGAGACATTTTGATGGGACAGGTAATGTTGTTTTGCCATCAAGACAAATCTTTAACTTTTTTGTTCTTGTGATATTTTATTATAGTTTTGTTTTAACCATTTTACAGTCTTAGGATTTCTTAGCTTAGTTTAAGCATCCTTTACCTGTTTTGAAAACTCGTAAACTATAACTCAATATCAGTTCCGCTAGGAGCTGTGTGTAATTTAAAAGTGCGGTTCTACTGCTCTGTGATTAGATTTGTTTTTTTTTTTTGTTTTTTTTTTTTTTGTCTTTTTGCTGCTTTGTTATTGCTACTTTTGTTTCTTCTGAGCGGTGACTCGCATATATGCATGAGACTCATGAGACTCTTTAGTAAGAATTGGAAGCTACTTACTTTTGACAACTCTAATAAATTGTGTGTGGAGCCAAAGACCACGGATATATTAAAACAGAAATCATTGTTCTGTCTTACCTTTCATCCCAATGAATTTATTTAATTCGTGCAATTCGAAATGTCATTGTAGACAATCGCCCAACATAAGTGGTCATAGTTATTTTTTCAAATAAGTTGATTTTAGTACTCTGACTAATTTATTCTTCAAAGTGAATTGCGTGACATGTCAATCAACTGAAGAAAACAACAATTTTTGGGGTAGATGGGCTTCAAAAGTTTTATGTGTTTCATATCAAAATGTTCAGTGGACAACAGTCTTTGATTTGAAGGGGATTTCAGAATTTTCATTTAAAATATAAAGTAGCCACAGCAGTGAAATGAGAACATTGTCTTTATTATGTCACACAATTAGTAATATTTAACTTGATATGACAGCTGTCAATCAACGTTAGTGATTTTTTTAAACATCTTAAAATGTAGCACATCTACTTAGGAAAATAATGGCAAAGTTTGAGGGCGATTCCTGAAAAATAACATTTCTTACATATTTTTTTGTATTTTTAAAAAGAATTATTAAAAATAGGCAAAACTTAATTTGAGCTGCAAAGGTTTAAGGAGGCTGTAGTTTTTTAAGCCCTAGGGTGGTTGTTTTGAAATTGAAAAGAATCAAGAAAGTCAATGTTCGATTTTTTTTAAAATACACCATAATGATCACATATGACCAAAGTTAAATTTTTTACCGGTCACTTTGTCACAAAAGTTACCATAGCAACGATTGACGTTTTCTTTGTTTTCAAACAAGGATATTTTTTCGAAATCTAGATTGACCCTTGGTATTCATTTTTTGATATGTGACCCTCCACGGGAAAACAGGGAATAAGGTGAACGCACGCGCACGGCACGTTCGCACGTTTAAACAAAAGATGCGTGTTTCAACACGGTAGCACCGTGTAAGTCACTTTCCTCATTAGTAGCAAAGCTATTGTTTTTCCTCGCACGCTAAAAACAAAGCAGCGTGTTAAGACACGGTCTTCTTAACACGGTCATCATAACACGGTCATCTTGACACGGTCACCGTGTTAATGCGTGCAAAATGTTAACACGATGACCGTGTTAACAAACCCTAATTTCTATCACTATTGTTCGTATTAACCAGGGCAGCTTAGTTGTTTCCAATTCCATATGAGAAAGCTCGGATATTCTGATATTTAACACCAGAAATTTCCCGTTTATTCACTTTGCGGACGGTTTTTGATTTCGGTGTTAAATCTACAGTTGAACACCGGTAACTCGAACTCTGAAGGGAAACGAAAAACAGTTCGAGTTAGCGGGGTTTTTTAGTTAAGCGAGGATGACTGAGACGCGACCTTCTTTAGTTTCCAGGAATTTAAATTCTTGTTTTGAATACTCAATCCAGAATTTTCTGATTGAAGATTAGAACGGTCAAGTCGTTCGAGCTTGAAAAATCACTCATTAGCTCCTAGCAGCTGTTCAAGGCATGAAACTTATAACACAAAACATTCTTTTCCACCCCGATATCACTCGTTCGGACAACGACACCTTGTCATTTTGCGGCCAAGTATAATTTCATTACATCTTGCCGCGAAAACTTATAAGCGTTCACAGCGCCGTTGAGAGTCAAACTTTGTTGACCTCGAGCAGTTCATCTTTGGCTCAGTCTATCGAGCGAGGAAAAAATCGCAACCGAAAAACTGGAGGCCGTTTCTTAATCGTTATTTTTTAGCATTTTGCTTAATGGACTAATGGAAAGAGGGACTGCTTGCAGTCTACAAACTTTGCTAAACACATGTAGTTCGTTAAACTTGTAATACTTCCAAGATCTACCGTGTTAAGAAGTCTAGCGTGTTAAGAAATCTACCATGTTGAAAATAAATTATAGTAGATTGACTAACTGTAGACGAAATTTTAGAAAAATCTGTGATTATTTTTTGATTTTTAATTATCATGGTAGATAATTTTCATTTTCGAAACGACCACCCTAGGGCTAAAAAACTACATCGAGCGTCCTTAAAACGCGTACTTAAAATTTAAATTGCTTCCTTTTGCGTATTTGATAAATTTATTTCCAGTGGGTGACTTATCGCTAGGCTCTTGATAAGAGTTGGAAGTACCTACAAAAAATATAGAAAAAGCTGTAAAGGAACATTTATGGCATCAGACGAACTCTCAAATTCTGCGGGCCGTACTGCAAAACACTGCGCGAAAAATTGGCCAATTTAGTGTCTGACTAAATTCCGAAAAAAAAAATTTACCATCTTTATTATTTACCACACATTTGATGATTTCGACATTGCTGATCCTAGCAGTATACAGCACGCGTGTCACATATCAACCTAGTAAATGGCCTATGCTCACAGCGAGTCTCTCGTAGCTCAGTTGCTTAGAGCGCCCAACAGGTATCTGGGAGGCCATGGGTTCGATTCCCGTCGGGGACTCAGATTTTTTCTTTGTCCCACGCTCGTGTCATGTTGAATAATTTCTTCACTAAAATCAGACTTGTTTAAAAACAAACAAATACGAAAATTCTTGCTCTGGTAATCTTTGTTGCTAGGAAACCAGATAAATAGTTAAACTATGGTCATTTGGGATCGTTATGGTGTAATTAAGCAAAATCAAATACTGGCTTCCGAACGCAGTTTTCCTGTCAAAACCACCACCCAGAGGCTAAAAAAAACTACATCGAGCCTTCTTAATGGCTTCTTAATCGCTATCATTAACAGTCTTTGAAAAGTATCACACATAAATTTAAAATTAAAAAGTGGTCATTAAAAACTAACTGTGGAGCTACGCGTTTAGACTTGACTAAATTTAAATATTAAAGTATTTACACCTAACGAAAATAAAGTTGTCATGGAAAAAAGGCAAATTGCAAAAAGGCAAATAGGAATAAATTAGGCATTACAACGATATGTTTGAAATTTCCCCGAAGAAACAACCTCAAAACGCTTCAATTTACACGTTTACCGTACCCAAATTCGCAAGAGCCAATCAGAAGCGCGATCACTGTCCTGATATCCACGATATCAGTCACACCGAATGCCCCCATATCACGGTCACGAAAGGAGACGAAATTGAAAAGAGGATTACCAAAAAACAGAACTCATAATTAAATATAGCGGTGTAGCGGTCGAAAAAGAGAACTTCCCACCACTATGCGCGTCGCCAATGCGGATGTTTGCCGACGAGACGAGACAAGACGAAAAAAAGGAGTCGGAACTTTTCGCTAGAAATGAGAGAAACCTAAACAAAGAGTGGAAAAGGGAGAAGGACTGTAAAAGTGTGAAGACGTCAACCCAATACGTACCGCAGCGGCCAGAGCGAAAATATAACCGGAGTTTGGTGATTTGGGTACGGTAACCTAATCGAACGCGGGCGTTGCCCATGGGACGCGCCGCAGAACCGGCGCCTGAGCCCAGCGACAAAAAGGAGATAGGTATAAAAATCAATTTATCTTACAACACGATCGATATGTGTACAGATATAAACTCTAAAGTTTTCTTTAAATGTATAGAGCTATGATGATGAAGCTAACTAATTCTTTTTTGGCTTTTTTCATTTGGCTTTTTCTATGCCAACGTTACTGCAATTAGGTGTACCTTGAAAGACATGGAGAATGTAACGTCTTCTTGTTCATGAAAAACTTTGTTTTCGTTGATGAGGGAGATGTCGCGCTTGTTCAACTCACAAGTTCCTTTGCCGCCATTCTTGGAGGGCGATTTAAAGTTTGTGGAAGTACACCACTCCGTTCTCATACATACATGACTGCATGATATGAAAACTTGGTGACTCAAAGCGTTTTACAACATGGCCCTTAAGTCGCTTATTTTCCTTTGTCGTGAAGTATACTGAACGATGAGATGTAGAGTTTTCTTCGCCGGCGAAAGCTTCGGTATACATTATCCATTCAAAACAGATTAATAACAAGACGTGTTTACTGTCCATTTGTGACAGAATTCGCTGGTCGTACGGTTCAAATTGTGTAAAAAATATAGATGTAAGATATCTTCTTAGCACATTAATAACAATAGACAGCTATTATACCGCCCGAAGTAAGTGTCGTTAATCATTTCGATCTTTCAGTTTGAGAGATTTTAAGAGCAGCTGTTTTATATATAAATTGATTTTTTATACGTTGATGAACGTTGATGGCATCTTTTACCACGCGCCAGTTAAACTGCAAATACTCCGTTTCCGCGGAGACTTTTTGCTTCTGTTTAAATATTAGTTTTGGTGCAAAGGCATTCAAATGCAAAATGTTTCATTTGTATAAAAATTTAAAGGCGAGTAAATTAATTGTAATATCAAACGTTTGGCACCTGAATGGAAATAGCCATTTCCAAGATGCCTTTTCCTCTGTTTCAAAACAAGTCCTGGTGAACATGTACAAATAAAACTTTCATATAGAAATTAGTTTTACTTTCACGTTCATTGTCTTGCAAATTAAAGTCATTTCCATTTGAAAGATTTTGCACCATTCAGGACACAAAAGAGGCAGGAGTGAAATGACTTATTAAAACTAAATAAGAAATGGTTGTTAATTTTTTAAATAAAATCCAAGAGATAGGACATTTTAGTAAACAGAACTCCGAAAATGCAACTATTTTTAGCTAGAATAACCCAGTGACTGACTATTAGGCAATCTCGCAATCTGAAATGGCTACGCAGCGCGGTCTAATTCTCTTTATAGCGGACACTCTCGGGATGTCGTTTAGTATCCGTTATAGCGGTGTAATTAGTTAACATGTTAAAAATATAGATTATTAATAACAAGCCATGGTATAGTTTAATTCCTGAGTTTTGATTGGTTTACACACCAGGCATGTACAAACTTTCATATAGAAATTAGTTTTACTTTCACGTTCATTGTCTTGCAAATTAAAGTCATTTCCATTTGAAAGATTTTGCACCATTCAGGACACAAAAGAGGCAGGAGTGAAATGACTTATTAAAACTAAATAAGAAATGGTTGTTAATTTTTTAAATAAAATCCAAGAGATAGGACATTTTAGTAAACAGAACTCCGAAAATGCAATTATTTTTAGCTAGAATAACCCAGTGACTGACTATTAGGCAATCTCGCAATCTGAAATGGCTACGCAGCGCGGTCTAATTCTCTTTATAGCGGACACTCTCGGGATGTCGTTTAGTATCCGTTATAGCGGTGTAATTAGTTAACATGTTAAAAATATAGATTATTAATAACAAGCCATGGTATAGTTTAATTCCTGAGTTTTGATTGGTTTACACACCAGGCTTTGTTGATGAGCTTATATAGCATCGACCACAAATATGGTAGGTGTGCGCGTCGGCGAAAACAGCCAGAGGGCTCAAATATTACAATTTTCTGGGTGTTTTTTAAAACAATTTTACCACTCGCGCTTGTTGGATATGAGACAGCTATAGCCAACTCGGCGCTGCGCGCCTCTCTGCCTACCTACCATCTCATATCCAACGCGCGCTCAGGGATTAATTGCTAACTATGACGAGCTCATCAGCAGTGACGAAACTGCTAAGCAGTCGTTGGGAAAGGAGGGTGAGGGGTTAATCTGGAAAGAAAAAACGCAACCTGATTTGAAAGACTGAATGGTTTACAAAAAACAAATATTCCAGAAGTCTTTTGTGTTTCGGCAAATAACGAACAACAGACCTGCAATTTTACAAAATAATCGTATATGGGAAGTTCGCCGTGCCCTCTTTATGGAGAGTCAAGACAGTCGAAATGTTGTTTTGGTATCGTGAAAGTGAATTTAATTCCATAATTGCGAGAGCCCGTGATAGCGGGAGCAATTTCCAGTCAAATCTCATTTGCTTTCGCCGGGGTTTTGGATTTTGTCCGTAATGTCAGAGTGTCCGCAGGGCGAGAGTTGACTGTAACAATTGCACTACAAAATATACGAGCCCACATTTTCTGCGAGAGAATAGAAAACAAGCCGCAGCCGAGATGACTATCGCTCGCAAAAAACGAGGGCGAGTAGTCTAATTGTTTTAGTAAAAACCCTTAAGGATAACAGTCCAAAACCTACAATTTTATGCAGTTTTAAGCTAAAAATCAAGAATGATTGTCCGCGAGCGATCGTGTTCAATCAGCGATAATTGTTCACCACTAAATTTCCTCCGATTCTGATTGGTGTAAATTGATCACGTGACGCGATAGTGTTCATCCGCAGAGGAAACTATCAGCCCATGGTGCCTGTCTGAGAAAAATGCCCGAATAGTGCCCGCCCCAGAAATTTTTTGTAAACAAAAAGAACAGACAAAAGAACCCAACCAAACTCACTGCATTTAGTGGGTTCCTTGTCTGGTTGTTGCTCGTTTTTGAATGGGCGCGCGGAAGAAAATTTAGTGGTAACAATAAAACAATAAAGTGTTTTTGTCTCGGAACTATCGGTCTGATTGTTGTCCCTTGAATTTGATGTTCTTGAAACTAGCATATTAGCCCTCGAGGCTTCGCTTTTCGGGCTAATATTTGTTTTAAGAACATCAAATTTCCGCGGAGCAACTATCAGCCGATAGTTCTTTGACAGAAACACTCTACTGTTAAAATAGAAAACAATGGAAGAGCCGATCAGAGTCGTTGATTTGCAATCGAATGCGGATTAGTATCGCGCGCAAGTAAATTAGACAGCTCGCTCTTGGCCTCTATTGGCCTTTGATAGTTGTCACTGGGCTTCGCCCCTTGCCAACTGTCAGGCGATAGAAACCTCAAGCTCGCCGTCTAATTGTTAATTACTGACTGTTTAAGATTGCTTGAGGAAAGCAAACATTGAGAGGTACATTTCACGCTAGAGGAATGCAAATAAGATTGCCAATTGCCATGAGCACGTAAACATGTCGATAATTCCTCTTAATGACCCCTTGCTAAATGGTTTCTTTTTTCGAACGCCCAGTGGAATTTAGGAGATGAACACTTGGGGCTGCTCTTCAAACTACATTTTCAGCGTTGAATGGCAAAACACCGCGGATAGGATTCAGTATGTAAGTGTCCGTCAGTCCAAAGTGTACGGCTTTAAGCTGTCTCTAGTAGATAAGGCACTGGACTCCGGATCGAGCGGTCTGGCTGGGACAGAGTCCTGGCGGGGTTACTGTGTTGTCTTCTTGGGCAAGACACTTTAATCTCGCATTGCCTCTCTTCACCCAGGTGTATGAATGGGTACCGGAAATTAAAGGATGAGGGTTAACTATTCGATGGACCAGCATCCCATGCAGGATCGAGCAGAAATACTCCCAGTTGCTTCACGCTTATGAAACTGGGTATAAACTGCGACCCGGTGAGCTGCCTGGCTCGAATGCAAACTTCTAATCAGTTCTCCGTTCTGGAGATTGCGTTTCGTATTTTTCTTGTGCGATTTATTCTAATATATAATTTCTAGAGGAGGGGTTGGTGCCTCACCCATCCCTGTCCCCCTCCATCTCCGCACACCATCCCAATCAGAGAGCCTGCTTAGGCTTAGCTGTTGTTGTTCATACAAATAAAAACATGAAGCGATATAACCCTATCCAGACCGGGGGGGGGGGGCGGAAAGTGTCCGCGCTGACTTTGAACGCTTATAACTTTTTCAAGACCCATCCAAACGCTGCCTAACTTTGCGAGTTTATCTAAAATTTATCTGGGAATAATTTGGTAGGACAGGTTGTTGTTTCAGGAACTTGACGTCACCATGGCAACGGCATTTTGACAGGCATGTTTTCCCAAATTTTTAATTTTCGTGTTTCTATTTATAAAAAAATATCTTTAATGCAATTGTTTTCACCTTTTTACGGTTTTTAAGCACAGTTTTATTGATTTTAAGTACTTTCCAGTAATTTTTAGTGGATTTCTGACGTTTTGGAAAAAATTCGAATTCCAAGATGGCGGATCCAAGATGGCGGCTGTTTTGACATTACTAATTGTCACGTGATGTGACGTCATCATCCCACGTGACGTATACCAAAAGATAGATTTTCGGACAGACTATGTATTCTCTAAGTTTCATTGTGATTGCTTAAATATTCTGGAAGTTACTCTGGAAGTCCCCCCCCCCCCCCCCGGTCTGAAAAGATCCAAAAAAGGCCGGTCTGAATAGGGTTAAACAAAAAACACACGCGGATGAGTTCCCGAATTGTGCCTCGAAGTATAGAAAGATAAACACACATTTAAAAAAATAGCGCTCAATTGCATTTATTTTCAAATTTAATAACACAAATGCAGTATTATTTTAATAACGCCAACGTTAAAGTGCTCTTTATGATATTTACAAATTGAGTTAAATATATTGTCCGCGTTTTTTACTATGGCGACGCCGTACAGGTTTCCTGATCGAGTTCTAGTTCAGTTCTTCAATGTGATTTTCGTGTGGAGGCAAATTCTCACTGTTAATGGTGTTAATGTTGTTGACATTTGCCTGCTCCGCGTTTTGTTGATCTCCATCATGTCCTTGTCCTGCTTCAACTCTGACCACAGCGTTGGGCGATCCAAACATTCGCATCTCAATTTCTTCGGCCTCAGCAACGTTTACAGTTCTAAAAATTAACTCAATAAACGCTACGCGAAACTGTTTCATTCTGACCGAGTAGATAAGTGGATTTAGGAACGAGTTAAATATTATCACCCAGCCGGCTGGCAGGAGACATGCATACAGTGTTGCTATAGACATGCTACTTCCATATTTTACTACAACAAGTCTAGCAACGCAAACGGGTATAAAACAAAGGAATAGTACTGAAACGACGATAGCTGTCAGTTTAAAGGCCTTTTTGTCTTTCAAACATTTCTGCCTTGCCTCTTCTGTAACTTGTTGGGTTGAAAGTTCCTTTTGGTGTCGACGAACCACACGGTAGACCGTGATTTGGAAGAAAACAGTCATGGCAAGAGACAGACCAATAAAAGTGTTATTGATGACAAAATATGCAGTCTTGTCAACGATTAGAGGAATGTGCAAAACAAGGGAAAATAACCACGCCATAGCAGAACCAAACAGTAAACGAGTTTCGGTGACAAGTCCGGTATTGTACGCGTAAGCGTGCTTCATGGCTAGATATCTTTCCCCACTTATTAAGGTCAGGTGGAAAAGGGAAGCCCAACCCAGAACAATCGTAAAAATTGGTGTGAGATTTTGCAAGGCACACGATCCAGTCGTTGTGTCGCCGAGAATGATGGATATTATTAACGCTGCAAACATGGGTTGAACAATCAAACCTACCATCAAATCCGTCGTGGCCAAACATGCGAGTAGTATGTTAGGCTTGTTGGTTCTGAGTCGGGATTTCGTTTTCACAGCTATTATGACCAGCGCGTTCATGGCAGCGGTAAAAGAACATGTCACGATGTTGATCGCTGCGAGGAAGATAAGAACGGCTTTAACTTCAGTGGCAGAAGGTGGTAGTGTTCCTCCGATGGTCTTGTAGAGGTATCACCTCGAGGTTTGACTGGCTGAAGTTCATCGTTTCTCTTTTTCGGTTGTTCTCGCTGGACTGTTGAATTCAGTGAACGTATCTCTCTCCTGTCTACTCGAAACTGACTTCTTCAAATTTGCCTCCCTCGTTGATAAATCTTTTTCCCCTGGCATTTTTCTAGTTTTGTGTTTAAGTTTCAATTAACCGCTTTCCATATTTGGAAAGTAACAAAAAAGAAGGCAACTTTATTTTGATGCATGTAATCCCTACATTATTCCTGTTTTATTATGCCTTTCTTGTCTATAAATCCCTTTAGCTGCCATTTTTCCAGTCTTGTTCATGTTTCAATTAATCGCTTTCTATATTCGGAAATTTAGGCAACCTTTTTTTTAAATAGATGCAATCCCTACATTATTCCTGTTTTAATATGCCTTTCTTGTCTATAAATCCCTTCAGCTGACATTGTTCCAGTCTTGTTCATGTTTCAATTAATAATCGCTTTCTATATTCGGAAATTAAGGCAACTTTATTACAACAGATGCAAATCCTACATTATTCCCGTTTTAATAGGATCAACAACGAATGACAGGGCAGAACGCAAAATGGCCAATCAGCGAAAAGTTACTTAAGTGTGCGTGCACTTGTGTCGTGTTTGGTGGGAGAGAAAACTGTTTTCCTTCTGCATTTAAAACAAATGAACACCGTCGATTAAATCCCTCAATTTGAACTGCGTAGACTGTTCTTTTGTCCTATTAAATAGTTATCAAACTGTAACAGCAGTATAGATCACACGCTTTTTTAATGGCGTTTAAAACACCAAACACAAAATTGTTCTACACACGAAAAAATAAACTCCAAAAAACAAACCCAAACCGACCGTCAACGTTACTGTTTTATGAATGTGGCATCTGCAATGAAGGTCGATGAGATTCATCGAATTTTGTTTGACTTTTTATGACACCGTGCTCCGATTTGTACGCTGTACGTCGGTTGTGCATGATTTACTAAAGGCATTGAATGCTAATGGGAAAAATAATGAAGAAAACAAACTCAGTGTTGTGGATTAACCTAATGCACGTCTTTCAATTTATCCTACTTATTGTGAATTCTTATTTTTTGCGACAGTTTTCTTTAACAAAATAGCAAAAACGTGAACGTTTGATGTGGCGGACATTCTATGTACTAAGGTCATTCAGTCGGTTGTGATACAAATGCTGAAAATCGACGAAAATATAAAACGCAATCATAATTGGGTCGGCAAAAATAAAAAATAAACCTAAATTCTCTCTTTGAAAACATCTGCCGCATTTCCCAATTTCAATGGGCGTTTTCAGAAGGTTATAAATAGTCTACAAATCTAACTGAAATCTGAACTTAGTACAAACTTTGTACAAGTTTACAAGTAAAAAAGCTTTCACTTTTAAAGGGACTATGTCACGGATTTTACCAGATTTTTGAACAGCTAAAATTTATATTTTTGTCGCTTGAAACCTAGAAATAATAGTCCATTTTTGTTAAAAATTGCTATATTAGAGCACTGAAACTGTTAATTAGCATTATTGGCTGCGGATGGCGCGGATGGAAACGGATTGCATATTTGAAAACGTAAGGCAAACGTTTTCAAATTGTTTCCGCGCGTCTTCAAAAAATCGATTTTTATAGCCGTAGCTTGATTTCTTTCCACAAATTAAGATTATATCTTACTTTAGATGTTCAAAGATATGAGTTAGGTTGCCTTCCATTAATTTCAGAACAGTTTAGACCAAAAATCTGCGAAATCTCCGTGACATAGTCCCTTTAAGGGAAAGTTGCTACCTTGCTGCATTTAAACTCAGTTACAAGTGAATCTAGATCGACTAAGTAAATCCCAAAATGTTTATAGCCGTGTTAGCAGTGTCCCCTTATTAGTATGGTGTATTATTCCCAGGCTATAAGGTTTTGACACTTTAATAAAGTTCTCACTCACACTCACTCACTCACTTGGATGTTCATAAGATTGTTTTGGCAGCTATTTATTTTAAAACACACATTTCTCACACCACCATGTCGATCGAGTGGAATTTCTGCAAATATATTAAATATATTAGGAGGCGGCGTGGCCTAGTGGTAGGGCGCTTGACTTGTAATGGATAATCTTTATTTAAAAACACGGCCAAATCATCAGCTAATACAACTTATGCGGCTAATGCAAATAATTCGGGGGCATGGGTTCAAATCCACCTCCCTGACACTAGATAGATTTGTCTTCGGTCGTCCCGAATTCATCTTCTTTACGCTTAGAAAATAGCCAACTGGTTAGCCTCCTGCCAGTTGGGGTTTTTAACAAGCCTGTTATGTTCGATTTGCAATATTTGTTTATTTATTTACAGTGTCCATAATTAGCACAACAGTGCTAAATACATTGACACTTAAATAAAGGGATTTATTTTTTTATTTATTTTTAAGTTTCATCAGAAAGGAGAATTGAAAGGAGTTGGTTCAGCACGGCTAATCGTTTGCACTAAACATTTTATTCGAGCCGGTGGTTAGACGCGTACCAATTTTAAAAATCTTAAAAATCTTCTGATGTAGATCAACTCATTCTTGTACTAATATTTAGATTTGGGGTTATTTTGGCCTAGAAAATTGGACGTAAAGTTTAGCCGTGTCTTTATCAGATATAAAGACACTCATTAAACATTAATTTCTTTTGTATTTTCTTTATGAATTATTAATGAGTTTTACAGTCCAAACACATTTTTTTGTGCCGATGTAATTATACACCAAGGAACACAATTCAGTCTTGCTTGCAACTAATGTCGCCTTTCAGGTCATCGAAGTTGATGTGACCCCAAAGGCCAGAGCTGAAGTCAACCAGTCTGAAGCATGCGCGTTCACCAACAAATGCTGCGACATCCCAGGTTTTACCAGTCATCGTCTCAGTGCAGCTACCGGTCTCGTTCCTGACAGCCTGCAAAATATGAAAGTATATGGCGAGGGTCTCACCCTGTGTGTGAGTTTTGGTGTCTATATTGTCCAAAAAGATATGCACATGCTGGCTTGAGCCTTAACCATTATACTTCTAAGGCTGGCTCCGCGAGATCGCGCAAAATAAGGTAATCCCTATACGTTGTGATTGGCCACCCAAGCGGCCAAGATGAGCCCATCTTGCTCGTTTGGGATGCCTGTGAGCTTCCCTTAAACTCAGTTCTCAATTAACGACTTTATTATTTATACGACAAATCCGTTATTGACCAGTCTATCAAATCGTGTGTAATGTTAGCTCGAAACCTACCCATTTACGTGTTTTGTTTGCAAGGTTCTATGACCAGTCGGTCAGTGCCGAAATTGCCTAAAATTGCGTGACATAACCCCTTTAATGTTTGAATTCATCACTGAAATCGTCAGGTGAAGGCAATCGGCTTCAAATACCTTTTAAGTTCAAACGCCTTATAAATCCGGAGTCCCCTAAATTTGATTCATCTTGGATGATTTCTTTAAAGTTAATCGTGATTGAAAGAAAGCCTACCTGACCATTTATGATTAACTCTGCGCGGACAGAATTAATATCGCAACCTCCACCAATCAGAAACGAGATGTTCTGTCCACTGATTTTGAAGGATGGAGAAGTGAGAGTTCCTTGGGGAGGGTCATCTTGTATATTTCCGGCTGGTGTTGATTGGAGGGTCGGTCCTCCGCTCCTCCAATCCACCAGTCCCCCTGTTGATTGGCAGGTTGTCCTCTGTTGCGAGCTGTAGGGTTATCACCATAAGTCGGCTGGTTGTTAAACACTGTACCAGTCTTCTCCCAGCCATCGATTCCGTCTTCAAAGTCAAACTTGCATGCTATGAAACAGCACAGAAACAGGAAAGCAACGCTCAATGTAAAGCTTAAGTTTAGATTATGAATTACAGAAAATGCAAGTTATTGGGTAAGAAGTTGTGATTTAAATGAATTTCTTTTAACTTTTTTCTTCGCATCACATTCATGTGTGTAAGAGATCGGCAGTCGCATGTCTTGAAAAGTGATCTTAATCCAATAACGTTACACTGGATAAGACTATAGTTACAGGATTTTGATAAATTGGCTCGTCATTAAACCAACGTCCCTTCACTACTTGACTAATGCACTGCACCATTTCTGCAGGAAATCACTTTTCCAATGATACCTAGATGACCGTGATTGCATCATTCTAGCCTAAAATTAAACATGCACGACAACGCATAGAAATTTCAGTGAAAAATGCAAGGAAAATTTCCGCCATCCCTTGCTGCTCCATGTTAAAAAAGTTTTTGCGAGGATGATGCTTTCTCCAGAATTCTTGAACTAAGGCATGAGAGCAAGCCCACTAGAAGGTCAACAAGTGCAACAAAAAGTTAAGAAAAAGAGTGAAAGAGAAAGCGAAAAAGAAAAGAAAAACCCTAAAGTGGTAGAGCACTTTTAGACCCCCAAAACTCTTAACTTTGACTTTTTCGCATGCCCTAGAAAACAAGTCATAAACTGCGATGCTAGTGGAAAGAAAGGCATGTCTTTGTAAAATGTCCAAATGTTTTTGGAAAAATCTTCAGATGTCGATGTGTTCAATTAGAATTTTCAGAGAAATGATTCTGCTCTATACCAGTACCTTCACAGTGAGTCCCAGCAAATCCTGCCTTGCAGACACAGTGGTAAGTATTCCGTCCAAGATCATCAGGCTCGCATATACCATGGTTCTGACATTGTTTCCTTTGACAAGAATCCTGAATGTATTGAGAAAAACGAGCACGACAATTCTCTTGATAAATAAATGTTATTCTACGATGCCATGAGCCTAAATTTAGCCATACTTAGCAACCCGCAGAAAGAGCGAATAGCTTCTTTTCTGGTGAGAAATCTTTCCCACGTCACAACATACAAGGGGTGATAAATGATTATTTTCAAAAACATTTTACAGCCCCACAAATTCATTTGGTGAAAATTAGTCTACAGAGGGTTCAACATTTTTTTTTTTTTCAAATTAACAATAACTGTTCCTTTTACATACTCAATTCGACGTAAAATCAAAGGAATCACTAGAAAGTAAAACAAGGACCTCGATATAAGATAAGTTAACAAATTTGATAAGTTCGATCCCAAATTATAAATCTTCTGCGTTTCTGTGTCTTCTTCACTCTACTTCCCCTTCATCTGCCTGCATGGGATTAATTTAAACATTTCAGTCTTCACTCTGCACATAAATCGCCAGACTTACTATTTTATCGGCAATCATGAGGGTCTCCGGAGATAAAGCTCTATAATGGCTTGTAAAATGGTTAAAACACAGTTATGATAGAAAGAAAGCCTAAATTAACGTATTGAAGTTGACATCTTTCGGTAGAAACTTTCGCCCTCTTCATTGCAAATGTTACAGAAGATGCAAGTTTGAATATTTTTGACTCCCTTTATATTACATGAAATTTTCGCGACACGTTAATTTCGCGATTTTGCGAAAATTTTGTATTTTGAATCACTTAAATTTCGCGTTTTTGAGTGAGACACAATTTACATTCTTGGCAATTAATATATTTTGACATGCCTTTGAATAATATAAAACGACTTAATCGAAGGAACAATAACGTCAAAATTAACAAAAACGCAGGGGGTGGATTTAATCTCGGCAATAGCAACAACAGAGCAGTTCTGTCAATGTCTACAAGTGAGTCAATTGACGAGAACATCCATTTACATTGATTGCTGACATATGCGAGTCACTTAATATTCGCGTCATGTTATGTTCGCGACACTTATTGTTCGCGTCACTTTAATTTCGCGATTTTTTTAGAATTGCGAAATTCGCAAAATTTGTGTCGCGAAAATTTCATGTAATAAGGTAGTCAATAATATTTTTACCTTAAAGTACATGGAAAATGTAACGCCTTCTTGTTCATGAAAAACTATTTTGTCGTTGATGAGAGAGATGTCGTGCTTGTTTAACTCACAAGTTCCTCTGCCGTCATTTTTGGAAGACAACTTGAAGTTTGTGGAAGTACACCATTTGTTTCTCATACATTCATAACTGCACGATAACAAACTGGGTGACTCAAAGCGTTTAACAACATGGCCCTTAAGTCGCTTATTTTTCTTCGTCTCGAAGTAGGCTGAACGAAAGGATGTGGAGTTTCCTTCGAAGGCGAAAACGTTTGTATTAATCATCCCTTGAAAGAGGATAAACAACAAAAACTGTTTACCCTCCATTGCCCACGAAAGACATTACGCTCTGCGAGGTCGAATGAATTTTTCACTAAGTCATTTAAACTTGTGGTAATGTTAATACCGTTTTGTGTGATATGATTGGTCGTTGTCAGTCCGAGTGATATCCGGAAGTTTACAGGTCTCTGTCATTCATCATCATAATAACTCCATTCATCGTAAACTTAGGTTATCCTTTTGTTATCTGCCTTCATCAGGCGAGAGGAACAATGCACACGTTGTACATAACATTCGCCAAATCCCTCGTAAGTTAAATTAACATGGATTGGATAACATCAAGCTAAGAGTAGGATTCTTTTAAGGATGCATAAACCTACAGTTGCCTAGTAACATTTATTGTTCCAAGACATTTTAAGGCGCTAGCTAGTGTCTCTAGGGTACTTAATATTGCCATGGAAAACATTTATTTTGTAATGCTGGCAAGTTTGGAATTACGCCGTTATATCCGTCGTTTTAATGATATCAACATTTTAAACTTTCCTTCAAAACCTTTACAATTCACTGAACGTAGTATTTTCTGTTTGCCATGAGAAGATCGATGCAACCTTCTGAACAGGGGGGGCTGGCAGCTATCTTTGATCTTACCGCTTTTCCGCTTTCGATGATCGCCCCAGTTAAGAAATCTGTCAATCACTCGAGAACCGTACGGAGCATGCGCACAATGCCTTGGCAAAAAAGGAAACAACATGGCGTCGCGTGTCGAGTTGACTGTAGAAAACGAATTCGCTGTTGGTTATTGCCGTTTACTTCCCGTTATAATTTTTTGTGGCAGTTCTGAGACAATCAAGACTAATGTAATGAAGGATCAGCTCTGTTTTAGGTTAGTAGAGCAGTTAAAAATTTAAATGAGCAAGGAGCGAGTGACATGTTTCGGGACAAGTTTCTGTGTATACTGCATGGGCTGAGATTTTCCCAGTCGAGTGTTATCTCATCTTCACGCCTGCACAGCAAAAGAAATTATTTCGACCGCGATTCTCCTTCACTTAACAGAAAATTCAGTAACAGTGTCCTTCATTGGCCTCGAAGTGTTTCACGACTACCCCTGTCAAGTAGGGTTGACCTGCTAAGCTTTATTAAAGTTTACATTTTATATACAGTACCTGTCTCAAGTTCTGTGTCTTTATACAAGCTTACACATGTAGTTTGCGTATAAAACATAGAAGTTATTTTTGAGAAATTCATCTTCTGATTGAACGTCTATTCTAGAACCGGAAATTGCATATAAAGTGCCGAGTTGCTTTCGGTTGAAAATCGAATTTCAAAGCATTTTCCATCCGCCCACTGGCACAGGAGAATAAACGTTTTCTAAGGTAATCTTAAAGAGATATTAAATTTCGATGTTCCTTTTTTTTCCTTTGCCGGTACAAGATCAAGCTGAAGTCAACAAGGCAAAGAAATCCAAAAAGAATAAATTTCTTCACTTAAATTTAAATGTTAAAAATAATAATAATTACAGAGGGTATGGCTTCAATTACCTAAACTGTGCAATCTGAAGTGCCTTCTGACACAAACAGAACCCGTTAATTATGTTTTGGGTAAATACTCTGGTTGAACAGGGTCAGAGAGATCACAATTTAATTACAGCATTTAAAGGTGGTAAAGTAAATGCTTGTCTTATGTACTGGAAACACTTCAGCACTGGAAAAATGATAAATTTGCCCATCAACAATGGAATGTCTGTTGCAAACAAGTACATTGACCTACCATACTTACCGGGTAATTTTTCTCCCAGGGTTTATTTCACATCTCCAAATGAGCTACTCATGGGGATGCACCCCTTGCCGGTAATAAAAAAATTCTACAATATTATTATTGCAATACTGTTTTCCCCCACCCTAAAAATTCTCATCTATCATCTACACTACTTTCAGGAGAAGTGTAGCCAAGTGGTTTTGGTACTGGTTTGTAATTCTAAGATCCCAGGTCAAATTCCTCTACCCAGCAACAAGCTGAATTTTTCTGGTTGTCTGAGATCAAATCCTTTATCTTTGTAGATAGAGAACTGGTCTGCCTCCTGCTAGTTGGAATTTGTAACTTTATGTTCATTTAAAATTTTTGTTTCCCTTGAAGTTAAGGGCATGACCACTGTAAACAACTTTATTTTACATATATTTTTTTTACACTTACATTTGAAACTTTTTCCTGGTCAGCAGGAAGATTATTCAACTGGATGCGAGTAGAAATTGATTTTTTCTTTGGACAGGTAGGGCAGTTAAGAATCAACAGGTTAAGTAAGTCTCAATAGGATTTTTAAAAGTGTCAGATCCCATGCAGTGTCTCAATTATTTCTCTACCAGGGTACACACATGTACATTAGAGGAGCAGATCCTTTGCAAACTCCACCATGGTATTATTGGTAAAAGCATTTCATCATTATTGGTAAAAGCATTTCATTTCAAATGTTTTTGCATTGCTGAAAACATTTTAAGCCCCCTCAGAACTCAAGTTTCATTTTTTTCCTCAAGGAAATACAGCAAACCGTGGTCACTAAGTTTTAGGTGACTGACCATGACTGGAGCATTCTACAACCAACCAGCCTCCTGCAAGTTTCAATTCTCATCCCACAGGTGTGATAGGCAAAGTCTAAATGCAAGGTTACCCCACCAGCTTTCTCAGTGAGCGCCATTATCACGAAGACATGCCCAGTTCAAAAGTTTAAATAAAGAAAACTGCTGCAAACATTACCACCTAATCTTACAACACTAATTGAACATGAAAAAATGTTATTGTAACTGGTGCAAAACATAAAATAAAAAATACTGGCAGGCCAATTAAATTTTGATATATTTTATTTCGATAAACTGTATTTCAGTTCCATGTTACTCTAGATATTATATTCTTATATTCAAATTCTAACTAGGCTCTGAGGCTTATTAAATTGCGAAATAAAACAAAACGAGTCATATCAAACCTTCTGCACTTTCTCAATAACAACTACGTCAACTACGGCTTGATCTAAGTCTTACAGAAAAAAAAAAACTGTCCGAAAATGGCTACCCTTACCGTCATGGCGTCTAGTCCAGAAATAAAGATCGTTCAGCTTATCCAGTGTATGAAACAATTACTAAAAATATTCTGCTGTGAGATTTCGTTGTCTTCACTGGGATGTAAAAACGCAGTGGTGGTCCCGTTCGCCGGTTTGCGGCGTAAATTTCACCTGTGATACTTCTTAAAAATCGAAATTTAGATAAAAAGTGCTTAAACGAACCCCTGGATGTTCGAACGTGGAAACAGTTCTCGAAACGTTTATGAAAAAAACGAACCTTCGCAAACGACCGTCCGCCATAAACTCCGCCATCTTTGTTTTCAATTAAACCGGTACTTAGTCCTACTCGGCCATATTTCTTAACTGGGGCGATCATCGAAACTCGTCCCAGACCTCGCTGCCAGCCCCCCCTGCTTCTGAAGATATAATTCTTTAAGTGGATTTTAAGGCAATCATGATAAAACCCAATTAAGGTCGCTAAATATAGCACGCATACATTACTGCATGGGGTACATTAGAACTGACATTAATGTTGTTAGATGGCTATCTAAGATTTATTTTTAATGGAAATATGCATTTCATCCATGTCTACCGTATTTTGGCATTTCCTGTGTAAATGGCCAAGAGCTTTTTGGTATCAGTAATGGGATACGCTCTCAATTACAACTACGTATCACAAATTGTCAGTGCCAAATTGATCGTATCGTGTTCTCATGATTTTTCTGCCACTGCACTCCTCGTCTATTTAAATGCATCGTAAAAGTAAGAAACAAGTGAAAAAATATCAGTATAATAGATCATCAACTAAGAAAAGGCTTATCAGGACTTCACGGTTTGCTGCTGAAACTTTCTTCAACTCAAATGAAAATGTTAATGACTAAGTCGTTCAGTTACAGGCATTTAAATTTGGAGCTGAAGAAGGTTGCAGCATGAACGTAAGTAAAATAATAGATTTTTCCTTACATTTCATGCAAAAACATTTTCCATTTGATTGATTTGATGTCATCCTCTAGTCTTCTCTGTAGTGTGATGATAATTTTTCTTTGTATGAAGTGGAAGATCTCTTTAAGCCCAGACGTTAAAGGTCGGGACACACTAGGCGACAAGTCGCTGCAACATGTCGCCGGGACAAATTGCTGCAACATGTTGCCTTGTGTGACATGGTGCATTTTTGCGATAATCTTTTTTAAGACAAGTCCCTGCGACAAAATGTACATTAACCAATGAGAGAGCGTCATGTATTTTCGTCATATTAAATTGGAAAACAAGTTCACATCCCCACTCTTCCAAATTTGCTGCTTGTGCACCGAACAAGCGCCTTGTTTCAGTGATTGTTTTGAAGCACTACACACGCCTGTCGCCTAATTTTAATGTTGTAAAGGTCGGAACACACTAGGCGACAAGTCGGAGCAACAGGTCTCTGCGACAAGTTGATTCGTATGTACTGCTTTAAAACAAATCGCTGCGACAAGGCGCTTGTTCGGTGCTCACGCAGCGAGTTTTGAAGAGTGGGAATGTGAACTAGTTTTCCAATTCATGGCACAAATAAATGACGCTCTCTCATTAGTGAATTTATATTTTTTAGCAGCTACTTGTCGCAGACGTGTAACACGCTGCGACAGCGCTGCTTTCAGTCATTTTGTCGCTGCGATGTGTCGCACGAATTCAAACTGGTTAAAATTCGTGCGACACATCGCAGTGACAAAATTCTGTCGCAGCGACAAAGATTATCGCAAGAATGCACTATGACACACGAGGCAACATGTTGCAGCAACTTGTCGCCGCGACATGTTGTAGTGACTTGTCGCCTAGTGTGTCCCGACCTTAATGAGTTCTTGGGAAAAGCAACACCAAGGCACGCAAACTTCGAAGACCACCTGATGCCCATTTGAGTATGAATAAAAGCTATGTCTTTATGTAACATATCGAGGACCGTTTAAATTCGTTTTCCTTGAATTGAACTCCTATCCTCATTTCTTCATTTCTTATTGCAATTTTCGCCATGATTTCGACGGCAATCATTAATACAATACCAGATAAAGTATACCCCTTTCTTATATTACCCCATCTCCTTACTTAAAGAATGTGAAAGGACAAAATAGTAATGGAATTAATGAAAGGCCTCGAAGTCCTTCAAAAGGCGAGTATATAATTCCTTTGTTCACAAAATCAAGTTGTAGTTTACAGCTCGTTGTTAATTTTACCGTTGGTTTTGCATTTCACAATGATTTTCACACCATTGCGGTAAACTGCATTGGTTTTTAGACTTATTTACAACGGGTTTGTCGATTTCAGCAAGACAAAACCTTAAAGATTCAAATTTATTTCTTCTCAAACGTAGTCCTTCTTCAGTTTTATCTCTCGGCAACTGAAAACCCTTAAAAAGACAGAATTCAACTTAATTTTCTTTTAAGTTTTCATGTCATATGCTAATTAGAATTGTTGTCACGCAATGTACCCTAAAATAGGAGAAATGGCTTTTTCAACTTCTTCACATCCGCTTTACATCTTCGTTTCTTCTCCACATTTGCTTTCAAAATGAAAGCGGATGTGGAGAATTTAAAGGACAGAGTAAGCTGGTTTCTCTTAGTGAATGTAACAGTGATATTACGGCTCACCTGAGGCGACTTTACTTATCGAAGGAAAATATTACGGAGAGCAAAATTATTTTGCTACGGGCTGACTATTTTAGTAAAAACGCCCAACAGGTTAAAAATATGTTTATGTGCCCAAGACATCGCGCAAAACCTAGGAAAGACTGAGGGAATCAAACTGGCCGCGCAAAACCTAGGAAAGACTGGCCCATTCTCGTCCCCATAGCCCTTTCGTTTCTCTTAGCCGGCTTGGCACGAGAAACGGAGGGCTCTGGGGACATAGGATTTTTGAATTAATTCAAAACTTTTTGATTGGCTGTTTGGAATAAAGAATTCCTAAACGGAAGTCAAAAACGTAACGACTCTCTCATACATTCTTTTGAAACTTCATGACTGCATACATGAAGACCGGAAGTCCTAGAATCTAGGACTGGAAATCCTGTGTCCCCAGAGCCCTTCGTTTCCTCGTGCCAAGGCCCAGCCGGCTAAGAGAAACGAAAGGGCTATGGGGTTGAGAATGAAACTGGCCGCACAGCATGCCATTATCCCAATTAGAATGGCGAGCAGGTGTAAAGGTGTAAAAGTGACAGAAGCATTCTGTTTGGCATTGCTGTTCCTCCACTTTTGAGGAGGATTACATTTTATTTTGTTTTAGTATATGGTACGGATAAAGAAATTAAAAAAAGAGAACAAGAAATTAAAACGAAAGTATTCTCTTCAGGTTATTTATTACTTTTTTTAGGTATCAAATAGAGATTACTCCATGGAAAATGCGCGCGTACGATTTTTATTCACGAGTTGAGTAGTATCAGAAAACGAACGAGTGAGCGTAGCGAACGAGTGAGTTTTCTGATACAACTCTACGAGTGAATAAAAATCGTACAAAGCATTTTCCATGGTGTAATTTGTTTATTTTATAGATACCGAGGTTTTTGAAAAGCAAATTAAATCGCTCGACTTTTTATCAGTTAAGCGCGTGTTTAGGAAACCCATTCATCTGCCATAAACTAAAATAACTAAAACATGTTTGTCTTTCAAAATCACATCTTTAATGAAGTAGCACAAGAAATGAGACGTCAGTTTATACTCTCACAACTTTTACAGAAACAACTTTTGATAGAAAACCTGACTGAGACTTGTACAAAACTTGCGAGTTCCAGTTTAATGTTTTAACACAACAAAACAGCGCTAAACGCTGAATAACTCAACGCGAACTCGAGCGAACTTTTACCAAATTAAATCAAGAAAATAGTCTGCCAAAACCAAGGACAAACCTGCAGTGTCTTAGTCATCATCTGAATCAAAACTCGCTACAATCCGTCGGAGTGAAGACGGCCCGTATTCTTGTCCTTCCTTTGTGCGAATTTACTCAAAGGTTTATTCAACTCGGCAGGAGGAATTTCGGTTATCTCGCTTCGTGTTTCTCTTTTGTTTGAAGAAACGTTGTGACAACAAGGCCGTCTTGTTTGTTTTCTTTATAGTGTTTTGGTTTTCCTGTTCTGCAATATAAACGACTCAGTGGAGCCGTTAAAAACACTAACAAACCTTGAACGTGTCTCCGCCATGTCGCCGGTGTTTACGACGAGAATCAAAATGGCGATACGTGTTGTTCACAGGTGAGTTTTCGTCGTTCGCGCTTGTGATTGGACGAACGACGTTTTTTCACTAGTGAGTTTTCATCGTTCGCCTTTCCTATTGGCTAATGCATTTTACGTATCATTTGTACGCAATCGTTTTTTCGTAAGAAAATCTCAGTATCTATGATATAAATGAAGTTACCGTTATTGAACGTTATTGCCATTCTAGTTGCATGTTTTAGCAGGGGATCGTTTCTCAAAGCATTGTTGACTTAATAGCACACTACTTCTGTTAATGTTATTTCGATTCTTGTACAGTAATTATTCGAGAAAATACATAAGAGTATTTGCCGGATGAAACTAGTGTTTAAATTGTTATTGCTTGATTAAGTCAAAACAAATTAACACAGCTACAACTTTATACAAACCTCGTCGAAAACGTTTCGCTTTTACATATTTTTAACATTTTCTCAGCGTGTGCTTGCTTCCCACAGACGGGAAGCTTGTGTCAAAAAACCTCGTAGGTTAGCGTAGGAGACCGGAAGTCCGAGAAATAACCTCCAAAACATAGCTGTAAGCACTAAAAGTACCTTTCATTTCACGCTTTATCCGGGCTAATTATTTCAAGACGTATCTCGCGGAGAATGCTGCAAACACGATTTCCAAGCCTGCAGATTTCAAAATTTTCTGGGGGAGGAGGCCCCCCTACAAACTCGCGCCTCCGGCGCTCGTTTTCACCCCCCCCCCCCTCCCCCCACTTCAAAATACGCTACGCCGTCCCTACAGAGTTGTGACTGTGAGATTTGCACGAGAAATGATGGAAAAGTTTTGGCATTGCTGTTCCTGTTGTTTCACGTGAGTTATAGGTAGAAACAACATTTCGTTCGAAAAGTTCGTTTCCGTATAGGGGAGAACAAATACTGTAAATGCTGCCGCATTAATTTTATACAGCGTTGTCGTTGTGCAAGAATTATGGCCATTCGTTTTATTCGCCGAGAGTAATCATCATCGATGGTTACAAATACGAAACTTTTCCCCTCAGAACTTGAAATCAGCTAAATCTTAAAGCATTTTTAAAAGGAACTGATCGGTGGCCCTCAAACCGGCACTTAATCATTAGTCTTTGGTGTTATTGCTTCTTTTCATTTTAACTATTTTAATATAAAACAAGAAAAGATTTAGTATCATAACTTTGCTCGTTTACATATTGCACTTTAATGAATTCAGTACTTATATTTGCATACGGCTTTCACGTAAAAAAATTTCTTATCTTATTGTAACTATACCGTAATTAAATAAAAGCGATTTATTCATTCTTTCTCTTTTTTCTCTTTTCGTTTTGTTTTTGCAAACGAACACTGATTTGCCATAGAAAAATATACTGTGTGCTAGCAAACGTAGGCCCAGACCAAACGTGGAACTTTACATGAGACGAACTAAATTGCAGTTTTGGTCGACCCAAACAAGTAAAGCTCGACCGTCGGATCAAACGTCGAACATAATTCGTCGAACCGACCGTCGAACCAAATTCAGACCAGCAAGAACGAATATTTCGAGGCTAAAATCGTTAACATACAAATTTAAAATAAATTTATTAAGTTCATTTCATGAAAAGATCGACGTTTGTCCCACAGTCGATCTTCACACGTTCTATCCGTCTGAAGCAGACGAGTAGAACGTGTTAGTCGATCTTAATTCAGTCGGACGAACTCAACTGAGTCGGACAAACTTACCATGAAGTTAATTCGCCCAGTTTAGTTCCAGTTTGGCCCAAGCCTTAGATCAGTAAAGTTTCAGACAAAGTACGCAAATCTGGTCTCCGCTCACGACGCCCCCATTTTCCAAAAAGGCCGTCTTCGTTCACCTTGGTCCGACCGACCCACACTTTGGGGTTTTCAAAATAAAAAATCAAAATCAAAAAAACTCGTGGATACAGGCAGATCGCAAAGAAGCCTTGGTGGATCATCTGTTTTCGCTTTCCTCAGCTGATTTTAACCACGACATCGATTTTTTTTCTTTTTTTATTGCCGCCATGTTGATTTTGTAACCACATTTCGTTGTTTCCAACCTCAACGGCAATGATGCTAGTCCTAGTAGATTGCCCCTGATTTTTTAAGGGTTCAAATACGACCCACCGACCTGAAATTAGTAAAAATGCATCCGACGGTAAAAGGAGAAAAAACGGTAACAGCCTAATCAGAGGGCAAATATCTACGTACGTACGTACGTACATCAAGTCACAAAATGGCACCAACACTGAGTTACGTTTAAATTCAAGATTTATTTCTCACATTGTAAACAGCTTACAAGTAGTTTTTAAAAAAAAAAAAACAGAGCCTTACAATTTCCCCTTTGACTACATTTTTTAATACTCCATCTTTCTCTTCCATTTGCTCGTACCGTTTAAGTAAGAAATGGAACTGTACTTTGCTATAAAAGAAACTTTGTCTCAGCTTCGTCCACAGCTAATGTCCCCTCTCAGGTCATCAAAGTTGATGTGGCCCCATGCACTCGAGCTGAAGTCCACCAATCTAACGCGTGCACTGTAACCAATAAAAGCTGCGACATCCCAGATCATGGGAGCCATCGTCTCGGTGCATTTGCCGGTCGCTGTTTTGACAACCTGAAATACGACAAAAAGTATATATTCTGCAAGATTTAGAAGAAAGTACGTAATTGTTGAAGGAACTTCCTTTCCCTCGATATGATGTTCGACCATCGTAAGACTACCACCCAGCATTTAAATCACGGGTGCCCATTTTAACACCTGGGAAAAGAAAGTGGGGAAACCATGCGGCCCACACTGCCGAAACTTATCCCGGTTTCCGTAGCATTAAGCGGCTTGGAATATTTCTACTCCCCCCTGAATGGGATGCTAGTCCGTCGTAGGTTACTCCCCAACATTATGTCGCCGGTACCCATTTATTCACCTGGGTGGAGAAATGGCACTAAGAGAGTAAAGTGTCTTGCCCAAGAACACAACACAGTAACCCCGACCGGGGCTGAAATTCGGACCGCTCGATCCGGAGTTCGGCGCAAAGGCATTGCGGAAATAAAGTTTTTAACCAAAAACACAGCACAATTACGCCGGCTAGGGCTCGAACCCGGACCGCTTGATCTGGAGTACTGTGAACTAACCATTTCGCCACCGTGCCTCCCAATGTGGCATTCCATTTAATCAAACCTAAAAAAGGAATAAAGAATCTGGGGAGGAGAGAAGTCCACAAGGGAAGTTTGAACGAAGGTCCGACAACTCTAAACTCTCAGTGAACGCGATTATTTGATACATCATATGAAATTATGATTATGCTTACCTTGTCGGCGATGACCAACTCGACACGAACTGTTTTTATATCGCAGCCTCCGCCAATGAGGAAAGAGATGTATCTGCCTCTGATGTCAAAGAATGGAGAAGTGAGAGTTCCTTGAGGAGGATCGTGTTGAACTCTTCCGGCTGGTGCTGTTTTGTTGGGTCGGTCCTCCGCCCCTCCAATCCACCAGTCCCCCTGTTGATTGGCAGGCTGTCCTCTGTTGCGAGCTGTAGGGTTATCACCATAGGTCGGCTGGTTGTTAAACGCAGTACCAGTCTTCTCCCAGCCATCGATTCCGTCTTCGAAGTCAAACTTGCATGTAGGCTCAGGTTTACCGGTAACATTTGCTAAAGAGCGGAACGTGAATTAGATATGTTATCCGTAAATCTCGAGGCTATTCCTATTGAAATATTTTATAGAAAATGATTTCTACACCTAAAGGAATCTCCAATCATAATTAAACAACTCCGTAAGAAACTGCCACAATACAAGAAACATTTTTCTGAACTCCAGATTTAAAGACCTACAAAAAAAGACCACGCTTTTAGCCCTAGAGTATTTTTAGCTTCCCTTTGGTAAGTTTTGCAAAACAGGCCCTAAACCACTCTTATATAGAGTCTATAAGGCAAATCTATAGTAACTTTGCTTTGGTTTCGTCGTTGCGGGTTTTTAGACAATTGTTTGACACGCTGAGCCGCAATTGCCTTTGGGAAGAAAAAACTCCAAGTTCGACAAGAACTGCCCTGGTCCTGACTCGTCCTCAGTCGTCTCTCAGTCTCGCCTATTAATATTAAAGTGAAAGAAGCGCGGTCCGTTTTCAGTTTGACCCAGTCTCCCTGGACCCACGAGGGACAGAAAAGACGGCTGGGGACAAGTCAGGCCCTGGTCCCTTTTTTTCTACAGAAGAGAAATTATTGTGGTGAAAGAAGGACAAAAGAAACGATGTATTGTAGTTAAAAAATCATGGTAGACGGGGGGGACTAATTTGACTCCAGTCGTCTCTCTATTCTCGTCTATGTTATTTTCACACGGGAAGGTATTCCCTCCGTTTCCCGAGTTTCACCCAATCTCCGTCGAGTATCTCCATTAACGAAGACAGAGAGAACAGTTAGAACGACTCAGAACTGGATTAATTATGGATTAATTATGTTGTTGCAGTTTCGAGGTCAAAGCTTCATATTGAAGAATAGATAAAAATCGCGAAATTTAATACACTCCAATTGTACCTTCCTCTCAAAATCGCGAAATTAAGTACTCGCGAAATATGGCTCTTGATTTTTCGCGAAATTAAGTGCGCGTTAAAATTAGTAAGAATAAGGTACATGCCCGTCATTTCCCGTCACACCTTTTTTTTGTTATGCATTTCTGTTGTTTTGATTGAGCTGATCAGATATTTGAAGCCTACTAGGATATTTGTAACCGGATTTTTGTTGCTCATTCAATTTGTAACTTTTGATCCCAGGACAGTACAACTCATCAAACAAAATATATGTACGTCCTAGGCACTGAAGCCTCAAACTCACTTCAATTGTATACTACTAAATACAAAACTACACAAACTGTACAGAAACGAGAGAACTTCACACTAAACCGCAACAAAAGAATCAGAGGCGATCATAGTTATCCGTCACCAAAAACAGAACTAGATCATGGTACGCTTCTTACGATTTAATTAATAGCCACTGTCTTGACTAAGACATACCTGGTTTCTCTAGGACATCCAACCTTTCTTCCACAGATTCTAGCTTCTTTTGCATCTGACTCAAAGCATTTTGCATCTGTCTCAAAGCCGTTTCAACTGCTTTGTCAGGATAAAGGCTAACATCATCGTAGTCGCCATAAGCGATGGCTTGAGCTGAATCCAATTCAGCTCCGCTTAACGGGCTTGCGTAAATCCCTTTTAGCGATGCAGAAATTGCAAGGAAAAAGGCAAAAAGGAACCACTTTTGAGCACACATGATTGTTATGAGAACCCTCCTTCAAATAAATGTAACTGTGCCAGGGGTAAGATATTTATAAGTGCAGTCATTCAAACTTCTGCTCAGTATTTTCTTACAGCACGTCATCCCATTGATTTGATTACAGTATTCAAAACTAATAGAAAAACAATACGTCACAGAGGGTTTTAAATGTCACAAATACAAGCAACCATTATTCTCTGTGTCTGTGTAAACCACCAGAAAACGACAACAAGGCAGTCATATTGAACGAGTATACCGAGACCCCTAAGGATTTGGGCACACTGCTACACAAAACGCAGGGTAACCAAACAGACCGTTTCGGCGAATATCTGTTCGGAAGACCTATAATTAATCGCTTACAAATTTTTGATGAAAAAAGGAGCTTTATGCATTGTAATTAATCTTGGAGGAACAGGATACATCAAATGTATTCTGCGATAAGGAAGTAATTGACGCTAACCCACAGACCCAGGAAACTTAATTGACGCTAACCCACAGACCCAGGAAACTTAATTGACGCTCACCTACAGACACAGGAAACTTAATTGACGCAAACCTACAGACACAGGAAACAGTTATGACATTCGATTCCATCAAGGCTAATAAGTGAATACAAATCTGGGAAAAGGAAGACCTAGGTACCAAACAACACTTTCTCTAACGATTCGAAATCCTGAGTCTGAAAAGGTTTAGAGTATTTTTATGCCTACCTTCCTGTCAATAATCAACTCTGCACGCACAGTTTTTATTTCACAGCCTCCGCAAATCAGGAACGAAATTTTGTTGCCCGTGATGGTAAAGAATGGGGAAGTAAGAGTTCCCTGGGAACCGTCTTCTTGGATTTTTCCCGCCGGCGCCCATTTGGAGGGTCGATTCTCGTATCCCCCAACCCACCAGTCCCCGTGTTGATTGGCAGGCTGGGCCCTTTAGCGAGCTGTAGGGTTATCACCATAGGTCGGCTGGTTGTTAAACACTGTACCAGTTTTCTTCCAAACGTCGATTCCGTCTTCAAAGTTGAACTTGCAAGCTTGAGAAAAGTAAAGAGATTTATTCTGTAGCTCGCTACATAAGTTGTCTCCTTAGAAGCTATCACCAGGTCATTATTTACTGCGATAGCGTTTTTGTGGTAACCTTGAAATTCCAGCAGCCGGCCAAAAGCTGATTTTGCTTCAGCTGGTGCAAGTAAACCAGCTAGTAAATCTATTACAAAACATCCCAACTCTTTAGAAGAGTACCTCACTTGCTTGCTTTGTTGTAATCGTGAATTAAGCTTAGTATCAATGCCGAAATCAACGTCAGTCAGCTATACGGAAACATTTGTGAAAATTCGGCTTGTGGCTAGGTTCGTATAAATTTACACCTCTGCAGGCATATAAGGCTATCCTGTTTGACATTGGTTCATGAAGAGATACCCCATTTAAGACAAAAATGGGTGAAATATATACCCCTTTCAAGACAAAAAAAGCCTGAAAACCATACCCTATCGGGCACTTAAAAGGGAGTACCCCCCTCCCCCGGGGATTTCACGCAACAGCGCAATGTTTTTATTCTGCATTGCGATATTTCCCACATTTATTTTAAAGAAGCTGCATTATGTATCATTTTATCCTAAAGAAATCTGGTACAGCTAGCCGTAAGTGTTGCCTGGACTTCATAAGTTTACAGCTGAGAGTTTAACAGGGAACAGGGATCGCTGATCACCCAATTAACTAAATAGCTTCAATAAAGAATAGTTAATAATATGGTAATTTAGCCGCAGTGGATCAAAGTAAGAGACAGACATATCTGGTTTCTCCAAGACATCCAACCTTCCTTCCAAAGATTCTTACTTTTTTTTATTTGCATGAAAGCAGTGTAAACTTCTTTGTCGCGGTACAGGTTTAAGCATAGTAGTCGCCTAAAACGATGATATTACCTGATGTAGCCTGCATGGCGTAAATTCCTTGTAGCGATACAACAATCATAAGAGAAGCGATGAAAACGGACCACATTTGTGCAGCCATAATAATGAGAAATGTCCCACAAGGAATTATATCTATGTCTGGGGCAAGTAAGGTCATTCAAAATTCTGCTCAGTATTTTCTAACATGCTCGTAATTACTTACTTATTACATGACAGAAAAACAAAAAGGAACGTCTCTGGGGATTTAACTCTCTCATTTGTAAGGGACGGACCATTAGAAAAGTGATGGGGGGGGGGGGGTGGGGAAAAAAACAAAAAAAAAATTCATGCAAGCCAAAATGGCAAGAAAAAAAAATCGTGCAAAGGGTAAGGCAAAGAAAAAAAATTCGTGCAGAAGGAAAGGTCCTATTAATACCTGAAAATACCTGTCATCATTTAACACTCTTTTTTTTTTTTTTTTTTTTTTTTTTTTTTAATAATTTTTATTTGCATAACACATAGTTACATACACTATTTACAATACAAGCTACTACTTATACCACTAACAATACTTAACAACATTACGAGTTTTTACAATAAATCTTAAACCTACTTACCCACTCGCTCGCTCACTCATCACACAATCACACAATTACATACAAGAATTCCAATAGCAAAGTTACACCTGTTTGAGCCTTATACAATGTATATCTAAGTTAACAACTTAGCAATTACATTTCCCATTTCTTCTTTAATAAATCTAATGTATTATTTTTAGTACAAATGTATTTCTCTGTTTCATACTTTAATGCTACTTTTAATTTATAACCTCTTATATTCGGAAGTTCATTGTTTCTTCTGCAACCCCATAAGTAAATTTTTCCTACAAGTAATAGATAATTTAGTAAGGGACGTTCCGGAGTTAGAACACCGACTACAACATCTTTCAAATTGAGATGTATTTGTTGCTTTGTCAAAGTTAAGTAATATGATTCAAAATCCTTCCAAAAGGAAATTGAGTAGGAACAGTTAAAAAAGAAATGTTGTATTGTCTCTGATTCCCGTTTGCAGAAAGAACACAGATCATCTTCAATGTAACCGATTTTATGTAATTTTGAATTTGTATAAAGTATCGAGTTTAATACCTTAAACTGAAAGGCCTTGACATATGGCTCAAAAGCAACTGAATGAGGAAGAAAAAATGCTTTTTTCAATGCTTCATCGGATAAATTAAATTCACACTTAAGTTTTTGTGCAATATTAGGAAAGCGTGCCTTTTTACGGACAAAAAGAGAGTAGTAATCCTTTGATTTCTTTTTAGTAACATCGAAAAGGCAGCCGTCAATCTTAAAAGATGGATTCAGTTCTGCGTAATCTGGAACAAAATTGGTATTTCTTAAATTGGGCGGTACAGAATGGCGTAGACCAGTCCATTCCAGAAAGTTCGTCTTCTCTATATGTTTCGCAAGTAATTCATAGGAATCAATATTGTCAAGATCAAAGCGCAGATCTTCCACGGTCCGAATTCCATAATTAAAGTACCTTTTATAGAAAACTGGTTTGTTGTTTATTCTTATTTCGTGGTTATTCCAAATTAAGTTTTTCCAATTGGTGTCAGCTGCATTTTCTGTGCGAAATTCAGACCACCACTTCAATAGTTCTCTATAGAATTGAGAATTTATAGTTAAATCTTTAATGTTATAGTTGCAATTGAAAAGATAGAAGCCACCTTCCTTCGTTAGAAGATATTCTAAATATTTCTTCCATGTGCCGGAATTATCATTAAAGATTCTTTTCATCCAGGAGAGGCGGAGAGATTTGATCGTGCTTTCAATATCAACCATTTTGATTCCTCCTTCCTCATAGTTATTTATCGCAGATACCCTGGTTACTTTGTCTTTACCCTTCCATAAAAATTTGTATATCAATTGGTTTAGTTCCTTAATTATATTTTCAGGGGTAGGTAACAAAGAGGATATGTAAACAACCTTCGGTAGGAGCAAAGTTTTGATGATAGTAACCTTCCCATAGAGAGATAAACCTCTAGAAGACCAGATATTGATCAATTTTTTTATCTTGTCGAGTTTTTCTGAGAAGTTCTTTAAAAAGAGCAGTTTTTTATCGTATGTGAAGAAGATCCCGAGTGCTTTTATAGGATCTTGCGGCCATTTGATTCCAAGCGGTTTCATTTCATTTCCTTTCAAAGAGCCTAACCACAGTCCCTCTGTCTTTGAACTATTGACCTTTAAACCTGAGAGTTTTCTAAATTTGTCCAATAACTGAAAAAGTTTGTGGGCTGACTCTATGTCAGAAAGAACAGCAGTTGTATCGTCGGCATATTGTAAAAGTTTAGTTTCTTGTTGTTCAATTGCAATTCCTTTTATTTCTTCGTTTTCCCTAACGGCAATCGCTAAACTCTCGACAGCTAAAAGGAAGAGATATGGAGACAAAGGATCACCTTGCCTGACTCCACGTGTAAGATTAAAGTATTCTGATGACATTCCATTATTTATCACACAACTTTGAATATTTTTATAAAAAGTACTAATCCAACGCTTGAATTCAGGGCCAAAATTAAAAGCATCCAGGCATTTAAACAAAAAGTTCCATTCTAAAGTATCAAAAGCTTTTCGAAAATCTATGAATATCAACAGACCAGGTATATTTTCTCTTTCCGTGAAATCCATGATGTCAAGAATCGATCTTACCGTCTCACCAATATAACGATCTTTAACGTAACCGGTTTGATTGCAGTGAATAATGTGAGGTAGGACCTCTTTAAGTCTAGAAGCAATTACTTTCGATATTATTTTGGCATCGACATTGACAAGCGAGATGGGTCTCCAATTTTCCATTAACGTGCGATCTTTTCCTTGTTTTTCTATTAAAGTAATAACGGCTTGCTTTTGGAAGTTGGACATTTCTTCATTTTCGAATCAAAGGACTCATTTACGCAATTAATGAACGGTTCACAAATAAGATTCCAACAGCTTTTATAGAATTCGATTGGTATTCCATCATTTCCAGGGGACTTGTTGTTTTGAAAAGTTTCTAAAATCCGTTTGCATTCGTCAATTGTAATTTGGCCTTCACATGATTGCTTTTGATTTTCAGACAATTGAGGTATGTTTAAATTATCTAAAAACGACTTGATAGAATCGGTGTCTGTCGAACTTGTTTTGTATAAGTTGTGATAAAAATTTTTCTGTTCGGTAAGTATACGGTAAGGATCAGTTGTAATCGCGCCGCTAATTAGCAGCTTTCTAATATGTTTTTTGACGTGATTTCTTTTCTCTAAATTTAAAAAGTATTTAGTACTTCTTTCTCCGTGCTCATGCCAGCGAGCTCTTGCTCGTACAATTATTCCTTTTGTTTTCTCTTCATACAATAATTCCAGTTTTTCTTTAATCTCATTCAGACAACATCTGTTCAAATCACTTGGATCATTTTCAAACTGCCTAGTTGCTTCTTTGTATTCCTGTTGAATTATTCTTTCCTTGTCGATTCTCTGTTTAGCTTTGTCTTTAGAGTACTTAATATTGTGTTTTCTGATGTTGTATTTGATCCAATCCCAAACCGAGCGTTTGTTTGATAATTCTTTTTCGCCCTCTGATTTCCATTTTGGAATATTAACACTTAGGTAATTCAGATATTCTTCGTCATCTAAAAGTGTGACATTCATTTTCCACATTCCAGGTCCTTTTACCTCTCCAACTTTACCTAGAATTAAACTTATTGCCGCATGGTCAGTTCGTATCGCAGGTATAATGTCAGTGGAATTGACAAAATCACAAAGATTGTTAGAGATGAGCCAGAAATCTAGACGACACAGTACTGTCGGTGAGTTTTGACTCCAAGTGAAGCTTTTTGTCTGAGGATTTTGCACTCTCCAGATATCAATCAGATCGAGTTCATTTTGCAAACATTCTATGCTACTCACGACCGATTTTCTTGGTATCATAATGCCCCCTCGTTTATCTAGAGTTGGGTTTAAAGGACAATTGAAATCACCGCCTAAAATAATATTCTCCTCAGAATCTAAATTTTCAGTTTGAAGCAAGGTGTGCAATTTGTTAAAGAATTGGACCGAATCTTTATCTTTGTTTGGTGCATAAATATTAACAAGAACATAAACTTTGTCATCGACTTGTATTTTAGAAATAATAAAGCGCCCCGAGGGATCCGGAGTTGTGGAAAGCACTGTACAATTGGCCTTGTTGTTTATAAGTATTGCGGTCCCACATGAATTCGGACTGCCGTGTGAAAAAAGCATTGTTCCGCCCCATTCATTTTTCCATTGTGTTTCTGTTGTTTTACTTGAGTGCGTTTCTTGTAGAAAAATTACGTCTGCGTTCTTTCTGCGACACCACGTGTAGATAGTGCGCCTTTTTTTGAAGTTGCTAATTCCCCTTACATTCAAAGAAATTATTTTTAAACAAGCTGACATATTTTAAACATGCATAAATAATAAGATCCAAATCTGAAAGCTAAATTTTGAATAAACGGCAGAAGACTGAAGAAACAAGAACACCCATAATAAATGGATTAATGACTGTTTTGAGTACAATACATAGGGAAAATTTCTTCGTATAGTGCCCAATTGTGTGATCTCAGCGAAAAAACATCTCACTAAACTGAAACTAACTAAAATGCAACAAAAAATCACATATAAATAAACATACACATAGCTCCCCTCGAAGAATGCAAGATGAAATAAAGATAACTCCATCAAGCATTCAGAACTCCGTTCGATACTTATTAGCCCATGTTTACAATTTTTGCTCTTTGGCCCGCGGCTAACAATAATAATTCATAAACCATTTGAATTGCGACCTAAAAGACGCGTCCGAACGTAAACAGAGCTTTACATTGGAATGAATTTACCATTTATATAGAGTTTATCTGGTTCGGCTTTACTAAATGAGACTTTCATACCGTTCTTTTTGGCATCCTTTAACTTTTTCATCTGTTTTCGTCGGCGTTCGATAATCTCTTGCGGATAATCTTCCAGCACTTTGATCTCCGGATCTTGTAGACGAAAGGAAGCTTTTAATACCATCTCACGATCTTGAAAGCGAAGAAATCTTGCGATAATTGGTCGCGTCTTTCCAGCAAATGGTTTTCCAATGCGATGAACTCTTTGTAACTCTATTTCTTTTTCTGGGTTTTCAAGGCCAAGCCTTTTTTCCAGGAACTCAAATAGGATATTACGCGTGTTGATCACCTCGCTGCTATTTGAGCTGCTCTTTGTTTCTCTCTCAGCTAGTCCAAAGAATTTCAAATTTTCCCTTCGGCTATAAGCTTCTGCATAAAGTTGCTGCGTGTGTAGATCTTTTTTAGCTGTTTCAAGGAGCGTTATCTTCAATTTCAAGTCTTCGACTTCTGTATTCATCCATTGTAAACCGTTATCCATCTTCTCCAGTTTACCATCAGTAACACGTGCGCCATCTTTCAGCTTCGATACGTCACTTTCCACTGTGGCCATCTTTGAACAAAGATTATTTAGAGTTGTTTCGATGCTGTCAAGCTTATTCAGCTTGGCCAATATTTCGTCGAGCTTCTCTGCCATCATTTCGGACATATCTACGGCAAGCGAGGCTTCGACTGCTCCTTCGAAGACTTCTTGGACTTCGCCTTCCAGTTCAATGTGCTTCGTATTCCTGAGTCGCTTATCCGACGGAGAGCTCGATTCAGACGCGCTAGAATCGCTTCTCTGTGTTGATGTTCGCTTTAGTGTAATAGATTTCTTGGATGAATAGACAATATCATCCAACATGGGCAACATTAGGTTTAAATTAGCTAATAAGTGCGGAGCTTTTACGGACACGTCTATTCCGCCATCTTGCCCGTACCAGTCATCATTTAACACTCGATGAGATCTATTTTCCGACGAAATATATGGTGGAGAACGCTGAAAATAGCATTTCCGTCCGAGCCTAGAAATTTTAAAATTTTCTGGGGGAGCATGCCCCCACACCCCCCTAGATGGATTGTGATCATAACATTCCTTTTGCTCGTCTCTCTCTAGCCTGCGTAGATTGCTTACCAGTTAACTCATTTCTCAAACAGATTGCAAACATGAATGGTACGATCTACAGTAGTCTTAGTTTCTGTGTCAATTCCGGTCAAATAGGATTTCTGCAGTAATTATTTATGAATTTCTATTACGTATTGTTTCAGTTTTGCATATGTTTATGTCTAAGGGCGCATTCGTTTGGGAATATTCCGGAATAAGAATGTATTCCGGAATATATTCCGGCTATTCTGCTCCTAGGAGCAGAATAGCCGGAATGGAAATCCACGTATTCCAGAATAGGAAGAGCAGCCAAACGAACACTAAGTCGCATTATTCCAATTATTCTTATTCTGGATTGATCCCAAACGAACGCGCCCTTAGTTTTCCCACGGACTTTACACAGAAATATATGAAAAACACAAATCTATTATACGAAATGATCGAGAAATTAATCCTGCTTTGGTGTGTTAAGAAGCGAAAGAAGGTGTGTAAGAAACTACATATAGAATTACAGTGTTAGGATCGCATTTTAAAAGCTGATATCACTTCAGAAACCTCTAATCCATTACAGACAATCAAAAAGGCTTTTTCCTTATTAATTTTTTTTTTTGTAGAAAGGGGTGGATCATGTAACTTCCAACCCTCGACCAGGGTTTGTGTTTTGAGCTAGAAGGAAGGGGTGGGTCTCCACTTTTCCAATTGCACCGCCCTTTGAACCCCCCCCCCCCCCCCTCGGTACTTATTGCCAGTGCCTGAAGTCAATGAACAACAGCAGTTTTAAAATATTTAAAAAAAAATCAACAAAACAACATTTGTCCAAAAACATGGTGTAAAGTAACAAAACATGGCATTTGTGTGAAGAAAAAAACATTTGTCTAAAAAAAAATTCGAGCAGAGGGTTTCACCCGAAAAAAAAATTCCTGCACAAGAAATGGACAGAAAAAAAAATTCGTGCAAGCCAAAAATTCCCCACCCCCCCTATCACTTTTCTAATGGTCCGTCCCTAAGCTATATAGGTATATATGTGCCAATGTGAAGGGTATGGTTTTCGAGCAGTTTAGTCTGGGATAGGGTATAGAAATCTTGGATTTTTGGTCTAGAAAAGGGTATCATTTGCCGGGAAACTGATCATTTGCATGAATAATTAATACGTCCAGAAATCGGAAAAGAAAAAGGCTTTTCTAGAATAAATAACTGAAAATCATCGCGGCAATGTTCAAGGATTAAAACACTAATGGTGACAGGTCTGGGGTTGGGTAGAGATTATATTTTAAAAGATTGCAAAATTTAGAATACTGAAAAATGAATAAAGAATGCGTAAACGGGCAATGAAACGACATTGTGGGCGAGATGGGCGGAAGCGGGCTTCATCTGAACCAAAATAGCAGTTTCTCCAAAAATATATTTTCTAGAAAAAATATTTTTTTGTATATTTTAACTTCGTGCCTCACATGAGTGCTCACAGGGATAATCGATTTTCTTTGGTGAATTCGCAGAATTAGGGTATTTTTGCATCACTTTATTGTTTTGCGCAATTTGGGACTTCATAACAGATTACAGTCCAAGATGGTGAATTTCAGGTGTCATGACAGGAAACATCAAGCAACACACTTTGGAGGCTACTTGTTGCGGCAGAAATGCGGCCCTTTTATTTATAAAGAAAAGAGTTACTTTTCTTTCACCATACATTGGTCGAACTTCTGTATTGGATAAACATATGTTATTTTATATTGTAATTTATACCATGCCATAGAAAATACAGCCAATCAGAATACAGGAAAGCCGTTGTATATTCGACCCAACCTTCCCATCGTGCGCTGCGATCTTATTCTCGATGAAATTTAGTAAGCGTATTTTCTATGGCATGGTATAAAATAGTTACACAACACTTTCTCGTGGTATACTATGGAATATCCCACTTGTCACTTGTATTTTCTTCGTATACACACTCGCCTAAAGGCTCGTGTGTATACCGAGAAAATACAAGTGACTCGTGGGATATTCCATAGTATACCACTCGAAAGCGTTGCATAACTAGTATGTAAACAATACGTAATTAATTTTGCGACGAGTATACGGCTTTTTATAACAGCTTTAAGTATTTTTTCTCAAAACGAAACAGTGAGGACGTAAAAAGAGGGAGGACTGAAAGGGGAGATCTACGTTTAACACTAGTCATGAATTTAGCACCAAAATCAGTTCAGCTTCAAAGTTTATTTCCCACATTTAAAACAGCTTACAAATGGTACCAAAAGCACCTTTAAAAGGTTATACAATTCCCACTTAGTCTAACGGATCGCTGCATCTTCCTTTTCCATCACTATTTCATACTGTTCAAGATTGAAGTGGAACTTAGCGACATAACGAAACTTTGTCTCATTCTCGTCCACAGCTAATATCTCCCTCCAGGTCATCAAAGTTGATATGACCCCATCCGCCAGAGCTGAAGTCAACCAGTTTGACGCGTGCGCGTTGACCAATGAAAGCTGAGACGTCCCAGAACTTACGAGTCATCGTCTCATGGCATTTACCAGTGTCTTGTCTGACAGCCTGCAAAAAGACAAAACAGGTGAAGTAGCAAAGTAAAATGTTATTGCCAGTATTTCTGTTTTTACTTATACAGTAAAGCTAATATTTGACAATAATCACGCATTAAGAGCTGCAAATTTAGCTACGATGGGCTACCAACATATGCGAGGTAAATGATCGATATATAATGTATATATTTAGCGATCTTTCTATTTTCGTTTTAGACACTTTGCTCTTCTGTGAGTCCCTTTATTTTAATGGTGTAATATAACTAGAAAAACCCTTTCTTATGGCATCTATTTGGTTCTGGGGTTCATAAAGCTATTATTTTACAAAAATACGGCATTTCAGGTGGAAGTAAAAAGGTTAATAGACAACAAATTTCACTTGGCGAGAAAAAACAAATTAAAGAAACGCACCAACTGGCAAGTTATGCTAACGCTTGAAGAAATTTCTCCCCTTGTTGTAGCGAAAGTGTGTTTTAAAAGTTGTACAGAAACTAGTTCATTAGCTATTTTATGGAGACGCCTATTCTTTCTCACTTTTCTCGATTCCACTAGCGTGCTGGAGAAAAACACTAAGGAGATTATAATGAAATAATGCTTACCTTGTTGCCGATAATCAACTCTGCGCGAATTGTTTTAATATCACATCCTCCGCCAATCAGAAACGAGATGTATTTGCCCGTGACGGTAAAGAATGGGGAAGTAAGAGTTCCCTGGGGACCGTCTTTCTGAGTTTTTCCGGCTGGTGCTGTTTTGGAGGGTCGATTCTCGTATCCTCCAATCCACCAGTCCCCTTGTTGATTGGCAGGCTCTCCTTTGTTGCGAGCTGTAGGGTTATCACCATAGGTCGGCTGGTTGTTAAACGCTGTACCAGTCTTCTTCCAGTCATCGATTCCGTCTTCAAAGTCGAACTTGCAGGCTTTTGGAACTACAAAATCAGATATTACAATGTCAAAGTGTCGATTTGTATTGTGTTCTATAGTTGAATAGGCTTGTGTCAGTTAGTCAGTGATCTACATCTGTTTCTGTATTTTGTACTTATTGATCTGTTGTAGTATGTAGCAGTGTTGTAGTCTGAGTTTCGAATGACTTGTTAATTGTTGTTGCCGTTGTAGCCAAATCACCTTTAGCAAGAGGCAAAACGAGGCACTCGCCTCGTCTAGATTTCAAGCCAAAATTGAAAACAAAATACTTTAAGTTGGGAAATAATCCCTATTTAAACCAGACTGGTTTTTCTAAAGAAACATCTTATGAAAATAACTTTTTAGATTTCAAACTTTTCAGGGTTGTATTTCCCCCGACTCTTCTGACTATTGGCTAGTGCTTTCGGCGATCGCAGATTTTGCTTCGTCTGTAACAAAAGCCTGTTTACGGCACTGTACTTGCTTTAATTGCTATAGTTCTGAGAATCTTCCTTCTTCCTACATTGTGCAAGAGACCGACATACCTGGTTTCTCAAGGGCGTCCAACCTTTCTTCCACAGATTCTAACTTTTTTTGCATCTGACTCAAAGCCGTCTTAACATCCTTGTCGCGGTACAAGTTTACGGCGGTGTTAACGATAACTTTCCCCGAGTCAAAATCACTCGCGTTTCTTCCACTTGACGCCGAACGGGCATAAACGCTGTTTATCGACATAGAAACCGCAAGGAAGGCGGTAAAATAAAACAAAATTTGGACACCCATGGTAGCGAGGAAAGTTTTTCAAAGGATTCTGTCTTCAAAGAGAATAACTTGTGATGACTCATAGTTAGCTTGTTGTTAGATTCTAACGCGTTTTTTCTTGAGTGATGTAAGTGACAGTCACGCCATCTTCAATGTCGAGTACTAAAATATATGCTTATATAAGTTTTTGGGATACCGCAATATGTACAGCCATACAGCTGAAACATGATTGCCTTCTTCTTTTAGGCTCTGGGTAACTCGCCGTTTTTATTGTCATTTTTACAATATTTCGTACAATATCGGTACTCAATGTTGTTTTACTAAATCCAAAAGAGTCTGCATTTTTACAAAAATCGGCACGCACTGTTGTTTCGTTCCATTTCGCCGGCATAAAAGAGACTAAAAGGTAACGCACGCAAAAGTAAAAACAACGTCCGAAAAGAAACCTCTGTAACATCTCCGTTACCGTCTTTAGTCACACCCCGAGGTTCTTAAGCACTTTTCTTCGTTTCGGCACTCAGCGAACTATTTATAAACAAGTCACTCAATCTAAACAATGGCGAAAGTGTGAGAATATTCCAAATTATTGCACATAACTTTGTAGGCTTCGATAGGATCGCATCATTCCATGCCTTTGTGAGCGCTTTGTACGAAATCTGTACACCAAAATGTATACTGAGATTTGTAAAATTGCCTTATGGTGGATTTCCACTGACGCGTATTTTGCGTGAAAAAAATTTAGAGACAATGTATTCATGAACGGCTTGGGTACACGTTTACGCAAGCCGTTCATACATTCTCTCTATTTTTCACGCACGTAAAAATTTACGAGTCAGTAGAAATCCACCATTAGAGTAACTGAAGGGCCGTTTACGTTACGTTTTAGAGATTACGTGACGCTGTGATGGAAACATTTGATTCAGCTAGTCGCTTCAAAAATTGTCATGGCTCAATTAACATAACATTTTGTTTTGGTTTCGAAGCATTGACCTTAAGAAGCATCTTTGAAACAATAAATAATATTGTGTTCAGTCAAGCAGGGAAACTCATATATTTACATTTATTTATTTGGGCTTCCTGTCTCAAGTTTCAATTGTTCGAGACAATGAAATACAATACATGGAACATTATTTCAAACAAAAGGAGAATGTTATTGCGTTCGGCGAAGGAGAGCGCATACTTATCATGTCGTTTGTCCGAAATCAGTCCCGCGGGTTTTACGGTCAGTCCCGCAGGTATCGCCGATAAAAAAAGGTAAAGTCTGCTTCGAGCCTAGTGGCCCATGCAGGCCGGAGCTTATCCCGGTTTCCGTAGCGTTAAGCGACAAGGAATATTGCTACTCCCCCCTGGATGGGATGCTAGTCCATCGCAGGGTTACCCCCCAGCAGTAAATTCGCCGGTACCCATTTATACACCTGGGTGAAGAGAGGCACTGTGAGAGTTAAGTGTCTTGCCCAAGAACACAACGCAGCGCCCCGGCCAGGCCTCGAACCCGGGCCGTTCGACTCGGAGGCGAGCGCGCTAACCATTAGGCCACCGCGCCTCTCACTAGGTATCGCCGATGCTCAGTCTAATTTCAGCGTTTAGACGCCGTGTTGGACTACCTGGCTGGCTGGATGGCCGGGACAGATGGCCTCAATCTAGTACAAAACAAGATGGCGTCTGATCTCTCGATCGCAGAAACGTTTTGTGTTCGAAGAAATGGCTGAAACGTGTGTCTGAATTTCAAATAAGGGCCGAAAATGTCATAGAAATATACTCCAGGGGTATCATCAAGGGACGTTGAGTTTTTGTCAGCCGCCGAACGTCGTTGAACGAGTCGAAATCGAGCAAGTCGACTCGAAGTAGTACAGTAAGTAGGGTTAGATGTGTAAGGAAACTTGCGTGTTACTGTGCTATACGGTTCACAAAATTACAGATTGTCAGTATTTCATGCAAAGACAGTGAGTATAATAAAGATCAAAATTGCTTAATCGCTTCTTTTAATTTGTGACGTTTACAGATACAAAGCTGCCAGCAAAATAGACGTTTTACACGAAGCTGAATGACAAGAATAGTATCAACACGCGAAGAAAGTATGGGAAGCTTACGATGGCAAAACACCTGGGTGACTACCACGATTTATATGTTATCACGTACATGCATACTACTTTTAACAGATATGTTTGAGAGAGTTCGAGAGCCTGATTGGCCACGTACGGGTTAGATCCAGTGCATTATTATAGTTCTCCAGTTTTGAGCTGGGATGCTCTTCTTATGAAGAATGGTGTGGAGCTTGAGCTTTTAACACACCTAGGCGTGCACCGGCTTTTCATTGAGAAAAACGCGAGGTGAAATCGCGATGGTAAGCAAGTGCTATGCAATGGCTTACAACTCACTTATTGAAGTATATGTCTCCAGCAAGCCAACAAATTACAAAACTCACTGGCTGGGCGATGAACCTTCCACTGCCAAAAGGTGATTTCAAGTGGAAGCAGGTGATGCCAACAGAGGAAAAGATCCTGAAGAAAGATGAGGGAGCGCAGTTAGACTGGATACTGTAGGTGGTTCTTAAATATCCTGCCTAGCTGTTCAAAGAGCACAACAGTTATCCGCTTGCGCCGGAGAAAAAGGTCGTTAAGAAATGATTACCAAATAGGGTTTGATGGCAGACCTGAAATTGAATCTCCCGAACAGCAAGAAGCTGGTGTTGAAGCTGGAGGACAAAAAAAATTACGTGACCACTACAGTAATCTGAAGTTTTATCACAAACAGGGCATGCGTCTGAAAAAGCTAAGGTCAAGAAACAAGAAACATATACTTTGGAGGCCAGTTGATGCAGAAACGTGTAATTAGTTGATGGCAGTTTTTCTTCCTCAGCTGCATAGCCTCAGTTTTACTTTTCTTTACTCGACAGCTTTTCAGTGGTTCTGGTTTATTCAGAACTTATAATTTTAAATAAAAATCTCGAAAGTATGAAGTTTTGTGGAAAACAAGAGGTCGTCTGCTTTGTACGTCATACACTCAGGAGCCATATTTGAAAGATGAATATTTAATGAGTACCCACAATGCTTAGCGCCGTACATAACATCTCCCCTTTTCTTATTACCAGTCGTGAAGCTGATGATACTGGTGTAAAACAACAAGTTCTTCAATGTAATATTAACAATAAAGATTCTGAAGCGAAAACATAGTGTCTACTGTTCAAACTTGACAGTCCTTAATTTGAGCAAATACCAAAAATTAGAATATCTACAGTTTGAACAATATATCAACAATAAAGTTTCTGAAAAGAGAACATAGTGTCCACTGTTCAAACTTGAAAAAGTCTTTAACTTGAGCAAATAAAAAAATAGAATATCTACAGTTTGAAGTCACGGAGATGACTAGGGGTTTACACAGTTCGTCCTGATCGGGTCTTGACTACCTCTGTCTCTGATTGGGTCATAACAGGTGGTCCTAAATGTGCAGCTGGGTCATTTCTCGATTCTTCCATGGTTCTGGTTTGAGGTACCATGTTATTGTTCTCACTAGTGTTAGTTACTAGAGGGCTGGGACTATCCATCGGCTGGACTGTCGCTTATCTAACGCTTCTATGTCTTCTGCTGACATAGTGGCTGGAGCCCTCGTGACATGTAAGTGCCTCCTATTTCTGCGATACTTGGTGCCATCAGGTGCCTGAACAACATAAGATCTAGGTGAGCTTTGTTTGTATAGGACTGTTGCTGCTTTCTATTGTTTGCCATGTTGCATTCTGATAACATCGCCCGTGTGTAGTGATGGCAACTCTCTGCCACAGTGCTTGTTGCTGTTTTTCCTTCTCCTTCATTTTCTCTAGGATGTGTTTTATTTCTCTGGCACCCTGTGGTCTGAGTAGGGCTGCAGTGGTTGGTAGTGTTTTCTAAAATAAGAATGCGTCCCATCGGAAGTTGTGCTGGGGATAAACTAATCTTCTCTAGTTTTGTGTTTCGATAGTTCAGAAGAGCTTGATATGGGTCTGCACCTTTCTTGAGCAGAGTTTTCACTGTCTGGACTGCTCTTTCCACTTCACCGCTTGCTTGAGTATAATGTGGGCTAGATGTGGTATTTTAAAACCCATAACACTTTGTAAATGCATTGAGTTCTGAACTTGTAAACTGTGAACCATTGTCAGTTATTAATTGTCTGGTATTCCATGTATTGCGAACTGGCTCTTCAGGTAACTAATGGTGTTCTTGCTGGTGAGATCATCAAGTTTGTTGACTTCGATCCACTTGGAGTAGTAATCTAAGCACAAAAGATAACTATTTCCTTGGTACTCAAAGAAGTCTGCTGCTATCTTTGACCATGGTCTCTCTGGCGATTCAGTTATGATCATTGGCTCTTTGGCATGTGTGGTCTGATACTGGCTGCACTTGAAGCACTTGGCCACCTGTTCTTCTACTTGGGTCATCATTCCTGGCCAAAACAGTAGATCTCGAGCGCGTTGTTTGCTCTTGACTATCCCTTGGTGTGACTCATGTTTCTTCTCCAGCATCTGAGCTCTAAGTGCATGTGGAACAATGAGCTTTTATCCTTTGAATAATATGCCATCAATGCAAGAGATCTCTTCTCTGAACGTCCAGTACTGATCTGATTGCTAGTGGAACTTCTGCCCTCTTGTCTGGCCACCCTTCCAGCACAATATCTTGAAGCACTTGCAGGACTGAATCATTAGCCGTAGCTATAGCTTTCTGCAACTCCAGGTACCTTTCTGGCGAAATAGGTAGGTGTGCTGTCAAATTCACCTCATTAACTTTTAGATCTGGCACTAGCGTTCCTTTGTTTCAGGGAAGAATGCCCTGCTTAAGGCATTAGCTAAGTTCATTTCTGCTCCTGGCTTGAACTTGACTTTTAGATGATATCGTTGTAGGGACAACATCATCTTTTGCAGGCGAAGTGGTGCTTAGTGTTATGGTTTGTTCAGAATGTTTTCAAGAGGCTTGTGGTCTGACTGGACTGTAAATTGCTTGCCATAGAGGTATTGATGGCATTTCTGCAGATGCGATTGGCGTGTCGTCCTGTAGAACTACAGCACTGAGTCCCTTGGAACTGACATCCACTGACAGTGTAACTGGTTTTACAGGTTCATAATAACCAAGGACAGGTGTACTAGAAGCCATCAACTTAAGCTTCTGAAAGCTTTCCTCTTGCTCCTTTTCCCAGTGCCACTCAACCTCTTTCTCCAATTGTTGTCTGAGTCAGGGGAGCTCACATCAGCCATATTTGGCATGAATTTGGCCAAGTACTGCATGAATCCTAGGAATGTTCTCCGTTCCTTTACATTCTGTGGTGGTCGCATTTCCTGAACCGCACGGATTTTTCCTGGATCTGCTATGAGCCCATCCTTTGTGAGCACGTGACCAATGTATGGTACAGCTCCTTTTCTGATGTGGCATTTCTCAGGGTTGAGTTTTTAGGCTTGCTTCACGAGATCTGTCTAAGACTTGTCGGAGTCGTACATCACGTTTTTTAACATCCCGTCCCCAGACTATTCAGAGTATGTCGTCTACTATGGGCTTGGCTCCTTCAATATCTTCAAACAGGTTGGACATGAACTTCTGAAACACTTCAGGTGCTGATTTTATCCCGAACAGGAGTCTAGTAAATCGATATCTTCCAAATGGAGAATTGAAGGTGCAGAGCTTGGAGCTGGCTTCATCTTACTTGATTTGCCAAAATCCTGACCTGGCATCTAAAGTTGAGAACACCTTTGCACCAGGAATTTCTTCCACAACTTCTTCCATCCTTTTTACTGGATAGTATTTGCGTTTAATGGCTTGGTTTAGATCCCTCGGATTGATGCAGATACGAATTTTGGAGGGTTTTATAACCGTGACCATGCTGCTGGCCCACGCAGTCGGCTCAGTTTAGCGGGCAATCACTCCCGCTTCTTCCATGCGATCTAACTCTTCTTTTAATTTGCGTTTGAGTGCCACGGAAACTTTCCTAGGAGGATGAACAACAGGTGAGACTCCTGGGTCAATCTTGATTGCATGTTCTCCAGGAAGACAACCAAGTCCTTAGAATAAATCAGAATACTCATGCAGTATGTCGAGAGTATCTGCCTGGTGCAGTTCACTGGTGGTTGTTTGGTTGGCCTTTGTTTCGGTGTGTGTTACTGAACTTGCTGGGCTGGTGGTATCTGCCTGTTGGTCCTTAGGAGATGTGGATCTAACTGTATCTATCCAACTGACTAGTCCCATCTCTTTGCAGGTGGCTGCACTAAGTACTGCTGGCACTTGGCGGTCAACAATGTAAAACTTCACTTGGTACAGTTTGTCTTTATATTGGCATGGCATTGTTGTGACTCCTCTGACATCGATCACATGACCAGAGTAGGACTTCAGGTGCGCAGCTGTCTTTGTAAATTCTGCTTTGATTCCTAACTTGTGGAAGGTTGCTAGGGACATCACATTGCAACGTGCTCCTGTGTCTAACTGGAATTTGACTACTTTGTCATGGATCATAATTTCCTCGTACCACTCGCTCATGTCAACTGCGTTCACTGTTTCGAGACATCCCACATCAGCTTTTCTCTTGACTTCTGTGATCGACATCCAATAAAACTCTGTCCCTAACCATCTCATCTGACTCCTGATATCCACAATCTTTAACTAGCAGCTGCAAGTCGGTGAGGAACAGGTCGAACGGTTCGCCTTCTTGCTGTACTTTGTTTTGAAATTTGTATCAAGCGAAGACATGGTTTGATTTTGGCTTGCAGACTTCAAACTTGTCGTAATACGCTTGCAGTTTTTCTTTTCTTCCTTGCTGAGAGTCCAGGTATTAAAGATGTCTCGGCCCTTATCGCCAACCCAAATCATCAAGTAATTGCAGCGTCGTTCTTCAATAGACCAAGCCGTTTTGGGTGTATTTGCCGTTGTTACGCCTTCCATTTCGGTTCTGGGATCTCGATACAAGGTTTTCTTTCCTCGATGGCTTTCTTTCACGCGAGAATTTTTTCCGATTAAACTTCTGACACCATGTTGTGTACGTCATACACTAAGGAGCCATGTTTGCAAGATGAATATTAAATGAGTACCCACAATGCTTAGCGCCGTACCCATAAGGGTTGAAACGTGTAACGCGCGCGCACAGCGTTTGAATATTCATTTTGCTATGTACCATAATATTTGGAAACACGAAGAATTTGTACGCGAATGCTTTATACACGTAATGACTCACGCAACATAATTTTTGGTTTTGCGGTAAATTGCTTAAATTTCGACCTAAACGCCGTAAATTTCTTACAGAAACTAAAGAATTACATTAAGTGAATCGAAACGAGGTTCTCCAGACTACTTTAAGAGGATGAAACAGGAGAATTTAACCAAATTTAACTTTATTCAACCAAGCTTGTTCAAAAACAAGATTATGATATCGAGCGCGAGCTAGCGCGCGCTGTGAATTTAATCCAAATATAGTAATTTTGATTGGTTAAATGGTTCGCGTGATTTTCCAAATATGTTACTTAGTGTAAACGAATGTGCAAACGCTTTGTACCATGCAAATTATAAGGAGTTAAACGTTTCAAACCTTATGGGTTTCTGGTTAAACTCAAGTCTTTATTTCACTGTTTCATTTTTGCGGCCGAATTTTCATGGTGTAAACGAAAGATGTTACCAGAGAGTAAGAAAAATGCACTGCCAGCTTAATCCCAAGATGTAATTTGAAGATAAAGGTTGCTGTTCTTTCACCATACACTGGTTTAACTTCTGTATTGTGTAAACATACCAATGTAAAAAATTCTTAATTTTGAGACGAATATACGGCTTTTATGGCGGCTTTTAAGTATTTTTCTCGAAACGGAACAGTCATGCATGACGTACAAGGGGGAGGGCGGGAAACGAAGATCTACGTTTAACACTAGTCATAATTTAGCAACAAAATTAGTTGAACTTCAAAGTTTATTTTTCACATTTAAACCAGCTTACAAATACTACAAAAGCACCTTAGAAAAGGTTACTACAATTCCACCTAAGTCTAACGAATCACTGCATTTTTCGTTTTCATCGCTGCTTCATACTGTTCAAGTATGAAGTGGAATTAAGCGACACAACGAAACTTTGTCTCAGTTTCGTCCACAGCTAATATCGCCTTCCAGGTCATCAAAGTTGATGTGACCCCATGAACCAGAGCTGAAGTCAACCAGTTTTACGCGTGCGCGTTGGCCAACGAAAGCTGTGACATCCCAGGTCTTACGAGTCATCGTCTCATGGCATTTACCAGTGTCTTGTTTGACAACCTAAAAATTGACAAAACAGTTGAAGTGTTTTATTTTTGTAAAGTTAAGTTAATATACGAGCTGCATAATAAGCCATTGTGAGATACCAAACATACAAGAGGTAAAGGGTCGCTATTTTAGGGGTATTTTTGTTGTGTTTTTGTTTTGGGCAATTTTCAATCTTCTTTGAGTTCCTACCTGTTTATTGGTGTGATTTATGACCTTACAAAAAAGATAAAACCCTTTCTAATGATATAAATATATATTTACATGCAATTGTGATTAATACCGAGTTACCATCTTACAAAGTATATACGCCGACATTCCAGGTGGAAAAAACTTCAGCTGGCGAGGTGAGAAATAAGCATCAAGGGGAAAATTTCGCTTCGGATTCCAATAAACACTTGTCTCAATTTGTCGCAGCGAAAGTGCGTTGTTTTCAAAGCTGTACGTGAAAGTCGAAGAATAGCCATTTGATAGGGACGCTTATTTTCTCTAGCTTTGTTCGACTCTCCTAGCAGGCTGGTAAAAAAAAATACAGCAGCTTACCTTGTTGCCGATAATCAACTCTGCGCGAATTGTTTTTATATCACAGCCTCCGCCAATCAGAAACGAGATGTATTTGCCTGTGATGGTAAAGAGTGGGGATGTAAGAGTACCCTGGGGTTGGTCTCCTTGAACTCGTCCTGCCGGTGCTTTTCTGGAGGGTCTGTTCTCGCTTCCTCCAATCCACCAGTCCCCCTGTTGCTTAGCAGGCTGTCCTCGTCTGCGAGCTGTAGGGTTATCACCATAGGTCGGCTGGTTGTTAAAAGCTGTACCAGTCCTTAGCCAGTCATCGATTCCGTCTTCAAAGTCGAACTTGCAAGCTTTTGGAACTAAATAATTAGAAAGGCCAAAATGTCGATTTATACTGCCTTCTATAGTGCCTATTTAATTGTCAAGCTTTGTTGTTCAGTTGACTAATTAGTATAGTTTACTGTCATATTGATTATGGATAGGTTAATGCATGGTCAATGTCAGTTAGTTAGTGTTCTGCATCTGTTACTGTAGTTTGTAGTTCTTGATCTATTGTAGTATGTAATAGTGTTGTAGTGTCGGTTTCGAATGAGTTGTTGTTGATTTTGTTTTTGTAGTCCTCGTTACTTGCTTTAATTGCTATAGTTCGTATAGCTTAGAGTCTTCCGAGTTCCTGTAATGAATCAAAGCAAGAGAAAGACAAACCTGGTTTCTCAAGGGCATCCAACCTTCCTTCCAAAGATTCTAACTTCTTTCGCATCTGACTCAAAGCCGTCTTAACATCTTTGTTCGGGTACAAGTTCACGGCGTTGTAATTGCCTTTAACGATAACTTTCCCCGAATCAAAACCAGTCGCGTTTTTTGCACTGGACGCCGAACGGGCATAAACGCCGTTTAGTGATGTAGAAATCGCTAGGAAGGCGGTAAACAAGAACAAAGTTTGGACACCCATGGTAGCGAGGAACTTTCTTCAAAGAATTCTGTCTTCAAAGAGAATAACTTGTGATGACTCATAATTACCTTGTAGCTAGATTCCAACGCGTTTTTTCTTGAGGACAGTAGTGACAGTCACGCTCTCTTCAATATCGAGACTGAAATAAGTCTTTTTGTTTGTCTACGTTTTTGCGCTACTATAATATGTACATAAATACTGATACATACAGCTAAAGCATCACTGACTTTTACGTCTAGCTCTGGCTTACCTACCGCTAATTAGTTTAATTCTTTTACACAAGGCCCGGCTAATTGACAGCGCGTAAAGTTGCTCGCGATTTACTTCGAAACTCCACTAAACTGTTGAATATTGTTTTTCACACCTTAAGCTAAACGACAACCCACACATTTTAGATATTATCATAATTTCAGTCACGACACGAAACACTCGTGACTCTATAAACTTTCCTGACATATCCAAACATATTGACTTTTTCAGCGGAAAACATTCAGATACAAAGAAAGAATATTTACGTAACGACGTAACTGTTGACTTGTGTCCTTTTTGCCAATGAGAGAAACAGTCATCCCCACAACTAATCGTTTTAATGATTTTTCTGTTTTATTGTTTCGCTTATTTCTTGACGCAACATGGCAGTTTTTCCAAAGGCTAATATCCTTAAAATGTATAATCGACGACAATTGTTGACTCAATTAGTTTGCAATGTGTTAGCATTTCACGGATTGTTATGTTTTCGATCGACTAGAGAGAGTAGATGAACCAATTTATCACGTCACTTTCGTTTTCCACTTCGCTTTTGTTTATTTTGCCCGTAGTTTTGAGGGAAATCCGGGCAACTGGCAAGCGAGGAAGGGAAGCGGAGATAATAAACGTATAGTAAACGATAATAAACGATAGTAAATGACTTTTAGCTAGGAGCCCATTTCTGTTTTAGCCATCAGGTCTGTATGCAATGCGCGGTTCCCTTGCACTGTATGTGACTGAGGCAGCCTTGCTGAGTGTAATCACCGAGTGTCTGCCGCCATCTTGGATTTTATGGCCGGAAAAACAATGAGAACAAGTTTAAACTGAACGTGTTAACATGTTTAGCGCCACCGAGAAAAAGTGTTCTTTTTTCTCTATTTGAACTGCGTTATTTTCTATTTTTAAGGCCAAGTTCCTTCTATTCACTGAAGTTTTAGTTAAGAGTAATTTCGAAGAAAAAGGTCAACTGTGTCCAAATTTGATATTATCGGTCTGTGTTCGTTTCACCGTTTCTCCTCTACCCGGGGTGTCACCTACAAATGCTACATAGAAATATGTGCCTAAAAGGGCACTGATGGTTTTTGATTTAAGACTTGGACCATTCTAGTCTGAGAAGGAAATTCTTTGCCAACTTGGTATAAAAAAGGCTTTAAGCACGCACATTTATTGTTGTTTCCGTTTTGGCTTAAAAAGGGCAAAGATTTAAGTATTACAGATCAGGTTGGCACGAGAGACACACAACCAAAACTATATTTCGCTAAATTATACACTAGCCATGAAAAGACGCTAAATTCATTTAACCCTATTCAGACCGGGGGGGGGGGGGGCTTTTGAGGCCCGCGCTGACTTTGAACTTTTATAACTTTTTTAAGATTTAACCAAACGCTGCCAAACTTTCTGAGTTTTCCTAAAATTTATCTGGCAACAATTTGGTAGGGTTGAATGATGTGTCAGGAACTTGACATCACCATGGTAACGACATTTTGACAGGCATGTTTTCCCAAATTTGTAATTTTAGCCCCCCCCCCCCCCCCCGGTCTGAGAAGGTCCAAAAAATGCCCGGTCTGAATAGGGTTAAGTTTCACATTTTATTTCCCACATTTTAAATTGCTTACAAATAATGTTTATAGCGCCCTAAAAACGCTTTTCAATTCCCCCCTAGTCTAATGTACGGAATCTACTATTGCATAGGTTTATTTCCCATTGCTTTACTGTTCAAGTGTAGATGGAACTTTCTAAATGAACGAAACGTTTCATTTACAGCTTATATCGCCTTTCAGATCGTCAAAGTTAATGTGACCCCATGAGCCTGAGCTGTCGTCAACCAGTTTGACGCGTGCGCGTTGACCTTTGAACTCTTTGACATCCCAGAGGTCTTACGAGTCATGGCCTCAGTGCATTTACCAGTCTCCTCACGGACAACCCTGAAAAGGAGAGTAAACGTTCAAGTACTAACTGCTGAAACAAGCAAAAGCTAGCAAACTGAACATTTTATAATGTAACAGAAACAGCTTTACAGTAGAGTACAAATTTGGCTCGAAACAAAAATACGTAATGTGAAATAGAGATATTATCCCTGGGTACTAAAAGTAGATTGCCCTAATATATTTATATATACCTTTGCTGTAGCGAAAGTGCTTTAAAACTTGTATGCATATATTTTTTTCGTGGGAGGCGCGGTGGCCTAATGGTTAGCGTGCTGGACTCCGAGTCGAACGGCCCGGGTTCGAGGCCTGGCCGGGGCGCTGCGTTGTGTTCTTGGGCAAGACACTTTACTCTCACAGTGCCTCTCTCCACCCAGGTGTATAAATGGGTACCGGCGAATTTACTGCTGGGGGTAACCCTGCGATGGACTAGCATCTCATCCAGGGGGGAGTAGCAATACTCCTAGTCGCTTAATGCTACGGAAACCGGGATAAGCTCCGGCTGTATGGGCCACTTGGCTCGGACACAGACTTTACCTTACTAGAAGTTTATGTTTATGAATAACTTTAAATATAACACATCTTTCTACGTCTGCTCAACTCCCTTAGCGACTTGGAAAGAAACTACAAGATCAAATCAAGAATTTTTAAATTAAAAATGTTAACCTGGTTGTCAATAATCAACTCTGCACGAACTTCGTTTATATGACAGCTTCCACCAATCAGAAACGAGATGTATTGGCCCGTTATGGTAAAGAATGGTGACGTAAGAGTCCCCTGGGGTTTATCCATTTGAATTCCTCCTGCTGGTGCCTGTTCAGAGGGCCGGTTCTCAAATGTCCAAATGTACCAGTCCCCCTGTGGATTTGCGGGTTTTTTGCGTTGATAGGCGGAGTTATCACCATAGGTCGGCTGGTTGTTGAACGCTGTACCAGTCTTCTCCCAGCCATCGAACTTGCAAGCCTTGAAAACTAAAGAGATGTTAAGTTAAATATGTCCATCTATGCTGTACACATTAACTCTCTTTATTGTAGTGGCTTTTCTTTTTCTTAGCTGTGGTTTCAAGTTACTGCAGATGGAGCAACCCTAAAACACGCAAAAGGAATCCGGAATCCGGAACCGGAATCTGGAATCCGTTGAACTACTTAAATTGTTTTAATATTGAGAGTGAGTGACGAGAGAAATGATTCACTACTACAGCGACGACCAATAATTACATAAAAGAAATAAATTTCGATTGTTTTTCTCTTTGTTCTTGAAAGAGGTTGACGTGAAAACGATTTTCAAAAAGTGACCTTGGATAACTCTATCTACTGAATAAAATCGCTATCTGTTGTAAAAGTGTTCATCAAAAACCACGCAGTCCACTGCATAGTGATTTATCCAGCACACATGTCGAAACACGATTCTTGCACATTTGATTATGAGGTGTCCCGGCTGTGGGCACTACCAGGCCATTCTTAGAACATTGACGTCAGTGCGTTAAACATTTGCGTGGACTGGTGGATCGCGTGGAAGCTGCATGGCGTTCAACATGTGGTCAAGCAAATCTAGCGTATCTAGCAAAGGAGAATAAAGTAACTCATTCGTCTAACTTGTTTCAATGCGATAGGTGACGTCAATTTTTGGTGGTGATTTTCAACACTGATACATTTTTGTCAAAATCATTTTTTTATTTTATTTTTCTGCTGTTTGAGAAAATTTAATAGCAGTACAGAACAGCAGTACTTTATCCCAGATGCATGATTTAATGGTATTTTGCCGATTTTTAGCTGAAATAAATCACTTTTAAGAGGTTATCAAAAAACCGTGGAGACAGAAAGAAACCGGCTGGGTTGGCGTTCGTGGGGGGCTGCTGTTGCATCGGCGGCGGATCGAGATGGGTGGCGCAGTTTTCTGGCCGGCCTAAAGAGTCCTCATGGCCTCGATGAGGATGAGTGAGTAAGAGGTTATCAAGAAACAAATCTCTTTTCGGTTCTGTAAGAGGGAACGCGTTATTCCAGTTTGTGATTTAAAAAATAACCACCCGTAAGAACAGAATGTTGCAATTGGTTGATGCATCATAAATTATATTTTTCTGTGGTCAGATGTAATGGTTCTTTAATTTACGAGACCGTGTAAAGTACTAAATGAGACTTTGATTGCTCTCCCAATGCCCACTTAGTTGAGATTCTATAACCACAGCCCTCTAGCTGCTCTAGCTGCAAGAAGTTTCAGTCAACAGAGAATTCTTTTTCAAAAATTAAGACCTAGAATTTACATTTTATTTTTTTTGGGTACTTCATTTTTATCAGGAACAAACTATGCAACGTAATATTTCTGATTTAAAGAACTTGTTTTCTTTGGTCTTTCCGATTCTGTTTTCCAGATTCCGGATTCCGGATTCCGGTTCCGGATTCCGGATTCCGTGTTTTAGGGTTGCCCCTTGTTGGCGCCATTTGTCAAGGCATTCGGTTCGGTTGCAGAGCGTTTAAAAAGTTAAAATACTGGCTTATTCGAGGGAATGGAATTATGTTTACAACCAGCGCAGGGGGGGGGGGGGGGGGGGGGTGGGAGTAGGATACTGAACGGAAGTTTTGTTTGGGATGATGTCTGAGAATCCAGAATCCGTTCCTTTTAGTAACCTGTCTAAGAAAAGACCTGGCCCTATCCCCCCCACCCGGGGACGAAGAACTTAGCTTGAGAAAAGACTCTTTGTTTTGTGGCATCCTTAGTTATAAGAAGAAGGCAAATCCAAATATCGCATCGCACCAGTAACTAAGCAAGAACATTTTAGTTCGGACCATTTATCGAAAGCCTTGTCTACTGATGTTCATTTCCTGACATTATTTATTTCTTTATATCGGTCAAATTATTACGTCTTCTAGAGGGTAAAACGGTACTTCATTTGAAAGTCCACAAATGTCCAGAAGAATCCTAGTCCGCGTTCCACTTTTAGCCGTTCCTGTCTTGTTTTTCCTTCTAATTGCGCCCGAGAGCATGGGAACTACCAGATTCCGGAAATGTCATTTACAACATGGCGGCTCGTGGAAGTTTCGATCTATCATGGCTTTTGTCATCTTTGGATAAAGCAGGCTTAAAGAACGGACTGGCCCTTACAGGTAAAACTCATTTTTGAACTTTTTTCTAACCAATTGATCATTTTCTACTCGAAACGGTGTAGATTTTTTCCCTAGAATGTTATTTGTAGTGCTGAAAATGTGTCAGTGGCCCAATTCTCCTGGATAAGTCTTTTGTAGGAGGGTCAATTTTCACATCTTGTTAAACCTTGATGGCGTTTATTTTTCAGTTGTTCTCTTTGATTTTGTTTCCAGGCCTTGTCTGGGCAGCTAAAGTGTCCATAAGTTTTGTGTTCAACCTTCTAAAGGCGGCGAGAATTTATGTTCTGGCTCAAATGGCAAGGAGAAGGAATTTTGCTGTTAAGTATGGCGCCAGGTGGGCAGGTTAGGAAGTATAATGCTGAAGATGTAATTTACCGAGAACTATCACAAAAACTTACATTGTGTCCTAGCCCATCACTTGCAGACAAAAAACCCTTGAAAACTATTGGGAACTTTCTTTCTTTCGTTTTTTTGTGAGTTGGGGGCAGCGGGGAGGGGATCAGGCTGGGGGGATCATCATGCTTTGTTTAACTCTCTTCCATTGAGAAGTGGAGGTTAGGGGTGTAACAATACATCGAACTATCGATGCATCGCGATTTAAAGTGCTCTGATAGCAATGCATTGATCGCAAATTTAACTATCGATAACAATCGCGATAGTCTCATTAACTATCAATAGTTACGATAGTTTTTCAAATGGTGTTCTGTAGTACTTTTTTTCTTGATTCAAAAATGCCTCTTTTGCTCTCTGCCGTCATTTTTTGGCTTTCTGTTCGTTGTTTCAGAATCTGTACTGTATTACAAGCCGTAAAAGCAACTTCACGGACGTCGCTCGTCTCCATGGCCTTATCCGCGCTCAAAATGGTGGTTCGAATACTAACTCCACCCCCTCTTGGAGAAAGAAATGATTACAACGCTATAAATTAAAGTCACTAATTACAATAGTATCGCAATAGTGTCACTACTATCACAATAGTATTGCAATAGTAATTCGACTATCACAATACTATCGCAATAAACAAAATGACCCTAATAGTCACCCCTAGTGGAGGTCTTTGTAACTAATTTACCACAAAGAATAATACTTTCAAGTTATTATTTTGAATTCTTAAAGATGAATTCCAGTCCGTACTGCGCAATCTCGGCTGCAATGTTTATGTGAGCCCACACGAAGGGAATGTTTACAAGCAAAACTAAAAATTCCGCGACAAACTTACCTTTTTCTTCATTATTAACGCCAGATATCCTTGCAGAACAAATAATAACGAGTAGAAGAACCTTGACGCTATTTCAAACCGACGTTTTAGCTCATCGGAACTTCTTGAACGAAACGAACTGTAATGGCGGACTAAAAAACGTCATGTATGCTGTCACCGAAGTGTAACGTTTCAACGAATTCAAAACAAAAACGTAAACAAAGCCCGAGTCTGCGCAGTACGGACTGGAAATCAGCTTTAAACAAGAAGTTAAAGTTCATTGTTTTTATTTCTTCTTAATTGGCAGTTGTTACAGGTGCATCAGAAGGTATCGGGAAAGCTTTTGCCTGTGAGGTAATGATAGTTCTAAATCATATTCTATTGGCTGCTTATTTATATAATTATGTACGTCAAACTACCTTATTGTAGGAATATAACAAGGCATTTTAACAACACGAACAAAATTTACGCGTAATAAAATTAACGCGAATTTAGGAAAAGTTCTGGTCAAATGCTTGTATTAAAAAAGTTAACATACATAAAATTAACGTGAATTTTTGAAATTCGCATTAAGAACATGTATCATTAATTTCCTATAATAAGGTAGTTGGCAAAAAGACATGTTTAAGTTGTTGAAAGGCAATAGTAAAATTTTACTTGAAGACTTGTAATAAATGAGGTATATTACCTATATGGGACTTAAACTCAAACATATTTGTGCCACCAAATCCTTCAATTGTCAGCCAGCATTGGCATGCATGTTGATATGTTTAAATCAGTAATGTCTGTGTATAATTTTTTTACCGCCTTTCTTTTAGTTAGCTAGATGTGGAATGAACATTGTTCTAATGAGTAGATCGACCCAAAAACTGGAAAAAGTTGCAGAGGCCATTGGTAAGTAATATGTACTGTCAGTGGTAGCTGCTATGCATAATCATTTTAATATACTATTTGTATTATGTGACAAATGTGCACTTAAGCTTATTTGTTTGTGTAAGAGACCAGTGTAGAAAAAATCAAGTGCTTGAGAAAATTGCATGTTTTACTCCATTGCTACTCAAGTCAAGCAAACGGGGGTTAGCCAACCACAAGCAATCCAGGGCGAAGCTAACTGCAAGCAATTTAGTGCATGTTGCATCATTCCGCCATTCTACCATATTATACCTGCCAACTTTTTCTGGTTCAAAGGCGTGAGATTTTTATCCTGAGAGTGCCAGGATTTCCGAAAACGATACGACAATGTCCGAAGTTTTCCTAAGATGTCTGAAGTATTCCGAAGACGTTACCGATCCCAGTGTGTAGACGTGTTTTGCCAAACACAACCTCGTTGCCAATGCGTTTTTTTGCCAAAACTCTGCGATTTCAGGGAATTTATCGCCATTTACTCATTTTACATGGAGTTTTCGTTTCTCACTTTGGTTTGAGATTACATTTTTTTGTAAAGTGTGTCGTTTGTGGTTGTAATAACTTATTTTTCAACTAGGCGTGAGAAATTGGTTCGTAAGCGTGAGTTGGCGTGAGATCGAAGTTTTCAACTCGCAGGCGTGAGACTCATGCCCAAGGCGTAAGAGTTGGCAGGTATACCATGTAGGGTCACCCGTCAAAACTACCATGACTGACTGTCACAGGCATCTACTATACCTTGGTTGACATTCATAAATTTTCCATTTTGTTCTCATACTGCAGAGAAGGAATTCAAGGTCCAGACACGCATCATTTCAACAGATTTTGGTGCTCAGGATGTTTACACAAAAATATCTTCCTCCCTAGAGGGGCTTGACATTGGTATTTTGGGTAAGTACTGATCAAGTTTAAGAGTAAAACTTTGTTCTTTCTAATTAAATAATTACCGGTATATAAAAATTAATTGTTTATTTATTATACAACTTCACTTGGTGGATATACAAATAATATCAAGGTCTAGCAGTGCAAGGGGCTGCTTGGGCTTTAGCCGACTTTTTTACAATAACAAACAAAAAGTTACTGAATCATTTCGTTTGTAGATGTTGTAATTTCCAGTCAAACTGGTGATAAAATTTTTTTATTGATTTAATTTGTTAATTAAGGACAAAATAGATTTGCCTTCAACTTTACTTAGATTAGAACAAGTAAATGTTAGGCTACTACTGGATCATGACCTTTACTATAATTTTTAATTTTTTTTATTTAAAATGCATTTTGTGGACCTATCTGAGAAATTAAAATCCAAATTTTCCCAAGAAAGCATGCCCCACACTACTGCTGGCCCAGTCAAACTCTTGCGGTACTGGCCCTAACTATGCCCAAAAGAAGTACAAATATCACACAATATTTGTAACATAGGAAGTGAGTTTAACAAGTAATCAATTTTGTAGTCTTTTTTAGTTCTGCAACAGCATGCTATACAAAACACAATCCAAAGTCTGGATTTCAGGAAGGAAACACCTAGGGTACTAAAACTATTGTTAGACAATAGTGCATGGTATTTTATACTTGTTGTAATTTGTGTCTGAGTTTATTTGAGTTGCCCAAAATACTAACTGAAAATCCTAAAAATTAAATACTTTCTAATTAAATTTAAATACTTTCTAATTAAAATTAAATACTTTTCTAATTAAAATTACTTAAACACTAAATGCTATTTACTTTCTTGATTTCAAAAAAATATACAACAATTTTGCTACGATTCAGTTTGCCTGTTGTTAATGTCTAATAAGATATTAATCGTGTTCTTTTGTTTATCAGTGAACAATGTCGGTGTTATGTATGACTACCCACAGTATTTTCTAGACGTCCCGAACCAGGTGGGGTCCAAGGATCTTTTTAATTTTGATAATGAACATAAATTAGTACATGTTATAACATTAAGAGTTCAACTGAATAATATGCTAATATCATGTCTTGCAATGTCAAATTTTTGACACTCTGTTCCATTCTGTTTGGTCTGATCTGTCATCTACAATCTAATTTATCTTACACATTTTGACTTCATGCTTTTGTTCTACTTTGCTCATAAGAATGGGGGTGCTTATTGGAATAGGGGCGCTTATTAACAAAAACACATTCGAAGGGGGGTGCTTATTCGGAAGGGTGCGCTTATTGGAAGGAAGGCGTTTAAGGTGATTCCACGGTATTGCATTGCGCATCCTTTCTGCGCATAAGTTTTCGCGTCATTTAGCACGCGCATGAGCGCGCGCGCACACAGAACACTGCGAGATTCCCTTCAGGCTAAGCTCGGTAAGGAAATAAATGGTCGTTTTCTCTTAAACGAGCACGGTGACCCCCATTTTTTAATGCATTAATTTAAATGTCATACTGTTGTCTACAATATATCGCAATTTAAAAAAAGTTTAAAATTCTACATTGAGAGATTTTAATTTTAATACCGTAAAAAACACGTTTTTAGGTGGTGCCGTTAACGTGCGCACGAAGCAAATCTTAAATTTCTTTCCTTATCTTAATTCCTGTAAAATAAGAATAGTTTTTAATATAAGATCAAAGTCTATTTTGTTGAACTAGACTAATTCTTTAATGCAAAAATGTTTTTTCTGGAAACAATAGCGATCCCCATTTGGATTACTAGGGTTCCCAATATGTATCTCGCGGGTCGTAAATTTGCTATAATGCCCACCCATTTTACACAAAAACTAGCGCGGTGACCCCCATTTTTTATTTCATTTTTTTAATGCTCATAACATAATTGTTACCTGGACCAAGTTTCAGAAAATTTTTAATACTCCTTCTATTTCAGTGGAATCACCTTAATCGAATCATAGTTAGTAGAAACTATGATCGAATCATTATGGTATTTTATAAATTTATTGTCTTCATTTTTGTATACATGCATGCATCCACCTGATACAAATCTTCTTTCCATGGCAGAAACTTTTTGACCTGATAAACATCAATATGACTTCTGTAATAATGGTTAGTGTGTTTATAGTAATATATAAAAAAAATAATTAAACGTATTGAAACATAAATTCCCACATGAAGAGCAGAGATGCTGGTCATCCCCCTTAAGGCCGATTTACACGGTACGATTTTGCCGCATGCAACATGCTTGCGACATGCTTACGACAGGCTTACGACATGAATCGTGTCGTGTAAATCAAACCTACAACTCCTAAGTCATGTCATAGACCTGTCGTAAGGATGTCGCATGCAACAAAATCGTACTGTGTAAATCGGCCTTAGGGATGTAAATTGCAGATTTTGGTCAGCCGATAATTTGGGGCATCAAGGTGTCATTTAGGGTTACATGTAAAAAAATTTAAATGCTGTCATAGTGTCTGTCTTACCCCCCCCCCCCCCCCAAGTAATTCAGCCTTTTAGAAAACTAGCATGTGTTGATCTTGAGCTGAAAGTTGTAATATAAAACTCCAAACAAATTAAGTGTATATTTGACGGTTTTTTTTGGTTTCGTCATTGTTGTTTTAAAACTGAATGCTAGGTAAAAAAATGACAAAACCTGATTTTAGCGATATAACCAACTCGATTGATTTCATGGAGTAAACATGTGTTTTTTTTTGGTCCATTAAGGTAAAGTTATCCTACCCAGGAAAAACATACTACTTCTTGAGAAGTAATTTTCAACAATTTTTCGTTTCAGATGACCCGCATTGTTTTGCCTCAAATGTGCAAAAGGTATGCGTAGCAAGTTAAGCATTAGACCATTGGAACCATGTCATCCACTTTTTTAAACGTTGCAGATGAACATGGTTATAACGAAAGTGAAACGATACTTGACATTTCCTTTTGTATTCGTCAACTTTTTTGGCCAATCATCAATTATCAGAGACCAGCATTTGCAGCAGATCTTTTTTTCTAACGGTCAACCCCTTCGTAAACAGCTTTTAATTTTGCTAACAGTTTTAAAATTGTGCCCTGTGTTGTTCACCTCCAGGAAATGTGGCGCCGTCATTAACATGTCATCCAGTGCAGGGCAGCTTCCAACTCCTCAGATGACAGTTTATGCTGCTACAAAGGTTCAGTGTGTATTACATGTATTGTTCTGTTCCCTAGCTTAAGTAACATGGGCAGGCGCTTGCAACGGTCGAACGCAAAAATCTAACGCAACTCCCAGTTTTCGCTGCCTCGAATTCTGTAAGAGTTTGAAGCGAAAATGTGCAAGACTTTAGTACGAAATCGTCATAAAAAGAGCAATGGTAAACCGAATTACGAGCCAGTACGTAAACTAGGAGAATAACAATTAAAAAAAATTTCCATGCGCATGCGACGCCGCGTGTGCAAAGCTTAACTTTTCAGTGACTCGAAAGTGGAGGGTTTGAGAAAGCGGCAATTTTGGCGGGAACTTCTTGCGAGCAGTGCGTTTGGGGCGCTGTGAAGGGCAAGGTTATGGCTCATGCTACTGAATCTCTATTTATCTTCTTTTTGATCAACTTCTATAGCGGATAATAAGAAAATGTTGTATGTGGCAGTGCTATAAGAGATACATCCCAAGCCTTTAGCTCTGGACTTTATGAAGGAAATAATACAGTTGAGAAGTTAAGAGTGCACTCGTGAAACTAGAATTGCTCTGGGTTTTTTTTCTGATATTTTACCTGGATGTTTGCTACATACTAGTTATGCAACGCTTTCGAGTGGTATACTATGGAATATCCCACGAGTCACTTGTATTTTCTCGGTATACACACGAGCCTTCTAAATTTCGTCGAGAATACAATCGCAGCGCACGATGGGAAGGTTGGGTTGAATACTGTCGAATATACAACGGCTTTCCTGTATTCTGATTGGCTGTATTTTCTATGGCATGGTATAAAAGCTGTTACTCTTGCATGTCAAACACAATTCATTAATAAGGTTCAGATGATATTTCAGGTTTTTTTTGTGAATAATCAAATCCAAAAAATGCATGGATAGATACGTCATCATATTTGTCTTACATCGTCCACTGAAAACGGCTGCACTTTAACCAGCAGAAACTGATCTAAAATAATAGACCTGCTTACTAAAAGTGTTACTTTGTTAACCCCTTGTAGGTGTTTTTTTTTTTTCTTACAGGAATTTGTTGACAGTTTTTCACGTGCTTTAGCGTATGAATATTCTTCAAGTGGAGTTGAAGTCCAGGTGTGTTATTTGTACTTCAGTATTGTTTAAGGTCGGAACACACTAATCGACAAGTCGCTGCAACATATCGCGACGACAAGTTGCTGCGACATGTTGCCTCGTGTGACACGGTACATTTTTGCGACAGTCTTTGTCGCTGCGACAGAATTTTGTCATTGCGATTAGTCGCACAAATTTAAACCAGTTTGAATTCGTGCGACTGATCGCAGTGACAAAATGAGCGAAAGCAGCGTTGTCGCAGCGTGTGCACACTTCTGCGACAAGTCGCTGCGACGAAATATAAATTAACCAATGAGAGAGCGTCATGTATTTTCGCCATATTGAATTGGAATTTAACTAGTTCACATCCCCACTCTTCCAAATTCGCTGCGTGTGCACCGAACAAGCGCCTTGTTACAGCGACTTGTTTTGAAGCAGTACACACGGAGCGACTTGTTGCAGAGACCTGTCGCTGGGACTTGTCGCCTAGTGTGTCAATCTACTAACATCTGTGATGGAGACTGCAGTAGGACCCGCCCTTTTGAGCTCGTTTGTCTCGATCTCACCAGCGCTATTTCGAACAAAAAGTCATTTCCCTTGGATTTGCTCTTATTTTGAATTCCCCTCTTATCTAAAACAATTTTTCTTTTCCCTTGGCAGTTCCAGACAGCCTTGATCTTGCTGTAGTCATTTAACTAAATTTTGCATTTTTTTCTCAGTCTTTGAGGCCATTTTATGTAGCTACAGCCATGACATACGGTGCAAAGCCCAGTATTGCTGTGCCATCTCCTGAGACGTATGTAAAGAATGCACTGAATACACTTGGAGTATCACGGCGGAACACTGGGTACTGGAGTCATGCTATACAGGTAATAACTAACGCACTGTCGACCGCGGTCAAACGACAGAAATATGCAAAAATAAGAAAAGTACTGCGAAGATAAGGTTTTAATCGTCACAGTTCAAAGTTCGATGCATTACCGGTATCCTAAGGGTTTACTAAGTTTTTTGGAGCTTTATCAGAAAAGTTCTATGTGTTTGAAAATAGCGATATGCGGACTTGTCGGCGCCATTTGTCAAAGCACTTTGGTTAAGATGCGAAACATTTAAAAAGTAAAAGTACTCGTTTACCTGACGAAATGGAATTATGCTTACACTCAACAACTATTTTTATATTTCCTTGCTCATACTAACACTTTAATATGAACAAAAAACGCCGAAATGGAAAGAAAATCTGCCTGAGACGTTTGACCGCGGTGAAAACGCACTGTGCACATCAGGCCCCAGTTGTTCCCCCTGGGGGAGGGGAGGGGGCAGGGGCGGTCCTGTTGAAAGGATGAATAACGCTATCCACCGGATCAGCCTGCCACCGGATAAATCGCTATCCAGTTGATAGCGTGGTTTGTTTTCAGCACTAGTCCACTGGATAGCGATTTATCCAGGGAAAAGAGTTATCCAGCCTGAGCCCAGTTGTTCAAAGGGTGGATAACGCTATCCACCGGATAAAATCACTATCCAGGATAGTGAAGTAGGATTTGTATGGCAGTTATCCACTGGAAAGCGGTTTATCCGGTAGGTAGCGTTATCCACCCTTTGAACAACTGGACCCTGTTCGATACTTATTACACTTACGATGACGTATTATGGTATGCTACTGGGACAATTTTTCGCTTACTCACTGGTTGAGAGCCTTAGTTGATGAGAGTATAGACCATACAACCTGTAACGCAAACGTTTAAACGTAACCGTACCCTATAACGCAACGCAAGGCAATATGCGAGAGAAGTGTCAAACCGGAGATTTCAAAATGTTAATTGGGACGCTGCATGACCATTGGAAAAATGTGGTCGATTTATTGTTGGTTGTTTCATAATAAACAAACAAATAAATCGACCATATTTTCCATGGTCTTTACTCTATAATAGCCCATAAAAGACTTGAGTTTTGAAATGTTGAAAGCTCTGCTTAAACTACGTTCTGCAGGCAAGTGGCTTCACTGCAAAGCTTGGAAGAAAGCCGGTTTACGGCATTTGGTGACGTCCTTTCTAAGATTTAGCTTTAAATAGTTAGACTAAAACCTAAGCTTTTTATCAGGGAATAATCAAAGATGAAGGCGCGACCGACTAGCGTAATTGTTTTAATCCTCACGAATTGCACATGCAGATTCAGGGCACCTAAATATAATATTGCGACGATGTATGTCTTCTTCTTATTCTTTAATTTTTAATAAAAATGTATTTGTGATTTTTTTTCTGCAGGGCTGGTTCGTTGGATTTTGTCCTGAGTGGCTGTGGATGTGGGCGGCCACACTGTTAAATAATCAGATTCGTCAAAAGGTTCTGGAAAAACGAAAACACTGACTTTTTTTATGTTAGAGTTTAATTCAGCTATCTTCAATTTTGAAACTACTACAAATTTATTGTATATATATCACAAAAATATGTTTTACTACAAATAGATTGTTTCTTTTGACTGTCTCATTATTTTTCACTAAATAATATATTCATATATATGCAAGAGTAAATACGTGTGGGAAGGAAAGTTACAACAGCAAACAACCACGAATATACAAAACAAACTTCTTAGGCCCGAGCCAAACGTCGAACTTCACATGAGTCGAGACTAATGCAAATGACAAAAAACAATAGGTTTTGCTCATTTGCATAAGGTTCGACTCATGTGAACTTCGACGTTTGGCCCGGGCCTTACACTGCCATTCAACAATCTATTTCTTTTTTTATGTCTAGAACCCAGATGAGACGAATTATAGCTTGTAATGAACAATTTACCCCAATAGTACGAACAATCTTCTAATTAAGCACGTTCTGTTTTAGGACAATGATCGTAACACTCTCTTAGATATAGAGGATATTACATGGTTGCGCGGAGATATGAAATTTATCTTCGAAGTGTTCAAATCGATATCTCACGAGTGAGTGCCGCGAACGAGTGGGATATTGATTTGAACACGAGAAGATAAGTTTCACATCTCCAAGCAACCATGTAATATTCTGTTTATTATATAAACCTACTAATTACGATGTTTTTGACGATTTTCCGAAGATTTCCGACCATTTTCCGAAGATTTCCGAAGATTTTCAAAATGTTGTCCGAAGGTCGTACGAATGTTTCCGAACTTTTCCGAAAATTCCCGAATATATCCGAAGATTGCCGAGGAAGATCCGAGGATGTTTCGACTTAATATCGATTTTCTTTGGCTCATTAAGCATTGAAACAGGGCAAACTTGCCAGAAAGTTTGAAAATAACATGTTATTTTCACCTGTGAAGATATGATTTTTTCGTGCGAAAGATTTCCTGGTATTTCCCTGATGTTTATATAATAAAGAACATTTATTGTCTATAACGACAAAATAGTTGTTAAAACACAAATAAAATCTAATCGTACTTCACCAGTTTTCTTAAATTTATATAAGCTCTGTAAGTTAGTTTAATATTTAAGACTAAGGCCCGAGCCAAACGTCGAACTTTACATGAGTGGAGCGTATAAATGCAAATGACCAAAAACAATAGGTTTTGCTCATTTGCATTACGTTCAAATCATGTGAAGTTCGACGTTTGGCCCGGGCCTAAGAACTCGAAATATAGAAAACACTTACAAGGGTCATCTAACAACCAACAAGGAGGGATAAAGCTTTTTTTCAATTAAAAAAAAATATTCTCCCCAAATCCCCTACCCACCCCCCCCCTCCAAAAAAAAAGAAAAGAAAAAAGAAATGAAAACAAGATACGTTAGTAATAAATAAGAAATATAAAGAAGCTATACATCTTTGAACGAATGAAACAAACCGAAAATAAATAATACTGGCAATCTATACATTTTCAATAATAAATAAAAACATGGTCGTGCAAGTTGTGAGCAGAAGTTACATCCATCCGTAAAAACTAAAAACATCATTCTTATTAAATATTAATCCCTATTAACCTATTTAAGGTAGTATATATTTCTATCAGCTGAATACGTCTACCAATTCCCCGTTATAGCGGAGAAATGCTTACATGCTGAAAATAGCTGAAAATCCCAGTCTCGTCTCCAGGGGCTCAGCACCAAGAATCGAGACCTCAGAGCTGAACTGAAAACCCGCCAAAAACACGGCCAAATCTGATTGGCTGTCGAAAACTCGTTCATTCAACCACAATCTCTGGCGCACGCGCAAAATCAATTCCTGCTTCCGGTTTTTGAACCGCCCAGAGCCGTTGAGCGTTCGGTCACCCCTGACCGAAAACCTGACTCTGGGAACGAGATTGCGAGAGTCCAACAGGCAGAAGGCTGTCCAGCAGTATGCTATTTATTTTGTCACTCTGCCTCAGAGCTCTCTCTTGTCCGCAACTCTTCCCTTCTATGGTCCTTTTTCATCTATTATTAAAATAGGGCCATTTTCTGACCATTTCAATACGACCCTGTTGAAAAATTGTTTTTCAGGCAAGGCCGTTTTGATCGGGACCCTGCGAGTAGCACTCTTTTGTATAGAGCTTATTTCATCTCGGCCTTGCTGTGTAGGCCACATTGGAATACGACCTTCCAGCGCGTCCCTACAAATTGATTACGTCGTAGTTGTTGTTTTCCAAGGGCTCTTCAATCTCGTCATAACCATGTATTACTGGAGGTAGGTCCTGCATGAGGAAAAGAAAAAGCCTGAGAAAAGCGGTGTGAAAAAAACAACAACTTAAAGAAAAAGCTTCTTTTTTTTCTCAGAAATGCGTCCTGCTGGATTCAGGACCTGATGTTAGAACAAATCACTCAAAAACCATTTTCGAGTTGTCTCGTGCCTCTGTTTAGGTGCAAAACTTTTCCGAATAAAAATGTGTCTCACTTGCACAACTTGCGAGCTAAATAAAATTTATATGAGAGGTTTTGTCTCAAGCGAGACAAACCGAGGTTTAAAGTGTCCTTTTTGCTGATTTTATTACCAGAATATTTCGCAAAGGACGTCGTCTTTTTCCAGGTTTGTTCTTGCGTCTCCTGAATGAAATGAAAAAGAAAACAGTAAAACGAACTTTGCTCAATATACAGTTTACGTTTTTCAATACTGTCAATTCAAGTGGACCTCTCAGAAAACAGAAGCTCTCTTCAACCGGCTGAAAAGGTCACGTCAGTCGTTTGTGATTGGTAGATTTCAATCCATTTTGTTTCAGGGCTCGTTGGCCGTCACTATAATTGATTGGCGGCAACCTCGTCCCCAGGGTCTCTCTCTCCCCGCCCCCCTATCCTCTCTCGCTCTGCGAGGCGGGGAGAGAGAGAGAGAGACCCTGGGAACAATATTGGATTGGCCGCAGCGAAAAACACAATCAATAGTTCTGTTGGTTTTGATCTTTAGAGTTTGCGTTTTATTAAAAGGCACAGTAAATAACTAAAGTTAGGAGTAAATGTTTACTCCGATTGAGCAAAGGTGACGGTTAAGCTACTAATCATTGGTGGGGGGGGGGGAGGATGTGTCCCTTGCCGCACCCAGGTCACACCTTTTCAGGTTTTGCTCGCAGTCTGTGGCTAATGCAAAACAAGACTGAAGGGTTTCTTCAAAAACTACATTTGTACCCCTGACTATCCCCACTGCGTATCCAAACAGTAACAGTTCATTATTCAACAATGAATATTCGCCATTCTGCCTCACTATCCACCCCTGAGTGTCCACCCACAGATTCTTACTACCCACCCCTAAGTGCCCACAACTTACCCGCGAGTATGTACCTTCCCGTCCCCTACTAACCACCCCAGAGTATCTATACACTTTTGCTCCACTACCCTACTAAGCGTTAACCTACCTTACCTATAACACGTGACAATGACGAAAACTAGTACCACGCCCCCTGCTGTTCCAACCAGGCCTATCAGCACGGCTTTTGTAACACTGCTCTTAGAATTTCTGGGGTCTGCTGAAGAGTTGTCTAAAGGGAATAGTAACAAATGTAATTGAGATTATTAAATGCCCGAGAAATTCCACGCACTACAATCTGTTACTTCTAGTTCATTAATTACAATATATCCTTCTCAAACTTATAACCTTGAACCAACAGCTTCACTACACACCTCTTGAATTTCCTGAAGTTAGGCACATGTTACTGCTGCTGCTACACAGTCCTGGTTTATTACAAAGCTTCATCCACACGATCCAGACGTCACATGCGTCAGACGGTTTTACGGCAGCGATGACTACACTGCGAGCTGTCGAGTTACGCACTGTTACATTTCCTGAGATATCCTGCCTTCCTCTCTGACAGCGGTAAAAGATGGTAGCACTCTTCGAGGGACCATTGAAATACTCGGCTTCAGGAATCTGTGATTGTTAAGAAAGATAACTAATATGCAGGGTATCTTGTGCATTTTAGTAAAGGTGTTTAAAGGTAAAGTCTGGGTCCGAGCCAAGTAGCCCATACAGCGGTAGTTTATCCCGGTCTCTGTAGCATTAAGCGACTAGGAGTATTGCTACTCCCCCCTGGATTGGATGCTAGCCAATCGCAAGGTTACCCCCCAGCAATAAATTCGCCCCTACCCATTTATACACCTGGGTGGAGAAAGGCACTGTGAGAGTAAAGTGTCTTGCCCAAGAACACAACGCAGCGCCCCGGCCAGGCCTCGAACCCGAGCCGTTGGACTCAGAGTCCAGCGCGCTAACCATTAGGCCACCGCGCCTTCCACAGTAAAGATGTTTACGGTGATCTGATCTGAAAAAAATTCGTTTGGGTTTTGGGGTTTTATCATTTTGCATGCGATTAGTTTTCCCTGCAACACTATAGCATCCCCCAATTATTCATGTATTCACGTTTTCCCGAAACACAACACTCAAGGAACACTTCTTGCACTCATAGACAGAAAAAATTCGCTCAGATTGACAGCACTTAAAAAATCAGTCAAAAATAGTGTAGCGAAGTCATATTCAGCGATGCATTGCTTTTTCTATTTCGTTTTTTGCGCAAGCAAATACAGTTTTAAAACTACTGGCATCGAAAGGAAGAACCTACCGTCCAAGTGACCGTCAATCCGGTGTCACTGCTAAGATTACTCCAGTGACTACAGTTCGTAATAACCGGTTTTCTTGGTGCTAAAAATAAAAATAAGCTTAAAAGATACACAACACATGAAATTACATTTAACTAGCTCGTGACGACGCAAAATTATCTATCTTCCTCTCTTTCTCTCGGTTCTTTTCAAAGCTTAAAATTACCATCTTTCTTTCTATTTTTCCACACAGGACGCGTTTTACATATAAACCTAGAAAAAATGGCCTTGTCTTCCTGTAGCTCACTGGTTAGAGCATCCAACTGGTGTACAAAAGATCATGGGTTTTATTTCGGTCGGAGACTCAGAATTTTTCTTTGTCCCACGCTCGTGACAAGAGAAAATTTACATGTTCAAGTTCTCATTGCATTTAACTGAACATAAAACTAACTCCATATTATATATGAGTAGCCTATATAAGCTAACATGTCATAGCTAAAGACTAGCAGAAGACTTGCCAAAGGTTACCCTTTTTTGAAAACGGCATTCTCGTCCCCATAGTCCTTTTCGTCTCTCTTAGCCGGAGCAGCCTTGGCACGAGAAACGAGGGGCTCTGGAGACACAGGATTTCCAGTTCTAGATTCTAGGACTTCGGGCCTCGTGTATGCAGTCATAATGTTTCAAAAGAATGAGTTAGAGAGTCGTTGCGTTTTTTACTTCCGTTGTCACCAGAGCCCTTTGTTTCTCGCACCAAGGCGTCGCTGGCTTAGAGAAGGGATAACGGCTATGGGGACGAGAACGTGAAACGGAGGAACAAGTAATGTAGCTTACCTGAAGTCTTTGTCCGCACTGTAAGTTTTGTGGCCTCACTGTAGATCCCGTATGTGGTAGTGCCTTTTTTTGCATATCGCACCAGTAAGTAGAAGTGGTACCACGAGAAACCAACCAAGTCAGATATCAGGACGCTTGTTCTGGGTGCTTTCACAGTCACGCTCTGCAAAAGTCCAATAATCACACAGAAATAATAATTACAATCTCCTATAACAGAATCCTTTTTAAGGGTCAATGTACAAGGTACGACTTTCTCGCATGTGACAAGCTTGCGACAGGCCTACGACATGACTTAGGACCATTTTTCTACTGTGTCGCATGCGATAGTCGTAGGCAAAATCGTACTGTCTAATTCGCCCCTAAGACCGACATTTCTCTAAAACGGATGTGGAGTTTGCGGTTTTATGTCATGTACCGTATTTATTCGATTAAGCGCCCAACCTCTAATAAGCGCCCACCCTGAAGGTGGGAATAGTTAATAAGCGCTCACCCCTTTCCCCAAAAGAAACTAAAGTCCACAAGAGGAGTATCAATGAGATTGAAATCGACTTAGTAGTACTAACAGACTTCCCCCGAAGACCGGGTTTTGTTAGTATTCTACAGAAAGCATCTGCTTTGGTACATAATCAAGGTTTGTTATTATTTCTTGTTTTGTTGCAAAATAAACTTGCTACGTGCTGAAAATGGTGAAAATTTAATAAGCGCCCAGCCTCGATAAGCGCCCACCTCTAATAACCGCTTACTCCCTAATTCCAAAAATTTAATAAGCGCCCAGCCTCAAATAAGCGCCCACCTCTAATAACCGCTTACTCCCTAACTCCAAAAATTTAATAAGCGCCCAGCCTCAAATAAGCGCCCACCTCTAATAACCGCTTACTCCCCAACTCCAAAAATTTAATAAGCGCCCACCTCTAATAACCGCTTACTCCCTAACTCCAAAAATTTAATAAGCGCCCAGGGCGCTTAATCGAATAAATACGGTAACTCTCTTTAAGATTCTCGTTAAGACTGACACCTCTGTATCAAAAACAGTGAACAGGCATTTGAGAAGTGCTCTTTTGGGAGAAAATTCTCAGAGCATATGTTGTAGTTCAGTTTTACTCTTGGTATGCGCTATATGGTCTATATGGCGTATGGTCGTGTATGGTAATGTATGAAAATGAATATGAAATAAAAGAAGTTGATGGAATTGGGGGTTTCGAATTATAATAGTCATGCTTACTCTTGACTAATAAGGTAATATTTCTGTTTGTTACCAAGAAAAATAATTATGAGAAAAAAAGACAATTGGAAGGAGACCCAGGACCTTGATCTATACACCAGCGGTTACTGGTTGGATGCTGTAACCACTGAGCTTAGGGCTTTCGGGCTAGGCAGAGATCTTTGCGCACCAATGTACATATTACATAATTATTTATTTAGCAACTGAACCATTTCCAAGGAAGCCTGTAAAAAAGCCTGGAAATAAGGCCTCAAGAGGGTGCTCAAAAATATCTCTTATATCTCACTTTTTTACAGGGTGGTCAACGGTGAAGCACCAGCTGCATTATCTCACTTAGCGAACAAAGCCTGTGTGTCTTACAGCCTCAGAAGGAACAATAAGATTGTGGTCCCTAGATTTAACTCATACTTTGTTAAAAATTCAATTGGACATAGAAGTGCCACCTCATGGAACGCTGTTTCTTCATATTATACAGGCTCCCAATTTTCGGCTTTCTATAATAAAGACTGAAGAAGGATAATTGTGTTAAGGAGCTTAATTTTAATGCCCAGTCAGTTCAGTTGCTTCCCAGACATTACCACGACTTTTAATGTTACTTATTGTTAGATAATTGTTTATTTCTATAGTAATTATTATTAGTATTTAGCAGTAATTATTATCAGTTATGTATCAGTATTAAGTAACATATTAGTTTAACGCACGACCCCACAAGCATTGTGCTTAAACCCCTTATAGTGTTTAAATAAAGGATGTGATGATGAAGATGATGATGATGACGATGATGATGGTGATGATGATGATGATTATGACTGTTTTCATGTTGTGAAAGCGTTGTGCACAAACTGCAAGTAAGTACTTTATTTACCTTGTTTTGCCTGTCACCATCCTTATGGTACAGAATGGTATATTCAACTTCGATGGGTTGTTGCTGCCTTGCATCTTTCCATGTAAGTTTCACAGTACCAGGTGGTGCCACTTCTTTGGCAGAGGGACTCAGAAAAGTGGCAGGTTGTGGGGTCGCTATAAATAAGAATTAAAAAGGCTGAATGTTAAGATTAATGTCAATGGTGTACTGTCAGTATCTACAGAGATGTTAGTTGAACGGCTATCTGAGGCTTCATGCAGTGTACAATACCTAATGCCATAGGGTCTGCAATATTCAAAGGCAACAGCTTTATCAAGCCATCTGCACCCATTGTACCTTTTGCACGCGCTGCAGACCTATGATTTTGCAAATCCTACATATACATAATTATGCATGTATTTATTGTTTTACTTGTGGGAGAAGTGGCATATATACAGTGTGCTGCATGCACTTATTGATAGCATGAGTGGGTTAGTCTGTGGTCGCAGGGTTGAGTGGGTAAGCCACAGAGAAAGAGAGAGAAAGCCAATTTTTTTCAGTCCTATGCCACTGCAGGGCTTTAAGTTAGATCTAATGCACCCACCCTGAGGACTGGGGGATTTTCTGTTGTTGCTTTCAGCTTGTTATCTTATTATCCAGTGGAAATAATTTTTAGTTGACAAGTTCCCTTCAGGAAATGACATTAAAAATATTCCTGACCAGTGAAAGGAATATAGTAATCAGTACACGACGTTTTTTTGCCCCTTTACAGAATTGCAGTACTTACTTAGTAGCACATTGAATGAGTTGTAGGTAAATTCAACAGGATTACTCTTTCTGGAACCAAGGACATTACTAGCTTCAACAAATGCAATATAGGTGAACTGGAGAAGAACTGCAGAAACCCTACACATAAATTGACTAGAAACTGAATCATATTCTGGAGGTATGACTTCACAAAGATTAATAGAATCCTCTTTACACTCAGGAAGGTCAGTAGGTGCATTTTTGCATTGTCCTTTGACGGCATAATTGAGCTGTAATCCACCCAGGTGCAGTGGAGCTTTCCAGTGAATGTAAGTTCTCATCTCAACGTTGTTTATCCATACATCTCTAGGTGGACCAGGAATATCTATAGGTAAGAACACAAAATGCATTCCATTTACATGTTTGTATCTATATAAACAAGAACTGCAAGCAGTTTATAATCGTGCGGGTAATTTTTGACCACCTGACCTCTTTCAGTGCTTTGGCTTAAAGGCACGGCACCGCACAGTAAAATCTTTAGAAAAGCAGTCACTTGAGAAACACACAAGTCGTGTTTGCGTTAGTCACGGAGTGAACGTGACATGAATTTCCTTTACCACGTCATAGCCACATGCCTAGCCGGAAAAATGCCTGCTTACGCATGCAAATATTTATTTTGTTCCGAATGTTCAATAAAATAAACCCAAACCAGTTCATTTAAAAGAAAGCCAAATCACGCCAAAATAAAGAGTAGACTAAGGCCATCCCATTGTGTTTCTCCGTTTAGCGTCTTCCGACAAGCTTTTGGTAATTCCCCTGGCGCGATGACGTGTATCCCGTGCTTTGCCACATTCTTGCTGAGCTTGCAACTTACGTTTCGATAACGTTTCGATTCTCAAAATACCGTAAACTCAAAACAAAAATTGGGCTATCCAGAAAATAAGTCGTCGTTTTGCAATATTTAACACATTCCTAGTAAATTGTACGACTTGTACTCGCTCCGAGCCAAACGGTCGAGTAACACAACAATAAATATTTCACACAAACAGAGCGCAGAGTATTCAAACAGAAAATAGGTGAATGATTATTTATAGCTACAAGCGAGAGATCGCGTGACAGGGGTCTGACGTAGTGGTAGTTTCAAATAGCTTGGACATGTCCAAGCGGTCTTGGTTTTCACTATGTGATTATAATCAGCCTTCTCTTCTTGTAAAATATGGTATGAAACAAAATTATACATTTCAGAGAGCAGAGTGTTCGTGTTAAACGCGAGTGATCGGCTGAGCGCTATTAAATATTAAATCTTGCGTGACCGTGACAGAAGAGCCGGCTGGGCCGCGTGGGTCTGGATCGATTTACCGACAAAAAAAAAAAAAAAAAAAAAAATTCCGTGCAGATTATGAATCGGGCCCAGGCCCCGCCCGATTAATTAATTAAATTTAAAAAGAGTGGGAGCATAATGGCAGACTCTGAATCTAGGGTTTCAGTCTTAAGCTTGGCCAGGGTCATTACATTGTATTCTTGCACTCACTGCTAAGACACTTATTATAAGAAGAAATTTGAGGATAAACTGCGCTTGCAGCGGCAGAAGTTGAAAAATCAAATTCCTTCATTTTTTGCTCATTTTAAAATTCTATTTTTTGTAATAATGGTGAAAAGTATTCCTCTGACATCAGTTCTTTTTTTTTTCAGTTGAAAGAGTTGCTCTAAAGCCCTGAAATTGTAATAGCGAAAGAAAAAGAGTTTTTATGTTGATAGGAAGTGACCAAATTTCTCTGGAGTGCGCAGTTTTGTAAGAAAACGCGAGGAGTGTTCATAATTGCTTATTTCGGGTTTCAAATTTAGGAAATTTGTGACTTCTATCACTGAAATTGATTTTCTTCGTTTTCTTGAAATTAGGAGACTTTTAGGGATAACAAACTACATCAGGTTACTAATCTCCCTTAAAGTGCTACTATGATCAAATTTTCACCCTTTGAAATTTTAGGTGTCTCATAGAGTATTTAACAAAAGATTCAAAATCATTATGGCGTTTTCCCTTTTCAAATATCCTTTTAAGTTCCAGAGATATTTAAGCTTAAAAAAATCGTCATTATGCAAATTAGGGGACTGATGACATCATCTACTCAACCCAATAATTATTTTATTGCAAGTACAAAAATTGAGTTCTCTCTTACTTTTTCTGCAGAGACCAATGAAACTTGGCAGACTAATAGTTCTGTAGGTGACACTCACACACAAATTATAATAATAATAAAATAGTGTTACCATGGCAACTAACTCTTTTCCAGTCCCCATCAATTTGCTTTTGATCTTTTAAAATTTTTCAGCTCGGAAAAATGAAACCCAGCCAAGACGCCTGCTTAATCCATTCATGAAAATATGCTTGCCAAAGCACGCATGTAAAGTATCATCGGCAAATATCGAAAAGAAATGCCAGAATTTGCCGGAAAAGCCTTTAAAATAGCATCAGGGGATCTGGAACCTAGGTCATTGCCATGGCAACCAAATTATAAAGTTCATATTGTGAAACACAATCAAAGTGTCACTGCAAAAAATCAGAGTGTTCCGATTCAAATTGGCTGAGATATCACTTTCTTCATTTAATTTTTTATTTGATCAAAATTTGGTCGAGTCTATGACATCACAACTTTGCTAATTTGCATATTTTAAAAACTTGAATATCTCTGGGAAAAATAAAGATATTTGAAAACTTTTAACGGCATTTTTCTTCTCATATAGAGTTCTTGATAATATTTCAAAACAGCTAGGAAAGGAAACATGTGAATTAATTTTTTAAGCTATTAATCAAGCAAAAATATGAAGGAAATCGATTTTTAACTTCTGCCACGAAATCAAATTTCTGCTTGTGAAAGTCACTCTTAACTCTCACCATGCCAAAAATTAACCAGCTCCAGGTTTTTTTATCAGACTGCTTATAAAATAAAGTCATTTTTTGTGTTTTTTTCAGCCACATGCCTGAGTACAAATGTACAGTGTTCACAATAACAACAGAGAGGTTGGGCATGAGGTTTACCACAAATGGCAAATGGCAAAACTGAAAGTTTTGCCGTCTCCATTCAGTTGTGTGGACAGTAGAGTGGAATTATTTGTATTTCCAATTTATAGTGTGCTTTATTTATGGATTAGAAGAAAAGAACTCAAAATCAGAAGTTATATTTGCCGTCTGCCGTTAAGGTCATGCTTAACCTCTCTAATGTTCTGAACTTACCGCCAACTCTCACCATGACAGACTCAGGTTGAACTCTGTCGCCATTGTTTTCTTTGCATGTGTAAGTTCCGTTATTGATCCAACTAACATGATCTATTACTAGCTGAATTGTTTCATTGTTCAGCTTTCTGGTCAGGTTAGTCAACTCTTGAGTACCATGATACCAGGACAATCGCACTTTGGATGAATTCACAGCTCCAACGATGGTGCAGTTTAACTGCAGTTGTTCACCCACTTTGATCGTCACATCACTTGAAGTATTCAGATACATGATTCCTTAAAAATAATTAAATAAAGGACTAATGAGTAATGCATGTTAGGGTAACGTTTTAATACTGAATTACCATACTATGATTGTGTAGAGGTAGCCAGGGACAGTGTGTCACCCAATCTGCACACCATCAATAAAAAAAGCAAAAAATTTTATCAGCATAAAGTACATTTGATAACTTACATGTTTATGACAATTTAGCCTCCTTCACAGCCGCTATTTAGGATGTCACCCAATGCCCCCCCCCCTCCCCCTCAGTCCTCAGTGTTGCATGATATCCCAAATAATCGCTGCAAAGGAGACTAATGACAATTATGCTGTGGTTCAATTTTACCCTTAGTAATATATATGGCATTTTCCTTTGTCTTATATCCATTATGATAATATTACCATACACCCAAAAGTTTGCAAAGATAGTGGCTTACATAAGACAGAGAACATTATAGCAAGCAGTAGTCTCAGAAGAAAAAAAATGTTCCCCACTTGCCCTGGCTGATAAACATCTTATTTGTATGACCCAGTCTGCAGTCTGCAGTGTCCGCCAGACAGGTCAATATTATTATAGGAAATGAGGTCAGGGCCCAATCTAAACTAAACACTCATTTTGATTTTCATTTGAATTTAATTTTGCATTATAAGTTTTATTTTATTTTGCTCCAATATCTTTTTACTTTGATCAGATTTCTTTTCACTTTTGTGTCACTTTTGTATGAAAAACTCACAAACGTTATCAGCAGTATCATTCACCTCACATTAATAAAACGTTTGGCAGGAATTTAAGGTGATCAGGACTGCTTTTGTTTAATCCAATCTAGGTTATGTCATTTGAATCCAATCCAGTTCAGGTTTGTTAACCTGATCCAATTCAATCCAGTTCTTGTTACTCCAATTCAATCCAGTCCAATAAAGGTTTTCTAATTAACAACCCCTTGCCTTCCACACATGTACATCCTTGGTACCACGTCAGGTCTACTTCGGCAAGATATTTGCTTTTAGAGGTTAAAACAGGGCCGTAACCAGACCTTTGGCATAGACGAGGTAAGATATTGCTAGCAGGTTCTGGAGGCATGACCTTCAGAAAATTTGAAAAATCTAGAATCTCTAAACGACTTTTTTGTGCATTTTTATAAGGTATTTCTTGAACAAAATCAATCTTGTTCAATTGGGATTATTTTCTTTATTAAGCATATCTTGTTTTTAACTCGTCTTGCCTCCTGCTAGTAACAGCCTAATTGTTTCTATCTGGCTGGGTCCATAACTGATTGTTCACTTGTGGCAGGTATATACTTAAGGGGCAATGATACAGTGTATCCTTTGGCAAGGGTTTTGCCCGGCGGGGCTACTTGAAAAGATTTGATACGGGGAGGCTCCGCCCCGAGGTCCAACCCCTTACCCTTTTATATACCATTTTGACAGAAAAGGTATCCCTTTCGTATACCTTTCATTAAAGAAAGATACTCCTTTCACAATTACCTAAATGACATGACATATACCTAAAGCAGGAAGTCTTATTCTCATTTTTATTTAGCGTTTAATAAACTAAAATGATACAGCCATAAGGTGCCTCTGTTTTGAAATATGTTTATAAAAGGCCCCTTTAACTACCAAAATGACAGATTTCCCTACCCTTTCACATACCTAAACTTGTGAAATTCCTATCCTTTTATATACCTGAAGTGTGAAAAAGGTACCCCTTTCGGGCGGAGCCTCCCCGTATAGGCCATCATAGGGAGTGCCCGCCCCCGATTTTGTATCTCCAATTTGGTGCATTTATGCCATGTCATTCAGCATTGTACATGTTCTACACTTTGCAAATTATCATCTAAAGAAATATCACCAATTTGATTTTTGTATTGTCACAACCATAATAATATCTACAAGACCTTCAAGAACAGTTAAGCTTATATTTTGTGTAAGCTGATGGTCATAATGTTTGGGAAACTGATTGATTTGTAGCCTGTGTACAGCTGTCCCGCTCCCCTCAAAAAAAATCGGGGAGGGAACGTCTGTGTTATAGCGGCGTTAATCGTGTTCCACGGCGGGTGGTTTTCCCGGAATGTGTGGAAAATGATCTGATTGGCCTTTACACAAAAACCATTCATAATTGCCTTTAATGTATGCGGGTGATAGCTTATGGCATTTCAAATTATTTTAGCGTGCGGCGAACATTACATTCGAACTTTACAACCTTTTGCACCTCACTTGCATGTTTCTGAAGGGCACAATATGCAGTATTACCTTATTCTCACTAAATTTCGCGAGTAATCAAGAGCCATATTTCGCGAGTACTTAATTTCGCGATTTTGTGAGGAAGGTACAATTAGAGTGTATTAAATTTCGCGATTTTTATCTATTCTTCAATATGAAGCTTTGACCTCGAAACTGTTACAACATAATAAATATATGAAAGTCATCGTAAAAAAAAGCAAACAAAACAACATATACGTAACAAAACATAATTTATTCAACAATCTAAATTCCTAATAGGTTCATCTACGACTGCAAGGTCCTGCAAGAGCGAGATTTTGAGGAACTTGGCGGCAGAGAACAGTTCGAACAGTGCGACTGATAGAGTGGGAGATAACTAATGGACAAAATTAAACAAAAAACTCCTACACATGAAGCTCAGACATGTTAGAATAACTATGATAAAACACATTGAGTTTCATTATTTTTTTATATTATCAGTACGATATTAAATTTCGCGATTTTAAACTTCGCGTGTAATATATTTCGCGAGTATTAAATTTCGCGATTTTTTCAAAATCGCGGAAATCGCGAAATTTAGTACTCGCGAAATTAAGTGAGAATAAGGTATTTAAAAACGGGACAAGCTGGAAAGAGCCGTAGCTTGGTGAAGACCGTGGTCTCGAAAATTTCCGCGCTGTAGTTTGAAACTTCTAAATTTGCCACATCTTTCGTTAGTGCGTTTGTTTTGCCTCATTTCGATTTAAAATGTTTGGTTTGGAAGGACAAGCTTTGAAATTTATCCGTGAAGGCGAATGACTTCTCGGATTTAATAAATGTGATCCCGGGCCCGGGCGTTAACTAATACTGTTGCACAATGTATTGTACAAATGACAGTGTCTGGCTTTGCCGAAAACTGTTGTAGCTTTACTTGGAGAACGAAGAAGGTTGGTTATTAGATTTTGTGCTGTAAACGTTATGCTTCTAGCATTTTATTGATCTAGCGCTTTGTTTCTGGCCAGTTGGAAAATATAGACTGGACTCTGGACTGGACTGGACTGAACTTTTTTTTTTAGTGCCAGTGACAGGGGGGGGTTCCATTTTTAGTGGGGGGGGCTAGTGTTTTCTTATTTTATGTTTTTTCGGTGGGGGTGGGGGTGGGCGGGAAGTTACTTGGTGTTTTTCCTTTTAGTAAGGAGGTGGGGGGGGCTAGTGTTGTCATCCCGGGGGTCAAGAAATTTGCGTGTCTAGTAGTCAAAGTGTAGTCACGCGAACGGCAAAAATTCCACTCATGTTGGTCGTGAATATTTTGCCGGTGGATTAATTTCCCTATTAAAGCGGAAAAGGCAACAAAATGAAGGTTTGCCGCATAACAAGACACTGATACGCTGCAATGACTGTGGTTGCATCCAATGCTGAGTTAGTCCCGTATTACACTGCTTCTAATAAGTACCAAATAAACTGGTGAGAACTGTTCACATGTATGCGTACATCTGAATGAGGTTATTAAAACAAAAATAGCTGATGGTGTACAATGATGTCCTACAGTCTAAATAGCGGAAAAAACACCGGTGAAAGTCGACAAATGAAGGTTAGCGTGCTAATTTCCGCACTTTGATAGGTCTTGATAAGAGACCGCGTGTCATTACAGAGAGCGCATTATTATTTTGTTGATAGGGGATCGGGAGTGTTAACTGGTACAATAACTTCCAAAACCCAAGACTATCAGGAGTTGGGCTGGCATATGTGACAGTGTGACTGACAATAACAACTTATATTTTGGGTAATTTCTTATATATTTTACGGGGGTAACACAAAGCGCCCTCTGCACTGCCACGCATGCATGCATGTGGTGCCAACATTACACAACGAACAAAGGAGGTTAAAAATCCTAAACATCGAGCTTAAAAGACAGAGCGCTCGATCAAAATAATGCAAGAAGCATAGCCTTTACAACACAGAATGTTTCTCTGAAACCAACTTTCAGCTTTTTCATTATAAAGCTGAAACAGTCTCTGGCTAAGCCGGACAAAGATAAAGAAACAAACTGAACTAGCACAACATGTGGCAGAGTACAGATTTAGAGGTGTCATTCAACTCTACAAACGGAAATCACGCAGCGCGGACTAATGACCTCTAAACACTTCCTTGGCCACAATCTTACGGCTCCATTCAATATATCATGCCTCCAGACAAAAAAAATGCCCTCAGAAAGAAGTCATAAGGTCGAAAGACCGAATTTAACATAGAACGGCAAAGGTACAAATGTCACGAACGTAGGAGTCGTGTAGGCCCGTCACCTTTATTTACCACTAAGTAACTTCCCGCCCACCCCCACCCCTACCCCCCAAAAAAAACATAAAATAAGAAAACACTAGCCCCTCCACCCCCACTAAAAATGGAACCCCCCTCCCCCCCCTGTCACTGGCACTAAAAAAAAAGTTCAGTCCAGTCCAGTCCAGTCCAGTCCAGCCCACAGTCCAGTCCATGTTTTCCAACTGGCCTTTGTTTCTTGAGCTCGATGATGTTTTATCTCCCGTGTTTGTTTTGATATATTTGGAACCGCATGATTCAAATTCGGTCAACCGGATATCCGATATAATAATTTATGTGAAATTTAAATCGATAACAGCAGGATACTGGAACACGATTAACGTCGCTAAAACACAGACGTTCCCTCCCCGATTATTTTGAGGGGAGCGGGACGGCTGTACACAGGCTAATTGATTTGCCTCCTTTGCACATTGATGTTTCGATTCCATTGTTTTAGCAGACCCTTCCCTGTTATTCAAACATGAAAATTATTTCATCATGCAACATGGTCTCTCCTCTACATATTATTATGAGAAGGATATACAACAATGTACAATGTACATGTTAGTTTAAATTGACTCTATATATATTACATATCCATTAGGCCTAAATTAAAGCCCCCTTGGAATCATTTGAATAAATACATTTGTTATTGACCCGAAACAGGACGGAAAGTCGAGCGACAAATGAAATAACGATGCGTTAATTAATTCTCAGTTGGAACTGAAACATTGCGTCGCTGAAACCTACAAATTCCGGGAATCAGTAGTAAGCTTTATACACGTCGCTTCCTTGAGTTTCAATGCGGGTCCATTGGAGGATTTCACACTAATGATCAGAGAAAAAATCATTTTAACTCTAAATGTATGAAATTTGTCACGAATCCATTCCACTGATAAGCCATACCTGTCGATATGTTGTTTTGATGTTTAACACCCGCTTCTTCTGAGCTGCGAGCATGTTGACTGCTACAAATCCAACATTGCAAGCAAAACAGAGCGACAACAAACGTACAAGTTGTAGAAAGAGGCATGAATCCAACCGTTTACGAGCCATACTCCATATTTGAACAGCACATTATGCCTTCGCGTGATTGCAATATTTCCTGGAACTTGCCGTTGCTATAGTTGACTGATCAATTTGCATCTGATATCGTGCGAAGTTTGCTACAAACCCAATTTACTGTCGCACGTGTTCGATTTTAATACATGACTTGTCCTATTGTTCTAAAAATCCCATCTTGTGCGTCCTCGCCAAATCGCCGCCTTCATTTTACTTTTGTGTACCAAAATCGTCCATTTCCACGATCACTATTTTCATTTTCAAGAGTAAGATATTCATTTTTATGCAAATATTCCACGTCAAGAAATGTTTACTCTTGGCCGCCATTTTGAATCTTGCGCGGCGGGGGACTGGTATCACTCGCGGTTGTAAATTCCTGGGGAGACTGGGATCAATGTCACAAGCGCGGGAAAATGACGTCACAAACGTTACCAGCGCGTGCAAATTCAGCTTCCTTGACACAATTTCAACAGCTCAATGAAGAGAATATAAGGTAAGCATGCCATTTTAAAGAACTTACACGTGTCAAGTTCTTAAAGATTTCAACTTGGAACAGTATAAAGTAGTCTAGAAAATCAATAATGGATACTTGTGAAAATTATTATTATCTTAAACAAATTGACAACATCAAACTGATTTAAACGTAAACGGCAAGCAGGAGAGATTGAAACAGAAGCAAGATACCCTCTGGAAAAAAAAGTTAATTGTATTTGTCCTAAATTTCGGTTTAAAAAGAAAACCTTCTCCAGGGGCTAGAAAGTATTTCAAGAAAGTATTTCACGAAAGTATTTTCGTATTTCAAGTTTGTTTTGCAAACTGAAATACTGTGTAAATATCGTTAACTGTTTTTTGCTAAATCTCGTTTTTGTTTAACTCTGCTCTCTTAAAGTAAAGATCACTCTGTCTCATATCATATATCTGTCTCGTATCAGCTGTTTCATATTTCAAGAGCTTTGCACAACCATGCCTTCAAAGGATTCAGCACTCGTTATTTTCTCACTGTGGTTTTCGCCTGCATTAGCGTTTTGACAACTTCAGTTCTACATCAGTACATTGCTGACAAACATAAATTTGCTTGAAAACCAATCGTGCAACTACCAAAATAATTTTTACCGCTAAAAAAAAAACTACAGACGAACCACTCCAGTGGAAAAGCAATTACATAACTTCTGCTAACTAACATATTATACAGTTTTGGTCTGAGATTAAATTATTACTAAGGCATTAAAAGATAAACAACTATCTAAATGCACGCGTGCAACCAAAAAGCGACATTCACCTACTGACTAGTCACTTTTTTTTTATTTAAGCTGAAATTTGAAGATTTATTTATTATTACTATTTTATTGTTTTTTTTTATTTTATTTTAGAATTTACAGTCTGTTTCCCCCATACATTAGTCGTATAGCTTAAAGCATTGACACGTAAATAAAGTTTCATTTCATTTCAGATGGACAACGTGGCGATTTCGAAGGGTTGTGTCGACCGTTCGACTGACCATGGTGAGAATCAAGACGATTTGGAAGTGGAGAACGCCATCGCAGATGATTTTGGTAGTTACGATTGTTTCATGCAACCTTTTTACTCTGCTGAGATGGGAGATGAACAAACGAAGGTAATGGAAGTTGAGTGTTTTGATCAAATAGACAATACAAGACCCAAGGTAATTTTTATTTGTTCATGCCTGGGAGAGCAATTAGCCTTTCATAGATTGAAACTTTTTTATTATTATTATTAATCAACAATAACAACACTTGTGACTTTATTATCACTTCTCAAACTCATAAATAATTCATCAAATTAAAACAAGAAAATCATAACCATGAAAGAGGTTTGGATTTTATTTTCATTAACTCCGTAGTTTTTGTTTCCATTGAAAAGATATAATTTATCAGCAAACACTCGAGACAGTGTTTCATCGGCTATCAAAACATGTCAATTTTAGTCAAAAATACTCCGCTGCATTCCGGTGAAACACTGTCTCTCGTGTTTGATATAACACTTACCAAATTTAACTTGTTTATACTTGCCATGCGGCAGAAATTAGTCTGTGGCGTGCGTGTGAGAAGAAAGAAAAATGATTCCCTTCTAGCGTGAGTCGTCAAAGAAGATCAATTGGGCCAACGCTTCCTGATGGTTTGATCTGTCCACTTTGCAATTGCTAGCCTTGACATATCTTTACTCTCTCCTTCACGTATCGTGTTCCTTGTGTAACTTGAAGGGAATAAGCAACATAGTCAAAAGGTTTCAGAAACGATCCTAATGAGACTTTGAATGTGATCCTCAAAACTGTGAAGTTATGACATTAAAAAAATCCAAAATTTTACTAAACATTAACGTATACTCACACTTTTTGGCATATTTGTAAATCATCGGCGGGACAGGGGAAAACGTAAAAGAGTTCGGGAGCGTGCGATATGGCTTTTATAAACCCAGATTCAAATCTTATGGAGACCTTCCTCAATTAACATGCAGGAAGACCAACCATTTACCACAGCGCATGAAATACATTTAATATCACTATCTATTTACAAAACTCTGATTTTGACCAAACAAACACACACAAAAAAATTGAGCGAGAAAAAAAAAACAGGGATCAATCAAAGCTTTCAGGAAAAGTGCGAAGAAAAAATACTTGTCTCCTAACCTTCTCCTCTCCATTTGAAAGTGTGCAAGTTGCAACTGCTTCTTATGCAACCGGCTCTCGGTGAACAAAAATAAGATTGTACGTTGCACTGTAAAGCAGCATGTGAAGAGTAATTTTTAAGCATGTCTTTAAGCTTGGCAAGATATATATAACTCTAGTTTTCAATTCCTTTTTTCTGCCAGTTGATCTGTCCATATACTTTATTTTCCACCTTTTTCCACTAAATTTTTTAAGTAAACTTAGATTATGTTTGTGTGTTGTTGTAGTTGTTATCTAAATCTTTAGTACACCTGACCCTTTTTTAAATTATTGTAATAAACACTAAGTATGGCTGTCCAATCTTAATTATTAGCCAATGGTGGTTATTTTGGGCAGCCATGCATTTAACTTTATTTTTATTTTTATCTGTATTGTAAAGTTAATTTCATAAAGGGTGCGAATAAAGTTGTTGTTCTTAAGCTTGTTGTTGTTGTGAAAAGGTATCGGTTGCTCTCAGTGAGGCTTAGCATTCCTATTACTTTTTCGTCTCTGTCTACGTAATAATGTCAAATGCAAACAAACACTACGTTTTCAGAGGCGGCGGAGCGTTTTGGGACGTGGGGGGCTAAGACTGACCCAAAATACTCGACAGGTTTTCATATTAAACGAAGTTTCCCGAATGTTTGAACTCACTCACGAGAAGGAATCTCTTGATATTTTCGGCACCAAAACGTGGAAGGGCTGAGGCCCCCAAATTTTCTTGTTTGAGGGCTACAAACCCCACCACGACCCCCCTCCTGCTCCGCCGCCTATGGTTATTTGCATGTCGTGCAACTTGTACCAGCTATGCTACGCGGCGATTTTTTTTCTTTCGGTCGAATTTGCAGAACGTTATTCCCAAAAGTAGTAAGCGAATCTACAACTACCCTTTGTAATACAAAATTTACAAAATTGAGGGGACAGTACAGTTACTCACCTACACCAACTTGCTAGACATGATACATTAAAATACAATTAATACTAGTTATGCAACGCTTCCTCGTGGTATACTATGGAATATCCCACGAGTCACTTGTATTTTCTCGGTATACACACGAGCCTTTAGGCGAGTGTGTATACGAAGAAAATACAAGTGACAAGTGGGATATTCCATAGTATACCACGAGGAAGTGTTGTGTAACTATTTTATACCATGCCATAGAAAATACGCTCACTAAATTTCATCGAAAAATAAGATCGCAGCGCACGATGGGAAGGTTGGGTTGAATACCGTCGAATATACAACGGCTTTCCTGTATTCTGATTGGCTGTATTTTCTATGGCATGGTATAAAGGCATATATAAAAGTCTTAGTTAGAGTTTCACTGCAAAACGGTATAATAAACATCTTACCTATTTACGTCACGTTATGACAAGTTCAAGGGGCGAGGAGATCGAGATGGAACCCTGATTATATCCCGAAGATCCACTTAGTTTAGAGATCTAGGTATTCTCAAATTGCCCGTATTAACAAAATCAGATTCTTAGAAGGATGTTTACGCATGTAAATTATCGTTGACTAACGTATTCAGTTCATAAAATCTTTCGAGCCCTATATGTCTTTGTTGCTTTTGTCTCACTGAAAAGACTTTGCATGAGTTCTTTATTGACAACGGCCGTGGCTTGTTATTGCACCTTGCAGGGAAATGTTGACGATGAAGGAAACAAAGGAACGCGTGATAGTTGTTCAGAGGGTCTCCCACCCGAGGGGGATCTGGATTCCAGGGAAAAAGCCTACCATCGCAATTTCCTCAAACTACAAAGAATGGTCGTAGAGAAAATTAAAGAAGCAGAGGATGTCACTGCGGAGAAAGAAGAGCTCGAGCGCAGCGTTCAGACTGCTCTTCAAAAATTATGGGCGAAAGAAGAGGAGCTGCACATCCAAAGGGAGTCTTCTTTTGAGCGGGAGAAATGCTTGATTGAGGACTTGAGACAGGAATCTGCGCATTCGGAAGAGCTTGAAATTCAGGTTCAGACCTTGACAAGCCAGAAAAACATGTTGCAAGAACAGGTTTTTCAACTAGAACAACAACTTTCGTTGGTGAGGGGAGAAACAGAAAAGCGAAAGAGAGAGCTCGACCGCAAATTACCAGAACTTGAGAGTACTCAAGAATCTTTGAAGAAAATGACTGCAGGTCTTATGGGTCAAATTGCAAATCATAATAACCGGAAGTCTAGAGCTGTAGATGTGTCACCCTCTTCTACGGAGGAAAACAGCTCGGATTTAAGCAGTTCTGAACAGTATAACGAGAGTGGAGAAAGCTTAGAGGATGATCTCAGTGCAGAGGTTAAGATGACGAATTTGAAGGAGCAGAACCACAATCTAAGAAAAGAGTTGAAATGCTTGATAGCCGGCATTGAGGATCTTTGGGGCAAAGTTAATCCCCACTGCAATGTTTTTGATGTCAACGAAAAAATGGAAGAAGTAGATTCTGCGTTACTTTTAAACGATATTTTGCAGTTCTTTTGTAGAGAAAAATCAATGGTAGCAGATTTGGAAGAGCAGAATGCTCGGCAACTGAAGCATCTGGAAGAAATACAAGAGGCTCACTGCTTGACTGAGGGAAGGATTCGTCGACTCTGGGTCAAGTTTTGTCTTCATGAAGAAAAAGAAGAAGAAATCCAGACACCATGGACAAAAGGCATTCCTGCAAGTACCGAGGAAACAGATGGTGTCTTGCAAAATATCGAAAGCGTTCTCTCCAGGAACACGTCAACTTTGCAGGAAAGCCAAGAACTTAAGCGTTTAATCGCATCACGGGAAAAGAAAATAGAAGACTTGAAGGCGCTTGTTGGAAAACTAAGAGAGGAACACAAGGAAATTTCAAAGGAGCTTGAAAGGAAAAATGCAATACTGGAAGAATCGAGGCTCTCGACGAATAAAACTATCGAGGACAGGGATGTAGAGATAGAAATTCTGAAGGAGCATCTTCAAAAAAGTGAGAAAAATGAAGAGCATCTCAAACATGATTCTGACACAGGAAGTAAGTGTACAGACGAGGTTTTGGAGAAACTGTTGCAGAGTAAGGAACACGCTTTTGATGTTTACCGTAAAAAATATGAAAAAGAAGAAATGGCACAACGAGATGAAGTAAAAGACTTGAGAGAAGCTTTGGATAGGGCGAGCCGAGACAAAAACGATCTCCAAGAATACTGTGAGTTACTTAAAGAACAGGTCGAGAATTCAGAAATGCTAATTAACACTGCAGAAGAAGACGGAAGATCATCGAAAGAGTTACTTGAACAGGGAAAGAAGAAGGAGGAAAAGTTATTGCTTACAGCTAAAGAGCTTTACGACGAGGTTAAGACGAAAAGGCAGGAAGCTTTGTCACAGGAAACAACCATTGCGGTTTTGCAAGAAAAAGTTAACACCTTGGAATTGGAACTTCACACAACAGAACAAGACCGCCAAGTTGACAAGAAAAACCTTCGAAATGCCAAGGAGACCGAGCAATACTTGCAGGCGTCATTGCAGCAGGCATTGAGAGAGCTTTTCCAACTTAAAACTAATGGGTATGACGGGCTTAAGGAAGACCAAACTGCCGGGGTACCTGATGAGCAAGAGCATAAACAAGGATTACAAGAACGATTCCAGCAACTTGAAGCTCTTCTTCAAACCGCATTGGCGAAAAATGCCCAGGACTTAGAAGAATACGCAGCCAGGATTGCAGACCTTTGCGAGGAAAACACGATGCTCAAGAAAGAGGTAGACGAATGTAAAAGGAGTTCGTGTAGCTTGCAAAGGACGAATCGTAAGTTTAAGACACTGTTACGTGCAATTAAGGATGATCTAGTGGAAGAGATAAAGGCCAAAAAGGAACTTGAAGTTTTACTGATGAAATCAAACGAGAAATCAGAGCCTGGTCTTAGGAGAGACAACGGCTTTGATGAGCAATCCACCACTTCTCAACTGCAATGTATAGATGAAGCTGGCACGAGTGGCGAGCCATTTGTCTCTGCAAGTGAGTCTATTCTACAGGGCCAGAAGAAAACTGGAAAAGTTAAAGGATTAGCGAAAAGAAAATTAATACCTAAAGCTCTAAGTAAACGTTTCAGTTCTTCCTCGGTCAATGTCACTTCACCAAGGAGAGAGAAAAAAGATGGACAAATAACAGAGGGTTCAGAACAGCAAAACTACATTCCAACCACTGAGGACGACCCTAGAAGTGGCATCCGTGAGACATCAAAAATGGCTCAACGAGAGCAGCGGTTACGAAATGTTTTAATGGCGGTCCAACGTGACAAGGAAGAACTAGAACAGGATGTGGAATCATTGAATAATGAGCTGCAAATGACAAAAACGGAACTGCAGAATTATGTCCATTTAAAGGAAAACATTCGGGAAGAGACAAGCCGAAACGTTCGTGAGAGCTTGGAGATGAAGAAGGCCTTGGAGGCAATTTACGGGAAGACACGACGTGCTCACACAATGATCAACAAGGACATTCAACGCCTGTTGGAGGTTTTGAAGGAAAAAGATAAACAAATACGAAAATTTGAGTGGTTGTCGGAAAAAGTCGATAAAGAAAACGTTGACTTGGTGAGAACAGTAGCAGCTCTGAAAGAAAAGCTAAAAGATGAAGTCACTCTTAAAGAGGTAGCCATTGAAGAAGGAAGGCAGTTACGGGATTCCTTACAAAACGTTCTTGAAGCTAAAGAGAAGAGCTTATTGCAGTCTGAACCACCCCTGTTGATCAACAACCTGAACACGGACCTCATTTTGCCTCAGATGGGCAAAGATGAAGTCCGTGCTATTTTGAAAGAAGTCCTTGAAGAAATTGAACTTTCCAGTTCCGAAGAGGTCAGTCGGCTGAAGCAAAGGACAGCCGAGCAAATGGAAGAGCTTAGAACCATTAGGAAAGATAATGAATATCTGAGAAACTTAGTAGACCATGGTGTCCAGGAAGAGTTGCAGAGGGCAGAGGAAAGGATAAGCTACCTGAATGGCCAACTAAAACTTAGCCAGGAAAGGCAAAACGTGTTGCGAGAGGCAGCAATAAAGGATAAATTAAAAACAAATGAAGAAGTTGAGAAGTTCTTTGAACGTTACGCGGAGCTCAAGTTCATTATGAAAGACAAAGAAGAAGCTTTAGAGCGGTACGAGGAGATTGAAGAAGCGTTGATGAGCGAAAATACCCATCTCCAAGAAGAGATAGACGCACTAAAAGAGCGATTCGGTGTGGATGGGTTACTACCGGAAGCACAAAAGGCAGAAACAAAGAGGATGCTAGAGGGATGGAAAAGGAAGTGCCAACGACTTCAAGAAAATTTTGACAAAGAAAACAGTCACTTGCAAGAGGAGAACAACTGGTTACATAAACAGTTACTCGAGGAAAGTTCATTATGCGAGGAGCTACGGCGTTGTAACGAGGGACATGAACAGGCTGTTCAAGGCGCCGAAGAGAAAGTTAAAGAAATGCATCGAAAGCTAGAGGAGCGACAAGAAGCCCTTGCTTGTTTGGAGGAAAGGCGTGTAGTGCTCGAGACCAAACTTGTGTGCCTTCAGAAGGTGAACGACGACTTGCAGAATGAGCTGAGTAAAGAAAGGTCCGAGGCTGAACAAAACCTTATGGAGGTGAAAAACGAATTTGCAGCTACGGCCAAAGATTTGAAAAGGCACCAACAGGAAGGCAACAATTTGGTCACTAAGGTGTTCCTGCTTGAAAACGCAAAAGAGAAGCTGGAGCAAGAGCTTAAAGAAAGGGAACGCAAGATGATGATCAGTTTGGAGTCCTTCACCGAGGAAAGAAGCAGGCTTAGTGAAAGAGTCAGGGACTTGAGAATTTCCCTCGAGGAAGAAGTTAGGCGCAGACTTGATCTGGAGGAAAAAATGCAGCAGATTGTAAAGATCTCTGTTATGGAAAAGGAACAGGACCGATTGAAAGCTGTGGAGGTGGAAGAAAGTTCGTATCTGGATCACGATGCAAAGGTACTCAATTTGCACTGTCTAAGGGCTTTCTCAAAAATAGGTGTAATAAGTTGGAAAAAGCAGTCTGGACTAAAGGTGCCTCTTTGATCCCACCCTTACACGAATTTTTGGTTATGTTGCTCATTAAATAAAGGACAAATACACCCTTTAAAATCTTTCTGAACAACTTACAGGGCTCTGTCGTTGTTCGTATGTTGACAAATTACCTTTTCTCATGTAGCCCTAAAGTGGACCTCGACAAAACTAATCACTCCTACACTTCTTAAGTATTACAAGTATTGCATTTCTCTTTTGTCCCTTTTTTCTTATTTCTTTGCTTTACTTTCAGGGAAAACCAAGACGAGTTTACAAAACGGAATATAACTCTCCAAGGCAACAGTCATTAGCTGTTAAAGAGATTCCCACTTTTGCTGCAGCATTTACCACCGAAACCAATGAAACTACTGGACAGCCATTGCAAACGGGTTTCACTCCGGAATAAACAATTTTTAGTCCAGGTAGGGCGACTCTAAGCAACGTTGTCAACTGGATAAGTCACTATCCAAATTCGGCTAAGCTATTCACTGGAAAACGATTAATCAGGTGGACGGCGTTATCCATCCTTTGAGCATAACTGAGCCCGGTACTGAATACTAACTAGTATGCCGTTTTTTTTTTTTGTTTTTCAATGTGCAATCACAAACACGTGGAAACCCGTACGAATTTCATTGAAAGCTCCGATCTATAGTCGAAATAAAGTCAACGACTAATCAATTGATAAAGATTTTGTGGCATTTTGATTAGTTTTCTGTGTCCCTTGTGATGGGCCAGAGATATTTCTTTGGTTATGTATTACGTCCCTAAATTGAAAGCCGATCTGCCCGCTCTATGAGTAATGATTTATGACTTATCTGATTATTCATTGATTACTAACTGATGTCAGTGAGTAGCTATAGAGCGGTTTTCACTGAGTGAAAGTTATTGGGTTGCTTGCATGCACGTTAGGATGGCTATCCGCGCCACCCAGCGAACAAAACCAAAACCAATCGTGACCGCCGCGCACGTTTCCCGCGCCGGACGGCTACAGTTTTGCTCGAGTTTTGATTGGTCACTGGATTGTTGTGTCTGTGAGGCGAGTATACTTTGGTTTTGGTTTTACGACACTCAATTGAAAACTGCTCTATCAGGTGCGTTGGTGAATCGACAAAAGTAGAAGTTAAATTTGTTGGGTAAATTCTACTTGGAAATGACTACAAGGCGAGCGGGTTTTTATTAACTTGACAGAAAAGGTAACAAAAAAGGTTTTGGCCAGACTAGAAACAGTTAAAAACAACTGTAACTGAGCAAAATAAAGTAGTACACATCCTATTGAACATGCAATTGGGAGTTTATATTTGGCCCTCCGTATTGATTTTATTTTTTTACTAAATAGCCACTACCAATTTCATGTGTTTCTTTCTTTTTTTTATTTCAGATAGTCAAGTTTACAAAACGCTATTTTACTAAAGATAAGAACTTCGTTGTTAAAATTCTCTTTGACCTGTCTATAAACAGTTTTATTGCCATCTCAATAAAACTTAACCTAGAACAGTTTTCTTGTGTAAGTGATTTATACCGGCCCTGGCTGAAAAATGCCAGATTTTTTATTAAATAGCACAACACATATTTTTGGGGGAAAAGACACAATAAATAATAAACTATTCCACTGCCTCGCATTGTCTTGCTTTCATGGCAGGGGAACACAGCTACAGCCAATGAAAATACCACTGCTCATACAAGCCAACAGTTCTATGTACATCACTATTTGTCCTCTCTTATCGCCAGTTCTGCACGTCACAGAGACATTGATTTTGGGCTGTCACGTTGAAATCTTGTGAAAGAAAATGAGATCGAACACAATGTTTTATTCAATACAAGGTAGAGATAATACTTTCTCTTCCAAAAGAGTGTTAATTTTGAGCTCCCGTTCACTATGGATCCAAATAGTTAAATGAGATGGCAGTGACTCACAAAGTTGACAAGGTATTTTGCAATGGCCCTATCTCACAACCTGGCTGGTTATGATACTTCATTCCTTGGCAGGCTTCTGGTGGAGATTGTCGGCAACATTCCACTTTTTCACCCTAACCATCGGACGTGATCACCACGCCACTTGCCAACCGATCAGCAACGCAACCCTATTTGACTTTAGAGACAACTAAAGATAATTCACGAGGCTGGTGATGGTTTGCTGACATCGCTTTCACGTATCAGATCAAAGAAAGGGGAAAAAGAAGTCTGACGATGCCTTGGCTTCAAATGTTGGTACAGGTTTGATCTGCGCCTCTGGTTTGTTGGAGACATCTACAAAGCCAACTGATGTTACCACTTCAACTTGCTGCTCAAGGCTGGAGCTACCAGGCTGACACTGTATCCCTCTGCACTGAAGATGAACAGAACAGGATGATGTTAGCTTTATAATGCGCTGGTCGTGCAGTATCCAATAGTTTAAACAGGATGCTGCATGCGACAAATTTAATTAGAGGTATAGCTTGTAACCTGCGCGGACTGTTGCTACCGAATTGCATCGCGCAGTCGCATCTCATTAGCACGTGAACAACGAAAGACAGTGCGTGTTTGACACAACTTAACTCCTGCTAGATAACAATTCTTCATAATATAATTATATTTTGGTCTGTCTGTCTTTGTCTGCCAGTCAGTCAGTCTGTCTGTCCGTCTTCGTCAGTGTGTGTGTGTAGTGATCTGTCTGTCTGTCTGTCTGTTCTCCTGTCTGTCTGTCTGTCTGTCTGTCTGTCTGTCTGACTGACTGATTTTTTTTCTTTCTTCTCTTCTTCTTCCCCCCCTGACTGACTGACTGACTGACTGCTGTCTGTTTGTTTGCTTGTTAAATTTTCTAAAGGACAAGGGAAGCAGATTAGCAATATATGTAAAATTTCTAACCTGATACTGTATATCTTTTGGATCGTCGTATTTGTACATAACTCCAACAATCTGAAGACGAGAAAGATACGTATATAAACCAGTAAGCTAAATTACGTCCCTTTTTAGGTGACGTTAATTAGATGTAAAGAGTTTTTTTCTTGTGACTTCATGTGTGTGATAAAGTTATTATGTATATGTTGATATTCGTATGGTTCACGATAGCTCAAGGCGATTGGGGAAAAATAGAGTCGATACCAAGCCTTTGAACAATCAGTAAAGATCACATGTTCAGAAATTAATATAATATTACTATTATTACCCTTGGTTGAGGTTTGGCCAAGAAACCAAAATTTGCGAACAGAATCTCGATGTGAAGCCCTAGTCTCATGTTCCGGCACTCGCCCTCTCCTTGCCCAGCCTATAAAGAAGAGAAAGCCGTGAGACAAAAACTGAAGAACGGCAACAGAAACAGTAGGCGATTGTTAGAAACGTTTTGATGTCACTGTACCTCATTAACAGGCCTTGTGTTAAGAACTTTGACCCAGTCTCCAACACTGTTCACATCCGAGTTGCCGAAAGAAGCCACATAAGTGGGCAGGTCTCCAAGCAACATGTTTAGCACTGTTTCCTGTATCAAGCTGCACTGAGATCCTTTCAAATTCAGTGGGAGACTGGAGATAAAATGTCAAAAATGCAGAAATGATATCAATCCAATTTCACGGTGTTTTTTTGTTAAGTGGTTGAAAAAAAAGAAAAGGTCTTTCCTCGCGATCCCTTCAATCTTAATCAGTGCTTAACTTTTCATCTTCTCTTTTGACATTCAATGCCAAATCCTCCACAAACAAAAGGAAAATCATAGGGTGTATTTATGGTGCATCAAAGGATCCGTTGAATCCTTGTCCATTGTGGATGCATCGGCTTTTTGAGGCGCCATGATTCGAGTGGTCTTGGATCATTGATCCTCGTCCGGATCATCCCAAAGGAACACACACTTAGATCTTTAACCTTAAAGACTATTCAATTAATTCCTATTATATCTAATATTAAAGTAAGTAGCGATAACTCATGTGACTATGCCTGTTTGAGCAGTATTAAGCTGTAATTTTCACAAGTAAATTATTAAACATGACAGGCATATTACTGCTCGTGAGCAAGGCGCGTTTTTACTATTTTAACCAGAACGAGAGACTAACTAGAAACATTTTCTAAAGCAAGTCCCTGTCACGGGAATGTTTGTGCTTTTCGGTTAAAAAATTACTGAAATTGGCGAATAGTTCCTCTCGCACATGAAATGCACCTAGTACATCAGTATGGAGATAATCATATAAAGTAAATTGTTGTTGAAGGAAGAAGGAAGCCACGAAATTTTTTAGGTGTTTTTCCAGACCACAAGGACAAAAATTGAAAAAATCAGCCTGACTTTTTCAAAATGAGATCTAAAGTTCCTAATGGCAACACAATAATATCACTTGTTTATCGCTTCAGTACACTTGCATGGTGATTTTTAACAAAATTAGATCACTATTCGTAGTTTCCATATGTCTTTAGGCTCTTGAGTTTTTGAAGTGAACCTGGTGTTAGGTGTCCAGTTAAAACAAGAATATCCTTAGTGAAGAAATTATTCGACATGACACGAGCGTGGGACAAAGAAAACGATCTGAGTCCCCGACGGAGATCGAACCCATGACCTCGCAGATACCGGTTGGGCGCTCTAACCAACTGAGCTACGTGAGACTCGCTGTGAGCTAGGCCATTTACTAGGTTGATAAGTGACACGCGTCCTGCATACTGCTAGGATCAGCAATGTCGATATCATCAAATTTGTAGTAAATAATAAAGATGGTAGATTTTAAGCTCGGTGATAAATAGTGAAGAAATTATTCTACATGACACGGGCGTGGGACAAAGAAAAAAATCTGAGTCCCCGACAGGAATCGAACCCATGGCCTCCCAGATACCGGTTGGGCGCTCTAACCAACTGAGCTACGAGAGATTTGCTGTGAGCTGGGCCATTTACTAGGTTGATAAGTGACACGCGTCCTGCATACTGCTAGGATCAGTACATTGCTGATTATTTACTAAGAATATCCTTTTAACCAACTACTTTGCAACTGTTAATAAGGTTAATAAAATATACAAATACAGATACCACTTAAATATCACTTAGTTTTTAGAAAAGCCAATAGTGCACCTGATAGTGCAGCCAGTACGCATGTCCACACCGAACGTTACCGAGGTACGCTCAGTGGAGTTACCGCAGGCGCCATTTGCCACTGGGCTGATGATGGTCAACCACGTGCTACGATCACTGCTTAGATAGATAGCCTCTCTACCAAAATGTCAAGGATAGTCAAGTATTTTATACACCATAAAAAACTAAAGAAGATTTTGTAAAGAAAATTATTTTACGGACTGTCCAACACCAAATTTCGTTCTTTTGGTTACAGCGGGAGTTCACGGAAGTACATTCAAGGAACTTAATAAAAAATTTGGTCATCTTTTCGACTTTCAGGTTGGTTTGCACGCCGTCTTGATCTTTCTCAACCGTCACTTTGTTAATTTTTTGGTTGATGAGTGCTTCTTTGATCGTTTTCTACCTTGGAAAACAATTACTTTAAAGAGGTTTCCATCAATATTTAAAAGTGTTTTTTTTTTCATCAGAAGAATAACTTTTTTTTGATGGTCCATAGCTCTTAAACGTCCAAGGACATCAAATAACACCAGTGAGAAGCTTTCTAATCATCAGGCAATAAAAGCAGACTTGAACTTGTCCTTTATATAAAATGTTATCGCAAGTTCCAGACATTTATGCTCTCTATTATGTTTTCAATTATGTAATACATTGTATACCAGCGTTCCACTCCACACAATAAAAAAGATACTTGTTGTCTAATGTGGTAAGTTTTCCAGCAACGAGAGGTTCACCAACAATGTAACCAGGGTTTCCTGATCTCAAGAATGTAGTCTCTGCACCACCAGCCTGCAAACAAAAAATGCCATGACACTGGTTATGGCACAGGAAAGAAAGAGCATTTTATCTTAATTAAAACAATCCCCTCTACACTGTACAGTGAAATCACTGCATTATCACACCCTCTTACTTTTGAATACAACAAAATCGTAGTCAGTTCCCTACCGCATGGCGTCAGAGCTTTCAATAAGGTTTGAGGTACATTGTATTCAGGACAGAATACCGAGTGAAGTTCTGGAAAGTGCCAGGTGCTATTGAAAGCCCTTTGGGTTATGGCAAATTACTTTACAAAAAAAATCACAAGTCTCACCTTGGAAAAACTGACTGACACTTTCTGCATCAAGTCTAGTCCAGTTTCTGTTGTGATACTCCCCAGTAAAAACTCTACCATGACTGATACAATATCAGTTGAGCTATTGGAATAGTGTACTGTGTATGAAACCTTAAAGAACAATAGAGAATATTCATGTGTAAATGAAAGAGCTACATGTTCAGACAGAGGGCAATGCCAGGTACATACAGGGGAGCAAGGGTGACATAGTGCAGACAACACGTGCCTCCTACAAAAGTGGCCACCTGGTTTGAATCCAGTTAACCTGGCATCATACATCTCTGGGTATAATTTACTGTTGACCCTTGTCTTAGCTCTGAAGGGTTTTTCACCAGGCTGTCCATTTTTCCTACCTCCTCAAAGCCAACACTTCAAATTCAAATTAATTTTGACCTTGTGTTCTAATTAATGTTTATATTGTGTGTGTCGCTGATAAGCGTGACAGTTATTTATGTGCAATTGTGGCGGAACTTACATTGGCAAAACAAAACCTAATTTCACAGTGCGAAAAGTAGAGCACGAGAATAAGACCCATAACTCGGAGCCAACCCGCCACCTCGCAAAAAGTCCAGATCACCTATACACATGAAACATTGCGTTCATGGAAAAAACAACTTTTCAATGCAAAATAATGGAAGGCCTGTTGATTGCTTGCGAGAAACCAACTTTGAATAAACAGGTGCACTGTTTATCGCCAAACTATTCCCCTTGGGTATTACATAACAACATAAAACCAAGTTGAATGTAAATGTTCATTTACACTGATGATGACGTTTGAGTCGAAAACGTTTTGTTTTTAAGAACTTTAATAACTTTTATCCCTTTTTAGCCTTTTTAAAATTATTTTACAGTTATTTATATTATTCCTGTATTTTGCATTCAGTCAAGAACACTTCACAAAACAAGGGTGGATCTGGTAATGGTTACCGGTAACCACAATATTTTTAATTTTTACAATAACTATAAGTTCAACTTATCTTACCTCTAAAGTAACATCATTACACATTTTATTCTGTGCATCATAAGTAGGATCTGGTGGCACTGTAAAGGAACAGTTTTGAGGTATACCAAGATTTGTTTTGCACAATAGAGGTTGTTTTACCACTACAGTGACATGGTCTGGTGTGCTACCACCAGAGCTACTAGAGTTGCTGCTTGAGTTACTTGAGTTGCTGCTTGAGTTAGAACTGCTGCTGCTGCTTGAGACAATGACAGAGGGATTCTGTTGGAACACAAAAACAGAAATCAATGTTCTGGTTACAGATTGGGACTGGTGGTGTGAACGGCAGTGTCATAGGAACAGCGCTACATGAATGTTGCTGGTGCCTTTTGCGTGCATTGCAAGGCAATGTTAATAGGCATTTTGTCAAAATTCTGGATAGGCTCCAAGGCTTTAAGGAATAAAACAAAATATTAAAGACGGTTATTCATCCACTGATCTTCAACTTAACTGAAAGTGTTGGGAAAGGCAGCTGTTTTGTTCTTCCCCTCCCCTCCCCCATTCAATATTGATACAGTGTATATTTCAACAAACACATTTGCATGTGTTGTGGGCAATGGTAATAGACAGTAGAGAGGTTAAGCATGACGTTAACGGCAGACGGCTAACGGCAAAGATAACTTCTGATTTTGAGTTCTTTTCTTCTAATCCGTAAATTAAGCACACAAAAATGGAATAACGTCTCCTACTATTCATTGCAAATACAAATAATTTCACTCTACTGTACACACAACTGAAGAGAGACGGCAAAAGTTTCATTTTTGCCATTTGCCGTAAACGTCATGCTTAACCTCTCTATTAAGTGATACAGTACATGTCTATCAAAATTCTGACTTGGATCAAAGGTTTGGAGAATGAAGCAAAAAATTAAATCATCCACCAATCTTTGACTTAGGACAAAAGTGTTGGGAAGGTTGGCATAAATTTTTTATACTTCCCCTCCCCTCCCCATTCAGTGTTCACCTTCTAGAGCACCTGCAATCTTGTCCCCAGAGGCCACCATCTATTTGGTTGGCACCAAGAATCAAGACCTCTGGGCTTATCTGAAATCCCACTAAAAACACAGCCAAATCTGATTGGCTTTTGAAAACTTGTTCATTTCATCCATAATCTTATCTCTGACACACGTCCACAGTCAAACCGGGACAAGGAATTCCTGGACCTGGTTTTTGAATCACCCAGAACTGTTGAGCATTTGGTCACCACTGACCGAAAACTCTGCCAGCTCTGGGAATGAGATTTGAGCACCTGTTACTCACACAAGATTGTAATATTGAAAGCCCAGCACTGACACATTTAAGAAGGGAGCAGAAGGCTCCGAAAACAGTTTGCGTATGGTGTTTACTGAGTTAAATTCAAAACTAAAATATTCTTTTATGTACATCTTGATTACCTTTGCAACCTTGAAGCCTTGATAATAACTTTGTGCACTCAGCACGGCAAGTGTTTCGCATGCTGAAGCAAGGTCTGTGATAGTTCTGGTACATTCTGTGCTACCATCCTGGCGATATCCTGCAAAATGAACCAAAAGTAAAACCACTGTGTAAAAAAAAGCCAAAAGGAAAAGAATATGTTGCACATTAAAATCTTGGTTCCTCTTGTTAGTGACTGAAACATACAAAACAGTATCACAAAAGTCCCATCAAAATTAATGAGCATGCGACATTTGGCGTAATTCTCATTTCTGGGACCCTCAATTCTTCAATCCTCCCAATAACTCAAACCAAAATGATTTCCCTTAAGTTTTGTTTTACTATGCCAGATACTGTAGAACTTTTTAGTCCTCAATTTCTCCAACTCCCGTATTTCTTAATCCAATTTTTTGTTTCTCTTGAAGGTTCAAGAGATCAGGATTCCACTATTAATTAACTTAGAAATAAAAAACGCGCCCGAGTGCATTATTGAGTTATATAAGCATGCAGGAATTTTTAAGAACATGAGGGAAGTGCATAGAGAAGCAAGAGGCGCAGCCGAGTGCTTCTCGCACTTCTCGAGTGTTCTTAAAAATTCCCAAGTGCTTAAATAACTCAATAATGCATGAGGAGAAAGTTTTTTATTTCTTTTATGAAATGTTAAAGAAATTGCGCGCGCTAAAACTCGTGACGTAAGCAGCGTGCATTATAACTTGACAAAGCACGCGCGTGACATATGCAGCGTGCTTTATGGAATTATATTGACCAATCACAGCGCACGCAATTCCTCGACCATTTTATTAACTGTTATCAGTAATACTAAGCACAAGCATGTACTGTTTAAATTTATGACTTCATGCATGTACAGTGGCACAGGGCTATACATGTGTGTGCCCTGCGACTTTGCCTTGTTTGCATGCCTGCGCACTTTCCCAGCAAAACTGCATCCTCTTAGAATAATTGCAGTGTGCCCAAAGGCCCTTATGTAAGAAAAGTTGGGTGCCCGGCTCTTAAAAGTTTTTGTTATAGCAAAGTTATACAAGTCGCCCAAAGGCAAATTAAAGTAAGTGTCCTATGGCACCCAGGCTCTGCTAGAGCATAGCTCTGCAGGTAAGATGTGGCATAAAAATATCATTTCTGATTGCTTTGCCAATTTTTCTTCTGCTTCTGCTTACAGTGTTACATTGTATTTAACTTTACATGTTCATGTATTTCCCTGTATTTTGTACAGTGTACATGTATGTTGTTCAATCCAGATTTTACCAAGAATATTGCAATCTAATACTTAACAATTATTCCACGAACGTGTATTGGATATATGAGATGGTAGATGGCCAACATGGCTATAACAATCTCATATCCAACAATCACCAACAAGCGCGAGTGGAATAATGGTTTTATTAAGAACGCCCAAAGAATTGCAATATTTGAGCTCCCCAGTTGTTTTCATTAGTTTAACGCATATCGACTACCATATTTTGTGAATAGTATATATATATATTCCACACGCGAGGGCCGTACTGGGCGAATATTGCCCCGAGGTCTTGACAGTACGGATCGAGCGCAGTGAGGTCCGTACAAAAAAGACCGAGGGCCAATATTCTCCCAGTACGGTCCCGAGCAAGCTTGGTTAATAATTATTACACGACTGGAAACTTTGTGTAGTGAGAATTGCTACCCGGTAGATGTCCTGGAAAACAATGTGCGGCAAAACTTTTCCGCGCGCTACATGTATTAAAAAGAAGTTATAATTATTTCTGTGTTTAAGGTCATTTCATTTTCAAAGCAATAAAAACTCCGAAAAAATCTTGCAAAAATCTTGCGCTTAATTGCGCTGGAATTAGCGCGGGATTATCCGGGACAAAACCCGGTCCGATACTTGGAAAATAACGGCCCTCGCGGGACCGGAAATTAAGTAATCTGATTGGCTGATTCAGTTATTGGCCCTCGGACCGCCTTAGTCGTGTAATAAGAGCTTGTATACCGATTGCCTGGATAGCTCCTATACCATTGCCTGTTTACCAATCAAAACTCAGGAATTGCAATATACCATTGCTAGTTTTTAATAACAACATTGTATGCACATACCTGCAGCATTACTGTCATCGCATTCGCTTCCAAACAGTGGCCTTGGTAAAGCTAGGAATCCTCTTGCACCATTGGTAAAGACAAGAATCACTGGATCACCAACCTGTACAAAAAAAATATTGACAAAAGTATTTAAAAGACCATTATGATAGTTGAGTGGAATGCTGCCCAGGAATGAAAAAAAAAAAGTTGCTTACATACATGTACGTGTATTTACGCTGTGTATGGCTTCTATAAGTAACAAATATTTATTTGTTTTTCCAGTGTTGTTACACATATACATGTACCACTGTATAATGGGGGAAATAGCAAGTTACTTGCCAATTGAGCTATAAGGTTTCATTGTAAATTTGCAATTTCACATGTGAAACTTCACATTGTGAAATTGTTAATAAAATTTATCCTGAAGTTCTATATCAGCTTCCCAAATTTACAGCATCAAAACTGACAAGTACTACATGTAACTAAGGAAATATGAAATGGATAGAAAATGCATCAAAAAGTGAAGAAGCTAATGTACATTCTACATAAGATTGTAAGTTACATGTATGGCTCTGGTATTTTGTTTGAAATTAATTTTTATTGGACAAAGTTTGATGATCAATAATTGTGCACACAAGGTGTAAGTACCCAATAAAATAAGGAAATACAGCAATTTTGTTTAAACTAAACTACAGTATGCCTTAACTTCACTTGTTATCAACATTTACTTTGTATACCTTATATGATGTGGATGTTTCAGAACTCTGATCTGATTGTTCACTGTAATCAAACACAGCTGCAGCTGTTAATTGACTTTTCAGATCAGAAAATTCCTCATTTGTAGTGGCTGTCTGGACATCATTGTAGAAATTGCGAGATTCATCTAAAAATAGTGATTAATAGAATCTGCCTTTAATAATGAAGAATGATCCTCCAAACGTTGGATGTACAACAATGTTGTTTAACATTATACTTCCAAAACTCATTAATAGTTCATCAAGTTAAAACAATGGAAATCGGAACTACTGTGATGGTGGTTTGAACGATCATGTGATCTGAATTTATTAGTTAAGACTTTCATGATTATATTTCTCCATTGTTTAAGTTTCAATAAGGAACGCATAAATAATCAAACAATCTACATGTAGAGAGTGTTTCATCACATTTCCAAACACTCAAAGTTTGTCATTTTTAATACTCTGCTACACATGGTTCTTCACCCCTTAATGGTTGGAAAAGTGATGTGTTTGAAACATATTAACATCATGCATTCCAGTATGACATTGTCAATCTCACAATCTCAAGTCCTCATTAATTACAGTTCAAGTTCACACTTACAGTTGTCTCTGATGATACAAAATAGCCCATTGCCAGTGGATTCAGTTACAAATTTGGTGTTTTGTTTGAAGATAACTTCTCTGGACACACACACGCGGCTATCCCGACTGCAAAGAAAGCCAAATGAGTTCAATAGTTAAACAGAGCATTTTTCACACATAATTTGTATACGTAATTGGACTACATGCTGTCCAATTTGGAAATAATTTGATGAAAAAAATTCCGAGGGCAGCCAAAATTGGACGAGGCCGTAGGCCGAGTCCAATTTGGCTGTCAGAGGAATTTTTTGAATCTAATTATTTCCAAAATTGGACAAGCATGTAGTCCGGTTACATATTAATTATATAGCTTGTAGTCAGTCAATCCAGCATAAACAATAAACTTATGTCCAGAACGGGAAAAGCATTCAACAATTGTAGGTATAACACAGCACATGCAACTCACTCAGAGCATTGTCTTCACAAATAAAACTTAAACAAAACAGTGCAATTTTATTCACCTGAGTTTGCGAAGCTTGCTACAAAGTGAGTGAAAACACTGCATCAATCAATGAAAGTCGTAAACAAAGTGTCCGAAGAGCTTAACAACTTCTTGAATGTGACATACTCCTTTCAACTATATCGTTCGTACTTCATCGCCGTCTTTTCTTTTCGAATTTCAGCAAAAAACGACAAAGAATTGCATCTAGCTCATGCCTCATGGCGATAAATATCTGACAGATTTCTTGCTTCGCTTCGCTGCACTTACGTTCACCCAAGTTTTGTACTATTGGAGGTGTTTTGCTCTTGGTTTTTGCTTCTTAGTGTAGCTAGCTCCTCTTCTGACAACGTAGAAAATTTCTCTTTGTTGTTTCTATTGCTGAAAAGCTCAAAAGGAATAGAAAAACGTAGCAAACTTGCTCTATAAAATTCCGCCATTGCCGACTCACAATGCGACCAGTTTACAGCGCTGACGCTATGCTTTGTGCTAATTGGCTGATATCCGTCACATGTTGTGTTTTCTTCGATTTGATTGGCTGAGACGAAACTGTCCAATTTATCTTATTTATCTTGTGAATTTTACCTAAAAGTCCTAATTGAAACTATCCAAATTTAATCCCAAATTGGACAGTTCCCAGAAATTAAGGAAAAATAGCTGTGCTGACAATATAGGATTTACTGACGGCTATATAATTAGGACAATTAATGAGGCGCCTTTCCCTTTAAATTCTAATTATGTCAAGGCAATTCTTGCAGCAAAACCCTTTATATAAAATGAGTTTTGTTTATCAACTTTGTGCAGATCAAACAGTTGAAATTGAGCTTTAGGCTTTGTATCTCGACTTGTTTCAAAACAGCTCTGAGCAAACATGAACTTGAGAGGATCAGTGGTAATACAGGTCCACTGTCTAATACAAGTACATTGTTTTAAACTGTATGACATTTTTCTGTGAAAATGAAAAATTGATGCTTTGAAATATTAATGACATAAAAATAAACAAAATCACTTCAATGCACTTTAATTTGGTGGATACAGACATAATTTCACAGAACAAGATGTAACAATGTACAGGGAGAATTACCTTCTGTTAAGTGACACAGGGACTGACAAATTGTGTTGTGATTATGGGGATTTGTTACACCAAGGTTTCTGTTCCAACAAATGTTTTTTTGTACTGTCCATGTACCTTTGGGAAGCCTAAAGAATATTGTTTGTCATACCAGGAACTTTGTTATAAAGGGATTTACACTGTACAGCGGATTAATAATAATAATAATAATAATAATCATTTGTATAGCGCCCTTTCCATACGTTTAAGGGCGCTGATTCAGGTTGAACATTTAACAGTCTCAGTTTTCGCATTCGTTGTTACAGTTGATTGATTGCATTGCAAGGCAAAATGACAGATGTTGCTAGGCAGGAATGACAACATTCTGTCTGGAAAAAAGCACATTGTCACTTTTTCTCAGATAGAACTTTGTCATTCCCACCTAGCAACGTCTGTCATTTTGTATCGCGCCGTAATCAATCAACCGCGACAATAATGCAACAACTGAGACTGTTTAACGCTCACCCTGAATCTGTTGTATTTGCTGACTGTTCCTTCAGTACATTTGACACCAACCAAGAAAGCATACATGCAATGTGAAAGGCAGGGGTACAAAATCTTCATGGCTAGAAATCTAGCCTAGGGAAGCTCACAAAATAAAAAAAACAAAGGACTAAACATACTTGATATCTGAATCTTTGCATTCTGTAAATGCTTGTTGATCTGCTGTGCTACAATCAGTGTCACAACAGCAATTCAGATCACATCCATTCCCAGTCAAATCACAGGTGCAACCTTTTGTTCAAAGTTGAAAAAAATACAATAAATTATGAGGACTGAGTGAAAGGTTAATACCATCTGACTGGTAAAACTCTTCCTCTTTAGCATGCATGTACCTATATGTCTGTCTTGATTTTAATAAAACGTGTCTAACTAAAGTTCTGAAGCCATACATGTAGTTTTGTAAGGACTTAGGAGCGTTGAATGGGGGCTAATTTTAACTCTGTAGTGCGCATATGTTGAAACCGGGGACCCTTAGGGGAGGGGTGGCTAATTTAAAAAGCGCGCCGTGAGCTTTACCACGAACGTGTACAGGAAAATAACAGCGTCATCCTGATGCAAAGGTCAAAAATATTGCATCAACACCACGACTAAACACCGTGTAAAAACTCACGCGTTCTTTCAAGACATCTATCCAAACCTTCACATATGAATTACCTGAAGTAGAGGACGGTGAAAACACAGTTCTGTTGCTTTGACTGCTTGTCAAGGCAAGAAATGATCCCAGCAACACACAAACTTTCAGCCAAAACAAATCTGCCGCCATTTTGGCGGAGAAGCATGTATCCCAGAAACCTTTGCACTGCGAGAATTGAAGAACGAGAGTAGCCTGGAGCCCGATCTTTATCGTCACAAACGAAATAAGCGAACTCGGGGGTCATTTATTTCCCGTTACTTGCGGTCCATAAGCTTTTAGTGATCGCATCGTCATGGCTGGAGCAAGAGCTAGAGTTATCTTTAGGCAGGTAAGTTGCGATCGTCTTTAATTGCCCGAAAAAAGAATGTTTGAAGAAGATTTGTTGTGCAAAATGTGATTGTGCAAAATGGCCAAATTTAATGTTTTGGGCGATCAAATTTGCTGGCGGGCAATATGTAAACATTCATGCAAGTTTTCACGTTTCTTGGACGATTCCAAAATGAAATGACTATCATATATAGTTTTGTTGAACTTGAAGGAAACTTTTATTTATTGCAAACGTTAATTGATTTTATAAAAATTTTCTAGACAAAGCGAAAGGGGGCGTGTATGTGGGATGTGTCCGATATGGTTCAATTGTGAAACAGTACGAAACAGTACGTAATCTGTTCTTGGTTTACCCATTATTTACACGACTGATCTTTTTATTTCTCTCCATTTGCAGTTATTTGACTTGGAGTCTTATACTTATACTTATTTACTGGGATGTCCCAAGACCAGGGCTGCAGTTATTATTGATCCAGTTGATACTCAGGTTGGTCAATGATTATGCATGTGAGATGCACATGCTTAACAATTGTTTATTTAGGGTGGATTTATTTGCAACATACGCATATAGCCATCGCATTTGCCCGTTGGAATTTTTAATTATTTTTTAGCTCGAAAACAATAAAAAATTTCAACAGGCAAATGCGACAGCTACTCGCATACGTTATGTTCCAAGTTAATATGCCCTTAATATTAAAGAATAAATTTATTTTAAAAATTAAGAATTATAAACAAAATTCATTTAACCTAATTGTTATAGAAGTGTACTTAAAACTCAAGTTGAAGTTTGGAGAACAATGAGTGCTCATGCATGGCCGTAGCCTGCAGAACAGGTGGATATATATATCGCGCGACTCGCAAAATCCCCCCGAAAAAATAATCCGCCTGTTCTGCAAGCTAGCATGGCGGAGACATGAGCAGCAAGTATTTCTATAGGGCTGGCGTATTTTCAAATTCTTACAAAAGTCTAGTACTGTTTCTGTATGTTTAGATGGAAATATGGAGAAAAAATGTTTTATATTTTAATATCTTAAAAACTAATTTGTTAGAGTTTTAAAGGGTCTTTCTTGCATATTGCAAATAAAAATGCAGATTTGACTTTCTCATTTGATGATGACATCAACAGCTTGCACTACTGCATGCTTTTTAATGTCCAGGAATTGTTTTAATTATTTACAATGCCTTAGGGGTGACAGTGCTGTTTATACTCTTAGAGTGTCACCACAATTTTACGTATAATTACTAACATTTCGTTTTGCAGGCCGAGAGAGACATGAAGATAGCAAAAGAACTGGACCTGAAGCTCATTTATGCCAGTAAGTATGCATCGTCTGTGTGCATAATCTATTTGAAGTGGAAAATAAACAATAACAAATTATCTTTATATTTTTTTGCACAAGAATGTGCACTGTCATTTGCCTGCGAACAAAATGTTCCAGCCAAGAAGCAAACAGTTTTTTGGGGAACAGATACATGTAATGGTCAACGACAAAATTAATATCCATGCATATTATTTTTTGAAGCTAAATGGAAGATTTTATGTTTATTATTCTTCAAATATTTTTGCACAAGGCCACTCATTTTGGCAGACTTTTCCCAAAGCTGTTAAACCAGTCACAGTAATTCTTTTGGTATTCAAAAATGTTGCTAGTTTGTTTCAAATGTAAGTTGTTGCCCTCGAAGTAGTGCTTTCCAGCCAACTGTTCATTTTTTAGATAATTTTTCAGCCTTGGCAGCAAGGGGGTTTATTATTCTGAGCTGAAGAATATCATTTGTCATACCAGGGACTTGTCTATAAATGGGTTAATAAGATTTACCAAAAACAATGGGGAGAATCTGAACTTTGAACTCTATATTTTATTCTCTATTACCAGTGAACACACATGTCCATGCTGATCACGTGACTGGAACAGGGATTCTCAAGAATCTCACAGGCTGCAAAAGTGTGATCTCTAAAATAAGCGGAGCCAAAGCTGATGTGTTTGTAAATGATGGAGAGAAAATTGAGTTTGGTGACCAGGTTAGTGCATGTGGCCAGTCTACTTCTTTGATTTCATTTTACATTTTGGTATTAACATAAATATATAGATGGCAGAATGACAATTATATATATTTGTTGACCTACACCCAGAGGGGGAGGGGGGGGTACTCCAGCTTGTTAATGACGGGGATGATTCGATTCCGGGATTTTTTTGGGTTGGAAAATTTGGCAAGTATTTTTTTGGGTGACTTGATTTAGATAGGGGATTTTTTTGGGTATTAAAAACGAACTAAAGTGCATTGGCACGGCCTTGGCGTATTAATGGTATCATGAATAAACAAAATGAGCGCTCGTTCTTTGTGTTATGTACTTATTGCCCCTCCTGGCAATTTAGGGGTAATTTGACAAGGGATTTTTTGGCGGTTTTTTTTGGTCCAGGGATTTTTTTGGGTAATGTCGGAAGACTTAGGGATTTTTTTGGGTCCTGAGTTTTGCCTCCATTCGATCATCCCTGTCATTTACAAGCCGGAGTACCCCCCCCCCCCCTGGGGACCTACACAGAATTTAATAAGTAGTGGTTATATGCGATGACAGTTGACATTTAGTCTATATTTCAATCCTTCTGTTTGTCTTGTTGTAGGAACTTGAGGTCCGTTCTACTCCAGGGCATACAAATGGTATGTTTAAAGCTCTTCTCTTGCAAAGTTTTTCTGTGAAGAGATTGCCTAAGTGTACAAAGGTCAACTTCTGCAGTATAGGCTTGAAAACTAGGGAGTTGAGAAGGGGGGACTTCTATCAGTATACAAACAAAATTATTATCATTAATTTACACTTGTCAATGCTTGCTTTGTATCAATACCAAATGGAAGAAAACAACATGCAGGTTGGGGTTGGCAGGTGGGGGGGTAGGGGTGGAGAAGGAATTTGAAATTTCCATATGTACAGCTTGATAGTGCTATCTTCAGTTTTGACGGGCATCTACACCCCCCCCCCCCCCCCCTTCATCCCACACTGTCCTGCAGTGGGTTCAACTCACCGACCATTGTAACATTAATTCCCTGTGTACCTCAGAATATGCATGGTTAATAAATAACAACATTGCCTGCTTGCAGGTTGTGTGACGTATGTGAATCATGCTGACAGGATGGCCTTCACTGGTGACGCTCTCCTTATAAGAGCCTGTGGCCGGACGGACTTTCAAGAGGGTAGGAGTGTGATCAACTCATATCTTCCCTTGACCTATCGAATAAATTCAAGTAGCTTAAGGTGGTAAGAACCAAGAGCCTGGCCATCTGAAAAAATGATTTGATAAGAACTAAATTCTCCCAAATTATAGGAATAAGGCATCATTCAAGTGAAAAATTAAGAAAAAGATTAACCTCTGGGCAGTGCTTCCCCACATAACATTTTTTATGTATCTTCCCTTCCCCCCCATGGGAATGGTATATTCAACTCAAACCATTATGTGCATTGTAAGTCACTCACTCTTCTTGACTAAATACAGTCGAAGCTCTCTTAACGGACACTCTCGTAAGCGGACAGCTCTACTTACGGCCACCTTGTTAGAAACCCCGTTTTTACTCCCATACAAACTCTGTATTTTTACATTCTCGTAAGCGGACATTCCCGTAAGCGGCTGCGGACACTTTCCGAGATTACGACTTAGACTTTTTCTTTGTTTTTAAGCTCCCGTAAGCGGACACCGCAAAGAAAATCATATAAAAAACCTCTGTATCTTGTATTAATCAATCAACTTCACATCGCCGTTTGTCACAATGATTTTACTGTAATTACAGTACCATATTTCAGTGTTTGTTTTGTCGTCATCCACGTCCGGTTACATTTCGAAACATGCATATTACCATTATGTTAGCTGGGCAAGCTCCCGTAAGCGGCCATCTATCCCCTACACCTCTAGTGGCCGCTTACAAGAATTATTCTCGTAAGCGGCCAGCTCCAGTTGCGGACACTTTTTTCGCGTCCCGAGGGTGTCCGCTTATGAGAGCTTCGACTGTATATAAATATTTCAATCCCATTACATGGCTGCTTGACAGTAGTTTACTCATAAATCACTCACATCTTTTTTTAAGGAAATCCTGAAACACTGTATGACTCAGTAAGAAGTAAGATCCTGTCTCTACCAGAGGATTACTTCCTTTATCCTGCTCACGACTATAACGGTTTGTACAACAGCCTAACACTAAGTAGTAATTTCGTGTAATAAAGGTTAATCGTTTGAGGCTGAATTTCAAGTCGGTAGCACAAGCCCTTCGTTAGTTATGTCATCATTATAAGTCACCTGCCCTTTAACCGGTAAATAATAATTAATAGAAAGAAGGCATTTTTATTGATGGATCAATTTCACTGTAGGTATGACTGCCACTACTGTTGGCGAAGAATTGAGACACAACCCACGACTGACCAAATCAAAAGAAGAGTTTGTTCAAATCATGGAGAATCTTGGACTGGCAAGACCAAAAAAAATGGGTAATCTTGATTACATGCATACAGTTATTAATATTGTCGTCATAGCTATGAAACAGGGACCACAGAGCCGGGGGGCTGGGGGAGCCGGGGGGCTGTGGTGGGGGGGGGAGTTGGGCTTGACCCCCCAATATTTCCGAAAAAATAATTAAAAGACTTTCTAAGAGAAGAGTCTCTAAAGCTCCCCACTTAAAATCACTAGTCACCTCCCCCCCCCCCCCCCTCCCCCATTTGGAAAAATGTTCCTCGGTCCCGGTGAAAGCGATCTTTTTATGTTCGGTGTTTGGAAGCCTAGGAGGTGGCTGATCCCTTCTTGCTTTGCTATTTTGTCTTCACAGATGAGGCTGTGCCATGGAATGTCATGTGTGGCCCAAGCCAACTGGGCGAGTCACAACAAAGGATGGATAAGTGAGAGACTTGGTGCGAGTGGGATGACGTCATAACACAACTTTGTTCCCAGGGTCTGTCTTCTTTCCTTTCTTTAGAGAAAAAAAATGACCCTGGGAACGACGTCATCTGATCATAACACAAGTAGCCCGCTCACAATCTGGACACTAGCAACAAAGAAGGAGTGGAGAAAGACTGTTTTAATGCGATAACACTGCAAAGCAGTTATCGTATAACATAGTGACTGAAAGTCATGAAGATATTATAAAATTATCAGATGCAAAAGTTTCTAATCAGCATTTTAAACCTCTATACTGCAAAATTCCAAAAGAGGTCCTCTTTCTTCTCGAAAATAAGTACTAAAATCACTCTTCCCTGGTAATATTTGTATTAAAAAATGGGAATTTTTCAAGTTTCACAAACGTAATCTTCGTATGCTGACACCATCCTTGTTTATTTTTGGGTTTTATTAATCCGTTGGTGTTATTCTCCGTAAAAAACTGTTATTTTGAGGTTGGGGGAGGCATTCGATTTGAAACTGATCAGAAAAATGACTTAAAATACCATGACATACAGTAGCTAAATACAGTAAACCCGCTCGATAACCAACCATCCAGGAGTAATATGCTCATGTAACAGGGTGTGGCGGTTAAGTGAGTAGGAACTGAAACTGAAACTTTATTTACCCTCGGTATTACGAGCCGTGTTAGGGCTCTAGCAAGTATATGCTAATGAAACCGAGCATTTCACAGTATACAACACAATGCGCAAAGATAGACCACAACACCGGGAACTCCGTGCCCTACTCTTTTCGATAAGTGTGTGGGTTCTTTAACGTCCCCTGTTGAACAAGAAGGATCCAAAGACTCTTTTAGGCAATTATTGAAAGCTCAAACTCCTCAGTAATACAGCAAGCCGGTAAAGTCAAGTTTGCACCTTCCTCGAAGCAAGTTCTTTCTTTCATCGCTCTACGATCTCTTCAGTAAGATCTTGCGAACTCGACTGATCGAACTACAGCTAAAGCTTGTTTCTATTTCAAGCAGTTGCTCGCGTTCTGAAGATATTTGAGGGTCCTGAAGGGGTAAAATGGGAACTGGGATTTGCCTATTTTTACTGGGAAAATGGGATTTGGGTCACTGGGACTGGGATTCACCAACAAAAAATGGGAATGGGAAGCACGTCAGTACACGAAAAAACATATATTTCAGGCTCAATAATATTCCTCAAGGCATAGTTACAATGTTGAAAACTCTGAAACGAAACCAACGCCTGCACGCAAGTGTCTTTCAAGTGGCGCTCAATTTTCCTGTCAGTGATTTAGTTACTCAGCGGAACAGCTATGACTGAACACAAGACGGTGATCACAAGAAGGTCTACCGTAATGATTCGATTTAGCGCCCTCCTCCCAATAAGCGCCCTCCTTCGAATGCCCCTATTCTTATACGCGCCCCTATTCTTATAAGCGCTTCTATTGTGGCTAACTGACCCTACTGAAGTCGTCGACTCTTGAACATTCATCGTACTCAGTACATGTATATATTTATTGCTAAAATGAACAATTCTTGTAAAAGTGACGGAACTTTCAACAATTTATTAGTATTACAGTTTATGTTATTGCTAGTTATTTTAAAATATATTAAAGTTTTGTTTTGAACATTTGGTTGTTTCGCAAAAAAATTAATAAGCGCCCTGTCTCGAATAAGCGCCCTTCCTTAAGGACGGTGCCTACTAAACTAACTGTTCGTGTGTGCAAAAACTAACTGTTAATTCACAATTTTTACGACGAGAATGCATTCAGATTGCAAAAAGGAAACGAACAATATCAGTGGGGGTAGGGGGGGGGGGGGGGGGGGGCAATCCATCTCTTAGATCGTTCTCTCTTGGTTCCAAATGAATTCACACAGGTTTGTTACCCATTCCTTCAAGTTCGTGAAGTCGCCAATAAAAATAATTAAAAATAAATAATAAATAACATGTTAATAACTCTTGAGTCGCTTTTGCGTGATGTTGCACGGCAAAGGTGGAGTTAATATAAAGGTTCTTTTTCTGCGCTTTTCATCAGTTTTTGGGAAATATCTCGTTCGCTTTTTAAGCAATGCAAAAACACTATGCTCGTCCCATTAATCTATGTTTAGAGGTGTTGTGTAAATATTTGGGTGATTTTTGGAGAATTTTAGGAGGAGATAGTTTTTCTTAAAGGAGTCGTAAAATTTAGAGAAATAAGAAATATTAAAGATTTGATGTGGTTTTAAAATTAGTAGACGGACACCAGACAGTCCCCTGACAACCTAGAGTGCTCTTGCGCGAGGGTCAACTGTCTGTTGGTGTTCCAAAAATAATTTTATTCCTGTTATAAATTACTATATACTTCATTCAAATTTACGTCAAGTCCCTCCTTAAAAAAGCCGGGAAATCATTTTGGACGTCAGAATTAAGGAAATTTCAAGATCCACAGGGAAATGTTTGTTAAGACCGATCAGAGATATCGTTAATATTTGCTTATTTACCTGTGAGATGCATTAGCGGCCGTTCTTGATTTCCCGGCTCTTTTTGGCTTTTTTGACTAACTGCTTCTGCGTCTCCGACGATTCCCCCCTCCCCCCTCCCCCGGCTAGATAGGGTAATCAGCCGCGTACCAAGGATTCTGGGATGCATTCTTCTCCGCCAAAATGGCGGCAGATTTGGTTCGGCTGAACGTTTGTGTGTTGCTGGGCTTTACGCTTATAACAAACATTTCCTTCCTTGACAAGGGGTGAAAACAATAGAACTGTTTTGTCAACGTTCAGTTCTTCAGGTATAAATTCACGTGAAGTTTTGGATTCATGTCTCGAAAGAACGCATGTGTTTTGGCACGATGTTTACCACAGAGTGATCTCCCAGAGTGGTATGGTATAGTTATGGCTTTGATGTTGCAATATATTACATTTATTTTTGTGACCTTTTTCGTCAGGAAGGGCATGACACGGCTGGTTTTTCGAGGACATGTTCGTGAAAACGCTCACGGGTATGAAGTGAAGAGCGAGAGAAGCCTGGAGTCCAATTGATATGAAATAAGCGACGTGTTGTCATTTATTTCTCGTCATTTGCGGTCAATAACCTTTCTAGTGATCACATCGTCATGGCTGGGGCACGCGCTAGAATTATATTCAGGCAGGTAAGTTGTGATCGCCTCAAACTGGCCCAATTGAAGAATGTCCGATGATGATTTCTTGTGACTTGTGGTCAAAATGATTAAATTGTATGTTTCGGCCAGTCATTCGCTGGCGAGCAATATGTAAACATTCATGCAAGTTTTCACGTTCCTTGTACCATTCAAAACGTAATGAACCTCATACTCAGTTTAGTTCACCTTGAACTTATTTTAATTTACTTCAAATATTATTAGATTTATTTTATTAAAAACTTCTTCACAAACCAAAAGGGGGCGTGTTTGAGGGATGTGGCAGATATAATTTGAATGATTGTGAAAAACGCGAACTGCCCCAATATTGACCAATTTGAAATTTCTCCTCACAGTATCAATACCTGACCAAGAGAAAAGGTTATGAGAATTAATAAAATGATCGTCAAAGAGAAACAATTTTCCATTGATCTTTTAACAAATTCTCCCAACTTATGTTGTAGGAAAATGTATGGAGATCAGTCTGGAGAATTTGTATTGGCAAATCGTGGCTACAAGGGTTATCTTTGTGGCTGATCTATATATTTCTCTCCATTTGTAGTTATTTGACTTGGAGTCTTACACTTACACTTATTTACTGGGATGCCCCAAGACCAGGGCTGCAGTTATTATTGATCCAGTGGATATCACGGTTGGTCAATAATTTATTATGCATGCAAGATTTAGTATTTTACCAAAACTTTCAATGAACAGTAAAAATTCTGTTTTGGTACATCTTCACGTTTTGTTATTATTTATTGTAACAACATAAATAACTATTTTGCTGAAATTAATAATTGAGGATAAGGGGCCCACTCTCAAGGTCCCTGAAGAGGTCGAAGATGCAAGGATAATGGAAAAACAAAGACCTCAAGATAGGAGTGAACATTTAAGCTTAAACTTGTGTGGTCGTATAATAGCTAGTGATCTTGAAAATAAAATAAATGTCATAAAAAAATCAAACACTGAACAAACAAAACAATGTTGGCAACAAATCCTTGGGAAAATCATTAAATTTGCTTGTTATAAATTGTTTCAGCAACTGTTTGCTTTTCATAAATTTAAACAGTTATTTATTATTTGTTGCTGAAGTGAGATATTTATTTTGCTGTGAATTACACTGACTACACTGTCATGCAGTTTTAATCCAATCCATTTTAATATCTGCTTAAAAGAGTCAAAGATTTGCCAAAAAATACAATGAAAACAAAGTCTGCAGGCACCCCTAGAGACAGGCTTTTAGCCAGGTGGGAGTCCAGGAGTCCTATGGATGGCCACTTTTGGAGAAAATCAATATGAATGACTGTATAGTGGGGGGGGGGGGACAGGGGGGTCTGAACCTCCCACCTCCCGTACCTTTTACTCCTGCTTCCTGTACCTTTTACTCCTGCCTCCCGCCCCTCTCGGTGGTGCGAAATATAATGAAATGTTATAACATTTTACTTGTTTTTCTCCTAGTTCCCCTCACCTTTAGAATCCCGCTTCCTGCCCTCTCTCCTCCTGTTTCCCGCCCCTTTTCTCCCCGGCTCCTGCCCCCCTGTCCCCCTCCACTGTATACAGTGGACATGGTTAGACACCTTTGCACTCAAAACTGCAGGAAAACATCTTGCATGCTCCTTGGCCCTCCTATGGGGACAGAGTCAGGCCTTAAAAACACTTTGGATTCCCACTTTTTAAATCCTGGCTAAAAGCCTGCCTACTGTGAAGAGACTGAAAAGAATACTAATTACTACATGTGTACATTTTTTTGTGCATTTTTTTACAGGCCGAGAGAGACATGATGGTAGCAAAAGAGATGGACCTGAAGCTAATTTATGCCAGTATGTGTGAAAAAATTAAACAATATCCTTCATTTGGCAGAAAGATAAGCACTGATGTTTGTCCACATTGTGGACATTTTATTCGTTCTGAGAAGTTTACAAACAGTTTTCAGAGAGCAAAGCTGAAGAGAAACTGTGATCTCTGAGGAACAGATAATGTCAAAGGAAAATATCCATGCATATATTTGAATCCAAATCAACTGGTGTTTGTTTTTATATCCTTCAGATCATCTGCTTCCTTAAGTGTCATTGTCAGAGAAAACCAGGCAATGCCAAAAGATGGGGGTCAGCCGATTTCCCTAATATTTTCAGCATTTGAAACCTACCAGATATGATTAAGATTGGTGGCATTTAAATGATTTTCTGCCTTTTCAAACCTGAGATTGACCACCCCCCTAGTTTTTGGCACAGAAGGAGCAAAAATTCCTCATAAAAAAGGCCAAATTCTCGGTACAGGTAACATATCTTCCTTTTGCATTTCGTGCACAAAACCTTTTCTCAAGGTAAATTAACTGGTTGTTGATGTTTTGCATGCTTAGCAACAACTTTTCAGTTTAACTGTAATTTTTACCATATTTTCTAAACTAGGTAGGTAGCTTGTGCCTTGCCACAGAGCAAATTTCGGAGATTTTCAAATTTATTTTTTTCAAAAGTGCGGTGGTTTATTTTTTATTAAAAGCCATTTTATAACAGTCCATACCCTTCTTAATCAAAAACAAGAATTTATTGATTGGCACAAAGAACTCTTTTTCCACGAATTTTGTTCAAAAATGCCTCTGATCGCTCTTATGGCCATTTTCCCGCCAAAATTAAATCACACTAAAATATCACATAACATCAATAAAATTACATTTGGAAATGAAATAATTGTATTTTAATTCATTTGAAAGGAGTAGAAACGTCAGCAAATGTGTTAATAATTGATTTCGAATTAACTTTGTTAATTTAAGTAATAGATACCACAGGCAGTGCATGAATTCATTGTGTATTTCCCGCGAAAATTTAGTCGTATTACGTAAGTATTGCTTGGATTTTCATAGTATATCCAGATTAGTTTGGTATGTCTTTAAAGCGAGAATATAAACCTAATATATAAGGCGGTCTTAGTAGTAACGATCCAAGGTACTAAAATAAGAAACCACGCGAAGTTATTTCTCCCGTTCGACACGGAACTTTCGTCAGTTTCGATTCATGTTATCACGTTTCATTCGGGAGAAACACTCGTGTGAATTGTTCGTTAACTTCTCAAGAATCACCTTGTAAGCTTCTCGGATATAGTACAACTATTCTACCGTTAGATGCTTGTAAACAAGACGTTACAGTTCACTTACTAGGTCTTGCTGTGAGTGGCAAGCGAGGATGGCGATCTCAAAGTTCAGCAATCACTGAGATGCAGCTCACTTCATTAAGATCAGGTCACTTTGACTTATCCGTAGATAGAGTGGCAGGTATGAGCATCTGTCCAGAACACTAAAAGAGAAGTAACAGCCGACTGCATGCGACTGGCGACCTTGAAAAAATACCTGTTGTTATCACTGCACAAAGATCAATGCAAACAGATTAATGAATGACCCACGCCGTGTTTGCATGACCTTTGTAATGTATGCAATACTGTCACGCTGGTTGTAATTTGAGCTCCTCTCTTTTCAAGTTCATCTCGAATTCTTTTCATCCCAAAAGACTGAAACACGCACACAAGACCCAAGTAAACATAGGTAGAAGTTCAGATCAGTTGTGTAATTTTTTCTAGAATCTTTAGTGATAGGAAGTGTATTTTTTCATTTCTAATTTTGATTTAACGCAAGTGTCATCGTGACGTTCCCGAAGTAAGTAGTAACTCCTCCAATTTAAGCAATAAAATACAGAAAACGTCTCTGTTTTGATCATTGAAGAAAACTTAAATATGATCCAAATCGTATGTGAATTTGCATAGATGCACAATGTTTATTAATTAATATGGGCATTAATATGTTTGTGTCCGTGTTGTTTTTTATAACCGCATTGTTTGGTCAGATCAGAAGTCGTACCAAAGTGATAGTCAATCGAATCCATTATAGGATGCTTAAGATGCACACACTTTTGCTTATGATTCGCACTATGAGAAGACTTACTTAACTAGCTCTGGTTTCCTTTCTGGTTCAAAAATATTTGTGAATTAAATTAAAAAATAATAATTCTTAATTTTTGTAGCATCAAAAACGCCTGGTTAAACCTGACAAAGGCCGTGATGGTGGCAACAACAACTTTGTTTCGTGTTGTGTACTTTTCAGACACGGTAAATTACTGTCTGGGCGTGGTTCACCAATAACCTTAAAGCAGATTTCATTTGTACTGTAAAAGGATTTGTACTATATTTAGCGCACCAATTGCCCGGATTTAAATAATTGCGTGAGCGAGAGTTAACCGATGTACGGGAGAAATGCTTACAAGAGTGTACATCACGCCGATGACACTGCAGTGCATGCCTAACAAATATATTTGTTTTTCCAAATGGTCGAGACAGCAGCAAAAATGTAGAAATATTCAAAAGTAATACGACTTTTTTAATTTTCACAAACATGTTTCGACGGTACATCCGTCATCGTCAGTGTGACGGTTATGAAAGTTTACAGTGATTTAAAACGTGCCTGTTACAAATCATACGTTACATTGCGTTGAAAAGCAATACGCTAGATAAATTTTGAAGTTAACGGAATTAAAAAGAAGCGCGCGCGCGTGCAGCTATAGGGAAAGCGTCAAATTGATGTGTTTGACCTGTTGATTAAGGTCCGGCTTTTCCCACTTGATGTACATAGACTCCTTAAGCTGACCTTTTCTTCAATTTCATTAACAATCAACATCCTAATATCATTTCACTATGGAGAGGGAGAGTAACCAGGTTCTTCCTTTTCTTGATGTGCTATTAAACAACAAATCCCCACAATTCCCTGTCACCACCGTATACCGCAAAAAGACCTTCACGGGCTTGCTTACCAATTTTTTAAGCTTTACACCCCTTTGCTACAAAATGGGGCTGGTTAAAACGCTCATTGACAGGACCTTTAAGATCAACAACACGTGGTTGGGTTTTCACAATGACATTCAGAATTTATTTAATATTTTGCGTAAGAATCTCTATCCCGAGCATGTATTAGACATGTTACTCCACCGTTATGTTACGAGAGCAGTAGTAGGGAACGACACACGACCTTCAACAGGTGTCGAGCAACAGGATTTGCCCAAGCACTATTTCAAGATCCCCTACATCGGGCATCTTTCGGGTGTTGCACAACAAAGGGTGCGCAAGCTAATCGATCGATTCTGTAAACCCATCGACATCAAATTTGTTTATTCTACTTTTAAAATTAAGAACTTGTTTAACGTGAAAGATCCTCTCCCTGACAGGCTCCGTACGCGCATCGTGTACAAATTTTCTTGTGCAAGCTGTAATGCTTGTTACGTTGGCGAAACAAGCCGACATTTCTCCACTCGCGTGCACGAGCACTTGTCATCGGACAGAACCTCTCACGTTTATAAGCATTTGCAGGCTTCAGAGTCATGCCGTACCTCTTGTAACTTAGACTGCTTCAAGATCTTAGACTCTGCACCTACCAAGTACCAGGTTAAGCTTAAGGAGTCTATGTACATCAAGTGGGAAAAGCCGGACCTTAATCAACAGGTCAAACACATCAATTTGACGCTTTCCCTATAGCTGCACGCGCGCGCGCTTCTTTTTAATTCCGTTAACTTCAAAATTTATCTAGCGTATTGCTTTTCAACGCAATGTAACGTATGATTTGTAACAGGCACGTTTTAAATCACTGTAAACTTTCATAACCGTCACACTGACGATGACGGATGTACCGTCGAAACATGTTTGTGAAAATTAAAAAAGTCGTATTACTTTTGAAAATATTTGTTTTTCCTTTACTATCACTTGATTGCCTGTACAACAAAATATCCAACATCCAACCAACATAAAGGAAAGGGTAAGCAAGTGATCTTCTTGTTCAAATGTTGAAAAACATTTATAGATGTATCCCACTGGCATTTCAAAAAAAAGATTTTTTTTGTACATCAGTTTCCTCGATTCTAAGAAGCTGGGTGTGGCCATTACAAAACTCTGTTTTATATTTGAAAATTAGTAGCCCGAGTTTTCTATGAGTTAGATTAATCAACGAGGCTCAGCCGCTATTGCTGTCAGTGGGCTATCGCTATCCAAAACCTAAAATAAAAGTACTTTCAAGCCAACGCTCAATCATGCCCTATCAGCGATTATAGTTCACCACTAAATTTTCTCCCATTTTGATTGGTTTGAATTGATCACGTGCCGGAGGGCACTATCAGCCCTTATAGTTCACCACTAAATTTTCTCCGATTCTGATTGGTTTAAATTGATCCCGTGACGCGATAGTGCCCATCCGCCGGAGGGCACTATCAGCCCATAGTGCCCGCCGAAGAAAAACGCCCGGATCAATAGTGCCCGCCCGTGACTTTTGTAAAAAAGCGTGCCTGCAGACAAAAAAACCCAACCAACTTCACTGCATTTAGTGGGTTTCTCGTCTGGTTTTGTTTCTTTTGTTAAATTTCGGCTTTCGATTGAGTTTTTTATCCTGAAAAGTAAAAATAATTCACGATGCTCGTTTTTGTATGTGTGCGCGGAAGAAAATTTAGTGGTGAACAATAAAGACAATAGAGTGTTTCTGTCTCGGAACTATGGGTCTGATAGTTGCCCCTTGGAAATTTGATGTTCTTAAAACTAGCATATTAGCCCTCGAAGCTTCGCTTCTCGGGCTAATATTTGTTTTAAGAACATCAAATTTCCGGGGGCAAGTATCAGCCGATAGTTCCTCGACAGAAACAATCTATTGTTAAAATAGTGCCCGCCGAAGAAAAATGCCCGGATCGATAGTGCCCGCCCGTGAATTTTTTTGTGTAAACAAGCGTGCCTGCAGACAAAAAAAAAAACAACCAAATTCACTGCATTTAGTGGGTTTCTTGTCTGGTTTTGTTCCGTTTTTTAAATTTCGGCCCTCAATTCAGTTTTTATCCTGAAAGTAAAAAATAATTCACAATACTAATTTTTGTATGGGCGCGCGGAAGAAAATTTAATGGTTAACATTAAATAGTTACTCGACAGAAACACTCTATTGCTTAATTATAGTTCACCAATAAATTTTCTCAGATTCTGATTGGATTAAATTGATCACGTGACACGATGGTGTTCATCTGCGGAGAGACACTATCATTCCTTATAGTTGACCACTAAATTTTCTCTGACTCTGATTGGTTTAAACTGATCACCAGATGCGATAAGGGTTATCCGCGGAGGAAACTATCAGCCAATAGTGCCAGTCCAAGGAAAATACCCGGATGGATAGTACTCGTCCGTTAAAATTTGTTGTAAAGCGGGCCTGCAAACAGATAAACCCCACCGAATCCACTGCATTTAGTGGGTTTCTTGTCTGGTTATGTTAATTTCGGCTTTGAAGACTCATCTGAAAAAGGTAAAATCAAAATCAAAATTCTCGTTTTTCAAATGGGCGCGCGGAAGAAAACTTAGTGTTGAACAATAAAAACGATAGAGTGATTTATTTCTGAACTATCGGTCTGATAGTTGCCTCTCGGAAATTTGACGTTCTTAAAACTAGGATATTAGTCCTCGAAGCTTCGTTTCTCTGGCTAATATTTGTTTCATTTAACATCAAATTCCACGGGGCAACTATCAGCCGATAGTTCCTTGACAGAAATACTCTATTGTTTAATTAGTGTCCATCCGATACCCGGATGGATAGTACTTGTCCTTGAAATTTGTTTTCCAAACAAGCGGGCATTCAGACAGTAAAATCCCACTAAATTCACTGCATTTAGTGGGTTTCCTGTTTGTTTTTGTTTCGTTTCAGTGTTAATTTCGGCTTCCAATTGTCTTTTATCCTAAAAAGTAAAAAATGATTCATGACGATGCTCGTTTTTGAATGGGCGCGCGAAAGAAAACATAGTGTTGAACAATAAAAATGAAAGAGCAGCACACTGAAATGAAGAAACCTATCTTTTTCCTGTCTTCCTTCTATTAGGCTCGATTTGCAGCCGCTTTTCGGGAAAATAAGCCCGTGCTCCTTCCCCCGAAAGGGGAGGAACAAAGACCGTACTCGAGAAGGCGGCGGAAATCAAGCCTATCCTTCTATGTACAGCCGTCATTGTTAGCTATTAAGTAAATTGTAAATTACGTTTTCAAGGTTCTGTACCGAAAAATATGATTTGAATTTAAAAATGTACCAGAACTATTGTCGTTGTTACCTTCACTTTTAGCTGCCTTTTTCCTAACAAACTGTCTTCAAAACGCGCGAAATGCTGCGTCAGATAACCTATTTTTCCAAAAACATTGTGCATCTATGCAAATTCACACACGATTTGGATCATATTTAAGTTTTCTCCAATGATCAAAACAGAGACGTTTTTTGTATTTTATTGCTTAAATTGGAGGAGTTACTACTTACTTCGGGAACGTCACGATGACACTTGCGTTAAATCAAAATTAGAAATGAAAAAATACGCTTCTTATCACTAAAGATTCTAGAAAAAAATTACACAACTGATCTGAACTTCTACCTATGTTTACTTGGGTCTTGTGTGCGTGTTTCAGTCTTTTGGGATGAAAAGAATTCGAGATGAACTTGAAAAGAGAGGAGCTCAAATTACAACCAGCGTGACAGTATTGCATACATTACAAAGGTCATGCAAACACGGCGTGGGTCATTCATTAATCTGTTTGCATTGATCTTTGTGCAGTGATAACAACAGGTATTTTTTCAAGGTCGCCAGTCGCATGCAGTCGGCTGTTACTTCTCTTTTAGTGTTCTGGACAGATGCTCATACCTGCCACTCTATCTACGGATAAGTCAAAGTGACCTGATCTGAATGAAGTGAGCTGCATCTCAGTGATTGCTGAACTTTGAGATCGCCATCCTCGCTTGCCACTCACAGCAAGACCTAGCAGGTGAACTGTAACGTCTTGTTTACAAGCATCTAACGGTAGAATAGTTGTACTATATCCGAGAAGCTTACAAGGTGATCCTTGAGAAGTTAACGAACAATTCATACGAGTGTTTCTCCCGAATGAAACGTGATAACATGAATCGAAACTGACGAAAGTTCCGTGTCGAACGGGAGAAATAACTTCGCGTGGTTTCTTATTTTAGTACCTTGGATCATTACTACTAAGACCGCCTTATATATTAGGTTTATATTCTCGCTTTAAAGACATACCAAACTAATCTGGATATACTATGAAAATCCAAGCAATACTTACGTAATACGACTAAATTTTCGCGGGAAATACACAATGAATTCATGCACTGCCTGTGGTATCTATTACTTAAATTAACAAAGTTAATTCGAAATCAATTATTAACACATTTGCTGACGTTTCTACTCCTTTCAAATGAATTAAAATACAATTATTTCATTTTCAAATGTAATTTTATTGATGTTATGTGGTATTTTAGTGTGATTTAATTTTGGCGGGAAAATAGCCATTTGAGCGATCAGAGACATTTTTGAACAAAATTCGTGGAAAAAGAGTTCTTTGTGCCAATCAATAAATTCTTGTTTTTGATTAAGAAGGGTATGGACTGTTATAAAATGGCTTTTAATAAAAAATAAACCACCGCACTTTTGAAAAATATAAATTTGAAAATCTCCGAAATTTGCTCTGTGGCAAGGCACAAGCTACCTACCTAGTTTAGAAAATATGGTAAAAATTACAGTTAAACTGAAAAGTTGTTGCTAAGCATGCAAAACATCAACAACCAGTTAATTTACCTTGAGAAAAAGTTTTGTGCACGAAATGCAAAAGGATGATATGTTACCTATACCGAGAATTTGGCCTTTTTTATGAGGAATTTTTGCTCCTTCTGTGCCAAAAACTAGGGGGGTGGTCAATCTCAGGTTTGAAAAGGCAGAGTATCATTTAAATGCCACCAATCTAAATCATATCTGATAGGTTTCAAATGCTGAAAACATTAGGGGAATCGGCTGACCCCCATCTTTTGGCATTGCCTGGTTTTCTCTGACAATGACACTTAAGTCTCCTCTGGGAGAATAGGGCCTTAAATCCTTCAGATATTTGTTTAATATTCTTTACAGGTTTTTGAGCTATTTTTTAAGCTGTTGAACTTAAAAAAAAATCTGTTGGTATCCGCAGACTGCAGGGTTCAAAATAGCAGCCGGCTGTCGGCGGTAGCCGACACTTTCATGACACTTGCCGGCTACTTTTCACCGAAGAAATAGAAAATATCATGCCCTGATCGACCAATTGAAATCAAAGTTGCTGTAATGTTGAAGTAAACATTTCATATCAGACAATAAAGCAGCTACAGGGCTAGAAAGTGCGACTCACTGATCGCTAAAGTGACCATTTTATATTTGGCGACTAAAACTTCTGGTTTTACCGTTAAGTTGCCAATGTGGCGACTCGGGCTGTCCCACCTTCTCAGGTATTGTGTAAGTCCAAAAAATTCTATTGGAAGATCTTATTTGCTTCTCAAACATTCAAAATAAGAAAAGAAGTCACATGGCTCTAATCCATTCTGTTGTTTTGCCATAAAACATTCTATCACTTTCGAAAAACTTGCAAATGGCTGACTCTGTTTGAAATCGCCCCAGGATGCATTGCAAACCTGGTACGTCATGTATGCATATGTATTGTGTCCCTTGAAAATGCATGGCTCGTTAACAGCCGGGAAAATAAAGAGCCTTGACAAAAAAAGGCCGACAAATTCAGATTAAAAACGAAATTTTATTTTGAACCCTGGCAGACCCATCTATAAAGGGTTCAAATTTTCTTATATAATGTACACATTACTAACAATTTACCCAAAACAGTCTGTAAGGAGAATCTGAACTTTGAACTCTATATTTTATTTTGTTATACCAGTGAACACACATGTCCATGCTGATCACGTGACTGGAACAGGGATTCTTAAGAATCTCACAGGCTGCAAAAGTGTGATCTCTAAAATAAGCGGAGCCAAAGCTGATGTGTTTGTAAATGATGGAGAGAAAATTGAGTTTGGTGACCAGGTTAGTGGTTTACTTTAAATTGTTACTTTTCTCTTTGCAGTGGTACACACTGTGACCACGCTATTGCTTTCATGATTGAGCTAGCTGTCCTGAATTAAAGTACAATAAGTCAAAGAGGTCGAGGTTGCTTTCCATAAATCCTATAACTGCCAGCTCTTCCTTGCCCACGTCTTGCATTTTGATTAACCAGTTGCTGTTCAGGGTCGTACCTAGGATTTTTTGTCTGCACGGGGAAGGTTTTCCTGGCAGGGGCAACTATACAGGTTTTTTTTATTAGTTTTTTCTTTTTTTCTTTATTTTTCTTAGTTTTTTAGTTTTCTAGGTGGGGGGAACTGCCCCCCCCCCCCTGCCCCCTGCTAGGTACGGCCCCACTGTTAATACAAAGAGAAAGTAGAGGAACAGTAAATGTTGCTTAGTCTGTGTTCAAGCCCAGTGCCTCATTAGGTCAGCAACTACTAACTATGGTCAGCAGTACATTTATATAAAATTATTTCCAGTTTCAGTAGCATGAGGTGACCTTGGGGTCCCTTATGCCAGGACACTGACAGTACTTTAATAATTAAGAAATATTTAGAGGCCAATTAATGAGAATTCATTTGTTGATCAATGAGTGATAGGCAATGTTCAGTCCCCTTTTCAATGAGAATTTCTCTGTTGTTTAATTGTAGGAACTTGAGGTTCGTTCAACTCCAGGGCATACAAATGGTATGTTCACAGCTCTTCTCTTGCAAAAGTTTTGGTGAAGAGAGGTAATGTGAAAGTGAATTCAATCTTGCCTTTTTGCAGGTTGTGTGACGTATGTGAATCATGCTGACAGAATGGCCTTTACCGGTGATGCTCTCCTCATAAGAGCCTGTGGCCGAACAGACTTTCCACAGGGTAGGAGTGTGATCAACTTTTATCTTTTCTTTATCTTCTCTTTAGAGCTCTTTAGGTTGTGTATTTATTGAATAACTTATTTCTCCTTTAAAAGGAAACCCTGAAACAATGTATGACTCAATAAGGAGTAAGATCCTGACTCTACCAGAGGACTACTTCCTTTATCCTGCTCACGACTATCACGGTTTGTACAACATTTAGCCTAACAGTTATTTCTGTAAATGAAGGCAAACAATTTTTTGAGGCTGAGTTCAAGAATATAACTAATTACCACAAAATCATTTTGGAAAGATCGTAAGGAAACTCTTGTTAAGAGGATTAGTGAGTGGAGGGGGACAGGGTGGGGGGAGGGGTGAGCCTTGGAGAAAGGGGCAGGAGGCAGAGGATGAGAGGGCAGGAAGCCTGACTTCTTAGGTGGCGGGAAGTGGGAGAATACAAGATAGATATGGAACAAAGAGGAAGGAAACACTACAGAAAGGAGTGGAAAGTGGGAGTATTAAAGGTGGCTCAACTGGATTTTTTAGGCTGGGGTAACCTTAAAGGGTTCAGGAAGTGGGGGTAAAAGGTTTTGGAGGCAGAAAGAAATCAAAATCTTTTATATGTAATAATGGTGTGTCTTGTAGCTTTGCAACAGCGTCGCCATATTTTGTGGGCTCAGACAGACAGAATGTTATGTGAAAATACTTATGTGTATTGGTGTTGTGGAAAATAACTCTTTTTTTGTCAATCATTTTCACTGTAGGTTTTACCACCACAACTGTTGGCGAAGAACTGAAATATAACCCACGACTGACCAAATCTAAAAAAGAGTTTGTACAGATCATGGATTCTCTGGGACTAACGAAACCAGCTAAAATGGGTAATGTTGATTATACTCAAACAATAATTATTTACCTCAGGCTCAATGAATCGCTGCAAACATTTGCAGGTTCACTTGGCCTTTGGTGAGTCAAAGCTAGACAAAATTCTTGGGAAACTTAACCAATTCAATGAAAAATTGACATTGTATTGACCTCCCCCTACCCACCCCCAATTCAATGTTGGTTTCTAGCCATCATACCATGGGACAATATCTCATTAATGCAAAGGGAATGGTCACTGAGCACTATTTCTTTAAGTGTCCCAAGGATTTTTGGCTAGGATTGCAGTTAATTGTTCAACATTTGTCATTATAGCTTCATTCTTGGACAAACGTCCCTGGGACACTTGAAGGAAGTATGCCCAGTGGCAAATATTTTCGGGTTAAAAACTCGTTCAATTTTCGAATCCCCTCCCCCCCCCCCCCCCAAAAAAAAAAAAAGAACAATGTTAAAATATCGTTGCATGGTTATATCTATGGGGGGGGTAGACAGAAATCAACAGTTGGGGATGGGGAGGGGGAAGTTCATACAAAGCCAACTTTTTGTCATATCCATTAGGTGTCCAAGGACTTTTGTGCTGTTGTGTGCATGTTTTAACTCGTTTTTGCTTTGCTATTTTGTCTTCGTAGATGAAGCTATTCCTTGGAATCTAATGTGTGGCCCAAGCCAACTCGGCCAACAAAGGAAGGACAAATGAGGGTTATGGTGCAAGTGGGAAGATGTCATCACACAACCTGGTTCCCAGGGTCTCTCTTCCTTCTGCCTCCTGTTGGAAACAAAGACCCTGGGAACGAGTTTGGTTGTAATGCGAACTGCCCGATCACAATCTGGAAACTAGCGACAAGAAAGGAGTCGAGAAAGAAACTTTTATAATGTAATAACAATGCAAAGCAGTTATCGTAATAACATTGCCATAGCGGCTAAAAAATCTCAAAGATTTGTAAAATTATCAGAAGCAAGTTCATTTTTCCTTGCTTCTCAAAAATAAGTAAAAACTCATTTTAGCAGCATTTAAAAAAAAGAGATAACCAGCGACTGGGGTGTAATGAGCTTGCAAACATGCCTACCAAGGAGTACTGTTTGGCATTGTTTCTAGTGCATTTTAAAATAAAATAAAAAGCTTGCAATTGGTGCTTTGTACTGTAATAATTAGCTACAAACATGTCATTTGATAGCAAAAAGGATACTTAAGCTAACATGGTTGCCCAACTTGCAAGGGTACTTTACATGCTGTTATCTGAGATATCATGCAACGTTTCTCGGAGGAGCATTGCGTGACGACCCGAATGACAGCTGTAAAAGAGATTACCAACTGCCTTTATTGGTCTCAATTTACTGGAATATATACAAGAAGCGCCGCCCTACAAAAGCGCCCCACTTTAAACAACGACTTCACTGACAGTGTGCGCCCGTTCGAAATAAGACATTTCGGTTTACCAATAAGCCTTATTTGTATTCTCGGAATTGGACTGGAACTAGCTTGCAATGGAGGCAAATTCGGGTAATCTTTTCAAATGCAAATGACATGAAGCTGTTTTTAATGATATTCCCCCGCATGAGCCTCCATTGCAAGCTAGTTCCAGTCCAATACCGAGAATACGAATATGGATGTTGGATGCTCCACTCGCGCGGCGCGCGTAGGAGCTCCGTCAACGAAGTATTGCATTATAGAGTAATGACGTGCCATTATTTCCGGTTCATTTTACATGTGAACACATGCACCAACCAAATAGGCCTTATCACGGTTTTCGACGCCATTTTGACGAGTAGGGTAAAAATTACAGTGTTTGTATTGGAATCCGACGTCAAAGATCTTCTACAAAAAATAAATTCTGGACAACTTATGAATTGTAAAGTTAAGAAACTAGGCAAAAGTTGTTATTCGCCGAGTTCGAAGTATGTAGCTGGGCTAGAAAGCGTTCAGTGACGTTTGTAATTTCCCATACATTTGTCTATTTTTTTTCCGCATGATTGACGCGTTTCGCGGGAAAAATTATTGCTGTGCAATCATTCTGGCTGTGCCACGTGATTTTCACGGCTCTGCATTCCTTGGAGATAAAAGAACACAGTTCTTGCTAAATAAAAATAATATCTTCAAGTGGAGTCCGGCTCGAAGAATGCAATGACAGATAAAGCGACTATCAGCCGTTTTTATTTTTTTGAAGCAGTTAAGCGGGAAGTTTGCGTCAAAGACATTGCGTGAATGACGTAATGGTTTTTAGTAAAAAAATAACTTGGGCATGTCAATCTACATGCGGGTTTGTGTCCACAATATCACATCGAACGACAACTAAACAGCATTTTCGCGTAATTCAAAACTCCAAGACCGAGCCGGAGAAATAAATTATTAAGATTAGAACTATTAAAATAAATTAAAGAATTAAGTATTGAAATAAAAAATATATATAGGTATTTAAAGAATAACTAAAATATTTTAAGAATTAAAAATATTCATTTCATTATATGCTAAAAGGAAGTGTATACCGTATTTACATGTTGCTTTCACGTACGCGTCACACGCCATCGTATTAAATCGTGCGTTGGAGCAGTCTTACACCATAAACGTGCAACGCTTTTGAAAGCTAACAAGGAACTATTCTGCGAGAGCAGCTCGGTAAGTTAGAGAACATTTCTTGCTTTAGAGACATACTTTGTTATTATATTGGTCCATCTTAAACTACAACATTTTGAGAACGTTTCAAGTCAGTACATCGTCTTTGGTAATATATGACGTAGATATTTCTTTCAGTAATTTTCAGAATTTTGACGATCGATTTTTCCTCATCGGGACGTTAACTTGTATATGGGATTTAAATGCAAAAAATAGTATCATTCTAACACTAGCTTGTCAGTATTTTTGAATATTGCCAACCTGAAATGCATCTGCTTATACCACGCAATTCAAAACAGTTTCTTCCAGCGTGACAAGACTAAAAAGTTTCAGTCAACAGATCACATAACGATAGATTTCAATGCCATGACAACTATTTTTCCTTTTTCAAAGCTTTGCAAAGAAAAGATACCTTACAAATCTTGTACGAAGGGGCAAGACAGAGCGATTGTTTGACAATTTGGTGGCCATTAGGAGTAGCTTAACTCGAAACTTTAGTCACCGATTTTAATTTTCTTTTATAAAAATTTTAAGAACGATCTCTGGCTAAAAACTTTTAAAAGCACGCGACTCGACTGTTCGATCTACAAAGACAATGTTGGATCGAATAGTTGAAGATCAGCCTAAAGCTTGTGTTTTTGAAAGTTTTTAGCCAGAGATCGTTCTTTATTTTTTATTATGCTAAACCCTGACTACGATCTTCAGTCGATATTTTTAGTTTTTTGTTGTATTTTAAAAAAAGCACTGATCCGCGGAGATCATCGATCAATTTCACTCATAACTGACGTAAGCAGGATGTCTTTCAGAATGACGCTGCCATGTATTTTTATTAATATTATTATACTTATTTTTTTTTTCAAAAAGCCATGAAGAGAAAATTTTTAACATAGTACGATCAAAGAATAGAACTTGGCCTTTTGCCGCAACGTGTTTTCCCGCACACGTGTGCGGTGAAGCCTGATATAAAACGTGCTTCGTGAGTTGTGTGACAAGTAAACCGTGACCATTTTGCCCACTGATATTCAAATGAGGGTACTCAATAGGGTTCTTAAATCCCGTAATCCCAGCCAAAATATTCCCTCAACCCCGTAATCCCGAGGCGCGGACGCCTAAAGAGGCGCGGTGGCGTAATGGCTAACGCGCCGGTCTCAAGAACGAACGGTCCGGTCCGGGTTCAAGCCCTGACCGGGGTCGCTGTGTTGTGTTCTTTGGCAAGACACTCTACTCTCATGGCGCCTCTCTCCGCCAAGGTGTATAAATGGTACCGGCAAAATAATTCTGGGGTAAGGGACCCTGCGATATATGGACTAGCATCCCATTCAGGGGGGGGGGGGGTAGTAGTATTATTCCTAGCTGCTTCATGCTACAGCAGTATCCATGGGCCACTTGGCTCGAGGCTCCCCTTGTCGTAGTCGCGACGGTTTCATCGGCTTATCCCGATCCCGAAACATTTGTTAAAGTTTCTTACCACAAAGGCAAATACCACAACTCAATTGCAATATTAAAATTACCGAAATACCGCATGAAACATTGGCCAATATCACAATACCGCAAACCCCAATATATATCTCCCTCTGGTATGGTATTAACTAAAGGGACTATGACACGGCTGAGTTAAGTTTGTTTTATTACGTTTTGCCAAATACTTGCCATGAACCTTAATGTTTTAACGGGAGATTTTGAAACACATCCAGAATGAGTATTAACGCCGCATAAAAACATGACATTTCGGCGACGACATGTCACCATTATCAAATGCAAATTTTACAAGGCACAGAACGATATTTATAGAAAAGAAAGTGTGAAACTAAATTACAATAAATAAGGCGCGGAAAACAGAAAAATGTGCATAACAAAGTGAACAGTTTCGCTGGAATGGAGTCTATTCTATTCTATGGATCTTAAAGAGTTCAAGCAAACGAGACTTACTTTGAAAACTGTTCAACAATATTTCAAAAACCCATATCGCAATCTGTTTCATTCTTCGTCAATTTCCTCCATCTCTTACTTCTTTTGAATAAATTGTGGCTAAAATCCGCGATACAGTCCCTTTAACCCTTTCAGTGCTGAATTTCTCCAAAAACTGGGTTTTTTTTTACCGTTAAACTGAATTTTTGATGTTACGATCCTGGATTTCCCTTAACTTTACTTAAAAAGCACTTTTCCACAATGCAGCAAGATTTTGAGGAAGATTCCATTAAAAAATGTACAAAAATGTACTTTGGTGCATGCGCATAAGCCAAAATTTGGACTTTTTAATTGCGAAATCGTTTCCATTTTTTTTTTCTTGCTCCTTTTCCTTTCGTTTCTCTTGGCTTTGTTATTTCCACTTCTTTCTACTGTATTCGTCCTTCCTTTAGACCAAAAAAGTTTTGATAAAAACATTGGTAAACCCTGTCAAGAGGACCTCGATCTTTTACAGGTGTTTTGGCCTTTTTAAGCACCGATTTTGCACTAAAAAGTGATTGACTTTTTCTCGATTAGCTCTGTTAGGATACGACCGATACGCAAAGTGAATAGTTCTTTGAAAAGGTCAAACCTAGCTCTATCAGATGCTTATCACCAAAATCTGCTGACTTTTAAATTAATGACGTCACAAGTGGTTCATTGACTGCTCCTCAAAATGTCGACAAAAGTCGACTTTAGCACTGAAAGAGTTAATATAAAAAATTTACAATATTTAATTTCAACAAAATTAGCAATTCAGCTTCTCACAGCAGCTATTGCTTTGTTGTCCTTTTAAATAGTTGACCAGGGTGAAAGTCAATAGTAGAACATCACTGTTACAGAGATTTCCCAGCTGTCTGTGGGCGAGTATTTCTTGTATAATTTCAGTATAAAGTATATTTCAAAGATCTTGCCATCTCGAAACTCTTTGCAATCCAGGTCTTCTCATGCAAGCTTAAGGAAGTCTCAACTTTCAGAAAAGTTATTCGAGTTATCACCGTCTTGCAAAGTCTTAAGTTTATAAATCTCCATTTCTGCTGTAAGTGATCGTTAGTTGGTCCGGCATAGAATACTTTCGGCAAGAATCATAGGTCTGCAGGGCGTACAGAGAGCTGCATAGCTCTTGTCCTGTTCATGCATTGTGAGAAATTAATTATTTATTAATTATTGCATTCTAATTCAATTCAGCTCGAGACCGAGAGAGTGAGCCTGAAACCAAAGATGGCTGAATACCGAGGTAATTATGCATAATTTGGGTACATGTAGGTGTGAATGCCTGGGCACTATGATAGGATTTTTCTGCGTTTTTGAGATTTGGGAAGTAGAAAGAGGCTCTGCACAAATCGTGTCATTTCTTTGAAGTCGCCGCAACCCCAAAGTTTGGGCTGGTCAGCCCGGATTAAACCGGTTTTTGCTGCGCGGGCATAAATTTTTTGGAGAAACTGACGGTCAAGACAGAGCCCACAGTACGCTCTCGAAAGCACTAGAGCTTACGAATACTCTCGCCATCTGCTACCGTTTGTGCGCGCGTGCAACTTTTGGATCATTTAAGATCTCGGTTTTTTCGCAAACCAAGAAGAAATTTCACTGTTAAAATCACATATCTCTACCATAAATTCACTAATAAAACCACAAGCGGTCCTTGACGTGTTTTTACTGAAGGAATTCAGACACTCTTTGAAAAAAAGAACTTGTAAAAGAAACACTTTGTTCACGCTGTCGTGTGCGAAACCGTCACGCCATTCCGCGCGCGCATGCCAAGATTAAGTCGTCCTCGCGCAAGCCCCCGCAAGCTAAACGCGCAAGCATCGCGTAAACCTCGCGCATGCTCAACAAAGATTTGACACGATTCTTGCAGCGCCCTTTCTTCTCAAGTATATAAGTGGAAAAGAAAGGGCTCTGCTCGCAGGGTGGACTAAATTAATAACGGAGCTAAAATTACCAAACTCCGCGCATGCATACACGCTATCAGGACGTAGTATAGCAGCTCGCGCAAACTTGTTATTTCTACCATTTTTAATTTTGTAATTTCGTAATTTTACCATTTTTTGAATCTATTTTCATTTCAAAGGGAAGTGAGCCATTTATGTGAGACATTGCAAAAGCTGCTATGCAAGCCCTCACATAAATGCCCCCTTAATCCTTAATTAACTCCGTTTGAAAATGATGCAGTCTGAGCTTATCTAAAAAGAAATTCATATTTTTCACTTACTCTGTTGTTGTCATCGTCGTTGTTGTTGTTGTTGTTGATTTTGTTGTTTTTGTTTAGACAATGAAAAGACAAGAGCCGAGTTTTATACCAGTAAGTTAATTTTTCGTGTATATGGTGCGGGATGCTCGTGGCTGGGTTGCAGGCTTGGGCAGGCCAGTCGGGAGTTCTAGCATCTTGGGTGCGATTGCTGTTACAGCCCGTAGCTCTTTGGGTACCTAACTTTCATTTGCAACTTGGGCGTAAATTAAACGTGCGAAAAATCACCGTTACGTAGCAGCCAACCAGAGAGCACAACATAAATCTCTCAATTAGCCATGTTCAAAACGAGCAGGGGACTGGGCACGAACATATTTTCTCTTCGGTACAAACATTCAATATCGATTGAATTGAAAAATGGGGCATGTCATCTGAAAGAGCATCCAAAAATTAGTAAATTCACCAAATTTGACGGTTATTGGTTTAAATCCAAAGGCATGGTATACTTACTTTGGATTGGAGGGACAGGCGTCCTCCAATCCATACTAAGCTCTCTTATTTTAAAAGTGTACCATGCCTTTGCGTTTAAACCAATAACCATCAAATTCGGTAAATTTACTAATTTTTGGATGCTCTTTCAGATGATGTGCTCCATTTTCAATTCAATTGATATTGAATATTCGTACCAAGAAAAAATATGTTCGTACCCAGTCGCCTGCTCGTTTAGAACATGGCCAATTGCTTTAAGTTGTTAGGGAGAAGACAAATACACGCTTCTTCAGTTGAACAGTTTTCATTAGAATGTCGAAAGTAATTCGCATTTGCAAACATGACACGCTCACACACGTTTTCCCGTGCCTAGCTCTTGCCTAGCTCGCACCGGCTACATGTATTTACTTCGAGTTTTGATCCAATCACTAGATTGGCTGTGTCTCTGTGATTGGCAAAAGTGATTACTTTAGTTTAGTTTTACGACACGTCTGAAATGTTGTTGGGTTTTATTTTAGTACATATCAAGCTGGGTGAAGTGGCCGACCCTTACGCTTCAGTGTGGATCCAGCTTGTCGGCGAGGAGGGAGTCAGCGGACAGATCCAGATCAAACCGGGATATGGACCCAATGATAAGTTTGAGAAAGGTCGCATATACAAGGTGGTGGCAATTGAGGCAGATATCGGACGGGTAAGTAGTGGCGAGAGGATTCCCTGGGATAAACGATGACAAAAAGAGATTGGAGTCTGTACTCATTCATTGTCTTTGATGTCAGTTCTAACTTTGGATGAAACACGTGTGTGTTCGAGTAGTGCTTTCACGTGGTAGTGCAATTTTGGCACTGACCATCTGATCATAGAAGTAACCGAAATATCACAGTAACAGCTTAAAAACTATAGAAGAACTCAAAAGAAACACAGAAAGGCAAAAAGGGGCATTGATGGACAAAATTCAAGAAGATTAAAACGGATTGCGTCCGGGTAAACTTGAAAAACGTCGGCTCCACTTCAGTTTTATCTCAGTTTGTGCGGTATTAAAGTGTCATTTACAATACTCAAAAATCATCCTTGTGGGCTGATCTGGCCATGTGGTCGTTATTTTACCAATAAATGATTATTGCTTTGCCCATTTGAAGTTAACAGCTCTTGTTTACCGAAAATAAATAGAACTACCTGAAATCCCGTGCCCTACCCCATTAACGATTCTCCTCGTCCTTTCTCCCTTACATAGATCATGGACGTTAAATTCGGACATGACGTCGCTAGCGCCCCCAGTAAGGGTCTCTACGTACAGGAAGTGGTGGTGACAGCGTCACGTAAAGATGGAGCGGCTTTTCCTTGTCACTGTTGGACTGGGAACGAGGATAAAGTGACCGTGAAACACGTCAACGGTTACGGAGTGACACCAGCGCATCCACACATCAAGGTCAGTTTTCTGTTTCCTTCCAGAAAAGGTAATCTGTCCTGATCTTCTCTTTGGTTTTGGTCGTTTGATTTATCAATTAAAATAAACGTATGACGACGATTACCAGCCCTGTTCGACAAAAAGTAATTGTCCGCCATTTTGTTTTTCTCAAGTTCAAATTTGTACGCTGGCGCGATGCGAGAAAACCTGTTTCTCCTGTAAGTTATTCTTTTCTCTAAATATAAGCCCATTGGATATTTGTGGGGAAACAGGGCTTATAATCGGGGGACGTTTACTTGAATTTTGTGTGAATTTGTGTTCCAGGCGAGGTGGCTAGGTGGAATTTGGCGACTGTTTAAGCATAATTTATTTTGGCAACTCCACGTCATTGTTATACCATTGAAAAGAATTGTTTCCCTGTATTTCAACGAGTACACAAATAGGCTTCTTGTGAATGTGGGAAAGAAAGAGCCTGGTCATATATAGCTAACAGACGACTTAATTTCAAACTTTGTTTCTTTTCTTAACACTTATGTAAGCATTAGTCGATTCGCGTGCTATGTAGATTTGCTTATAAGCGATCTTTGATTTCATTTCCAGAAAAACAACCATAAACCCAAACCAGGAGAAATGGCTCTGGAAACCAGAACACCCCAGAAGCTTGATGTGAACCATCTTGTGCAAGCAGCTTCCAATGTGCTCGACTTTCTTGAGGAAGTGGATAAATATCCTGGACTGTATGCTGGTTCGATCCTCATGAATGCTATCAGAAGATACGAACTTTTTTGGCTACCACTTGCAGCTAAACAAGGAAAGAAGAGCAGGCTTTTAGCAGCTCCACTAGACATCGCCTGGGTTTGGCATGTACACATGCTAGCACCTGACAATTATGAACAGGACTGCCTCAACATTGTGTCTCAAGTCATTGACCACACACCCATGAACAGATACCAACGTCAGGAAGGTCTTCAAAGAGCAAGACATCTCTGGGAAACCACGTTTCCCGGGGAGCCATTTGAAGTTGACCTGACCAAACCAACGCCGTTTGTCATTCCTGGCAAACTGAAAATACAACACGACCTCGAAAAGGCATGTAACCACCACTCCAAGTTCTATTACCAGGTATCATTGCCTCACTACACTGACCGAAAATTTCTTGCCAAAGCAGTTGAGCGGTATGAACATCATCTAAAACTGAAGAGCCGAAATCCGTTAATTCCAATGGTACCCTGCTACGATGTCGATCTAATAAGGCGTTCCCACAAACAATTACCACTGAATTACAAACGCGTCACAACAGAGATGTTTGGAGCAATGGTACAACGCGACGACATTGAAGCAAGCACCATGGATTCAACGTTGGACTATCTGGAAAAATCAACACGAGCTGCATGGCAAGCAGCAGGTTTGCAGTTTGAGAAACCAGGGGCCATGTACAGAGGCGAACCACCTCCACACAGACCTCCAAGACCTGATAAGCATTATGCTTCACTAGCACTGCTTGAATACGTATTGAGCATCCAGAGGGTACAGGTCTTAAAGGCAGATTCCATCAAAACCTTCTATGTTCGATTATTTGACCCGGAAGGCAACTTGATCCTGTTGCAAGGTATGAAAGGAGGCTTTGGTGTTGAGCTGATGAATCAATGCATCGTCAACAACGAAAAGAAGCACGCTATCACAGTAAGTCTTTACGAAAAAGCGTTCTATGGCCAAAAGGTCATCGGTTCTTGCCAAACAAGTTTGATGTCTTACATTGATTCGCTTTATGTCGGTGGACCAGCACCTACACACCCTTGGATTATCGATGTTCCATTCATCGGCTCGCAAAGCATCGTTAGGTTAACAGTTATGTTGAATCTTCCAACTGTTGAGGAATATCGATTCACGATCCACAAAAATGTGGTCCTCACAGAGTTTGACCATCCTTCAAACATCCTTCATTTTCCCCAAGCGATGTTGACCCCAGGTGACCTTGCAAAGCGCTTCCTGCCCTGCCAAGTCGCAACGCATACTTTGTTGGACGTCCAGGAAAGGGATGCATTTAAGTGCCGTGTAGTCCACTGTACCGTAGCATCGCTGGCAGCAGTGGAGGTTTTCAGTCTTGACGAAGTCATCTTAGCATCAGCTAACACTGTCAATTCCACCGTTCTTCCAGAAAAGGAATCGGTTGATGGCGAGGAAAGATGTGTTCCCCTGAACCTAACGGAGGGCGAAAGAGCCATTCTCATCCGAGGTCAAAAGGATTGGGGCATTTGTATTGGAAAATTGCAAAAAGGGAACCTTTTCAAACGAACCGCCGACCAAGTGGAGATTACGTTTTTCAGTCTCCATGGAAAGAAAGGCTGGTGCGAAGTTATCAAATACAAGGAAGGACTCTACCAGATAAACCTTGATTCAAGTAACTACGTGTATGTAGATTCGAAGAAAAGCATATGTAATGTATCTCCAGCCTTGCAAAACATTCCAGAGGCCATTGCACTGGCTTTCTCAGTGACAATTCTCTACCGGCTCTGCAAACCAGCTGTTGCTGTTGTTGAACCACACACTTCAATCCCAATGAAGAGGTCCTCGCCATCATCTCACAAGAAAGCCGAAGGTGACAAAACACCTCCAATGCCTACTGCTGGTGGTTATAGAAATACCTCGGTTCCAACAGATAGGCATTTGGGTCATGAGGTAACTCGTTGACCGTTTGTTGAGTGTGGCAGCTATGACCTCCCAGCTTCCCCTTACCCTGGAGGAGCATCTGGCGGCATCCGGGGAGGTGGAATAGAAGTGGTGATGGAGGCTTCGGTGGTGGATGACAAGGAGCAAGAGGAGAAGAAGAAGGAGGTGGTGGTGGTGGTGAAGAACAGTGCTTGAGAATAAGGTGATTGAGACTTATATAAATATTTTTGACCCATCTTTGACGAAGATTATATTACTAACACTCAAACATTAAAACAAAAGTTACATTATTACTCTACTGTTGTAAGTTTTGAGGGTTTTAATAAAGTTATAAAAAAAGATTATATTACTGACAAACTATATGTCACGTTGAGCACCGGTAAATCAACATATTATATTAAACTAAATTAAACGACATTTCGACACGTTCAAGATATCATTGTCAAGTCAGATCAAAGTGACGAACTGGCCTCAAAGGGCTTTCTTATCGAATCTTAAAATGACGTCTTGGAAATGTCGATACGCCGTTCAATCTTATCGTTTATTTTTTTATTGATGTGTTACGTTTTCCACAGATATTGCTTATCCACTCATTAAATAAATAACTAGTAAAATAAACGGTGAATTCGGTAAAGGCGCTATTTAGGTTATGTGTGATGTGGGGGGGGTTTTTTTTTAGGAGGCTATAAATGTGATCGAGCGAAAAACGCGGTATACATAAGCGGAAATATACGTTTTTGTTTTGAGATAAAAAAAAAAACTTTCGTTCTCAAAGAATTTGGACAATATCCAGATAGAAATATTAAGACATGATGTAATGTATATGAAATAATTCATATATGAACTGCGGATGTATATGAAAGTGATATATGATCGTCGCAGTGAATTTCCAATTTAAGCAATTGGAATAAAGAAGCCTAAAAAAAATTCAGGGCTTCAACGGCATTCGATCCCGTGACCTCCGCGATACCGGTGCGATGCTCTACCAACTGAGCTATTGATCTCGCTCCCAATGTGTGGCTTCAATAGCTCAGTTGGTAGAGCATCGCACCGGTATCGCGGAGGTCACGGGTTCGAATGCCGTTGAAGCCCTGAATTTTTTTCAGGCTTCTTTATTCCAATTGCTTAAATTGGAAATTCACTGCGACGATCGTATATCACTTTCAAATATTAAGACAGTTCGACAGTTCGCAGTAAAATTAGGTTCTATAATTTATAAGCAGAAGCATATCACCTCTGTTTATAAGTGATAAGAAGTACTTTTATAAGCTTATTTAAGATAGATATGAACTTGCTGTAAAAAAGACAGCTATGTTTACCTTATAACTTAACATTTTAACGATTTAATAAAAAGCGTTTATGTTTTAAATAAACGTTTTTGTTTATTTTCGCTAATGTTTCAAAGTAAAACAATATTAAATGGATCGACACACTGTTGTGTGCCGTATTATTAATCAACTCTCGCCTTGCTCAACTCTGCCTCGTTCGACTCTTGCCTTGCGGACACCTCGCTATTACGCACACCCCTCTATTACTGACAGGAGATGAAGTCCCGGTGAATAAGAATTACCGAAAATAACTCTCTTTACTACAGACGTCCTGTATAACAGACACCAAATGGTGATCCGAAGGTGTTCGTTATAAACGAAGTTGACTGTAGTGTCTTGTTTACATGTGTGATGCATTGGCGGCCGTTCTGCGCACATGTTTGTCCCTAGCACCAAAAAATGCACACAGTGCGGGGAAGTTCCAGTTGGCCGAGAAACATCAGAAAAAAAACGAATTGAAATCGGTGATTGCTGTGAGCTTGAAAGTTTCAATTTTCTGAGTTTTTTTTATTTTGAGTTGATAGTATCGAGGGCACAGTGGCTTTATCCCTTCGATTTAATTATCTTCGGCTTCTTTTTTTACTGGTTTCTTTTTTTGTTTCTCCTGCTCAAACAGGAAGCAGCATTCAGAGAGCTGTTTGGAAATGGCGTGGAAAGACCTTCCCCCACGGGCCTCTCGATCGCTTTCGCTCCAACTTCTCTTCAACGATTTTTCCCGCAGTTTTGACTTTCCTTGCCCCCACTATTATACCTTACCGTACCCAAATTCGCAAGTAGCCAATCAGAAGCGCGATCTACTGTCCTGATATCCTACGATATCAAGTCACTGACCTGATATGCCCCCATATCACGGTAACTTTGAAGTAAAGTAGTGTTACTGTACAATAAATTGAAAAGAAAGAGGTTTTACCAATAGAACAGAACCTCGTAATCTAAATTTAGCGGTGTTTACCGGTCGTAAAAAGAGAAAAACTTTCCCGCCAAAACTAAACTTGAGCGCGCTTGCCAACTGCGCGATGTTTGTCGACGAGTACTGAGACATTCAGACTGAAAAAAATGGTGTGGGAATTTCCAATTTTTTCGCTTAATTTTGATTTTGAAAATTTAGAGAATGAAACTCTAAACAAACGAGTGGAAAAAAAAAGGCAGAAGAGGAACTTGGTAAAAGTGTTGAAGACCAAGTCAGCACAATTTGCAGTACGTACCTTGCAAGCATGGCTTCAACAGAGCGATAAATATAACCAGATTTTTGGCTGAATTTGGGTACGGTAATTATACCTAATCGTACCTTTTTGGTACGCTTCGGTGGCATATCAGGCTCGTTTGGTCTCGCCATGGGTATGACGGGTATGACTGCGTCTCGCCAAAATACGAACCATGGCTCGACAAAACTCGCCTGATATGCCACCGAAGCGTACCAAAAAGGTACGATTAGGTATAATAATCGTACCTTTTTGGTACGCTTCGGCGGCAGGTTGGCTATCTTCCATCGTTGAACGAGCCAAGTTCATCAGGGTTTGTTTCTTGGACTTCAGTAGACAACCTAACAATATCTGAGGATATCCCATCCGGTGGCACATCATCTCTTGAGAGGTACCTTGACGTCATCTCACAGTGGTCGTCGCGTAACAACATGAATCTCAATCCAAAGAAGTGCAATGAACTGGTGATATTCACTAAGGCCGCACCCAGATCTCACACCCTTGTGCGTTAACGATCTTCTCTTAAAACGGGTATCTTCGCATAAAGTTCTCGGAGTCACTATTTGCGATACGCTTAAAGCCTGGTTTTCACTAGCGATGCAAGCACAAGCGCAAGGATAACAGCTCTTTTTTCACCGTGAAAAGCACAAGGATCAATTTTTGTCCTTTTGCGTGATCGCGCTTGTGCTTGCGCTTGTGCTTACGTCGCTAGTGAGAACCAGGCTTAAGTGGAACGAACACGTGCGCGTGATCGTCTCCGGGGCATCCAGGCGCCTCTACATGCTGAGAGCACTCAAGCGAGCCAGAATCCCATCGGCGGATCTCATTAATGTGTATCATGCCCTGGTCCGCTTCTTACTTGAATACGCATGCGCTACCTGGTCTACTAGCCTTCCAGTGTACCTTTAGGACAAATTAGAGAGGGTGCAAAAAAGGAGCCCTTAGTATCCTTTTTCCCGAAACAAGTTATGAAGACGCCATAGGTTTAGCGAACACAACCCGGTTAGACATCAGACGAGCAGATCTGTGTATGAAAGCGTGGGATGGTATCAATGGTGCGTATCAAACGCACCTCTCTGGTGCGTTTATTGTTTCTTACTGGTATCACGCTCGGGTCGGTGCGGGGACGAATGACTTGCTAGTGATAGCAATGTGTAAACATATACAACTTCCTTCTGTATATAATATTATAATAAGAGTTCTTGGTGCTTTGAATAACACATAACTCAGGGGCGGATGCAGGAATTTTTTGATTGGAGAGGTCCAAACTTTTATTTAGAAAACACTGTTGAATTGTTTTTTTCTGGCAGATAACGTCTCCCCCACCCCACCCGCACTCAGTTATGATTGCACGTTATAATCCTGAATCAACGTAAAAACATATCTTTTGAATACCCACCTCTTGGGTCTGGTAGTAAAGACCCAGAAAACTATTTTATTTCTAGAAATTGCAGGAATTGAGTTTAGTGACAAAAGGCAACGCGGGTTTTCATTAAAAAAATCGACCAGTTGAAGAAGTAGTAAAAAGTAGTAAATATTAGAACCTGTCAATGCAAGAATTTCAGCGGGAAGTAAAACTAGTATTAAAAAAATATAGTTGTGATGGGGAGGGGGGGGGGGGGGAGTCCTGACCTCCCGGATCCTTCCTTGGATCCGCCACTGTAATTGAGGAGTAGCGAGGAACGTAATGGCACTGGGTAGGGTGGCTGCGCTGACAAAGTGGCGAAAACACTGGTCTGTCATCAAACGTAGAAAACACAGAGGTATGTTGGTCCATTAAACACAGTATTGTTTTACTATGAAACATCAGCGAAATCAGGGAAAATAAGCGAAAAACGTTTATTTAAAACAGATGCATTTTTTTGTTAAATCATAAAACTGTCAAGTTATGAAGATCGATCTTCTTTTTCAATTTATCCTAAATTAGCTCATAAACACGCCTTATCACTTTAGACAGGGCAAAGCTTCGCTATACAGCAAATCTCCTGAAGCTTTAATTTGCTGAAAAGAACCTTTTTAATGCCAACTGTCAAACATTATCTAAATATTTCTATCTGTATATTATCCAAGTCTTTTAGAACGAAAGTGAAAGCGGGTACATATATACTAGCTGGTGTTTTTTAAAAGTTCTGTCACTGAAACAAAAAAACCGCATATATACGCTAATATACACCGCGTTTTTTTACAATTGATTGTGTTAATACTGCAACTTAATCAGGAGTGAATTCGAGGAAATCCAACAAACCTCTTCACTTCCACATTTACAGCTATGCAGAACCTAGAAAAGTGGCTTTTTCGCCTTCATTGTTTTTAGTAACATAATTATTTACTTAACGAGCGGATAAGCAAGGTTTCTGGGAAACACATCAATAGAAAGTAAACGATAAGATTAAGCAACGTCTCGACATTTCCAAGACGTAATTTTAAACAATTATTGGATAAGGCTTTTGTGATATCCGGAAAAATCAAGGTCGAGGTAAGTGTTATCAGCCGAAGCCGAAGACTGAGGCTGATAACACTTACAGAGACCTTGATTATTCCGAATATCACATAAACCGAATCTAATAACTGTTTTATTATACATTGTTTTTCTGGAAAAGGAAGTAATGACAAACGATTTCAACCTGTTTCAAAACTTGTGCTAATTCCGGCTGGTCGTCCTACTAAATCGTGGAATAGTTCCTTCCCAATTTTTGTTAATCATTTTGTGTTTTCCGAGACTTTATTGTCAGCAGTTTTTGAACTTTGGTCAAACTATTTCTCAGTTGAAGAAGTGAATCGACGAACTATGAATGTCCTTCGCCGCCAGATGCCTGACACATTGCTCTTGAAAATTATGCATTGCGCGCGCAACCTACAGATTAGTTAATAATCTGCTAGCAGATTATTCACTAATCTGTAGGTTGCGCGGGGTTGCGCGGATTCCCAGAATTAGCTGTAGGCTCTTAGCCAATGAGAAGACAGCTAGTGACTACAATGTATAATAATCATGCTAAGATGCGAAGGTCAGTTGACGTCATTTTTACTTATTAATGCTGTCTTGAACATGTTGAAACGGTGTTTCATTTAAAAGTAATTTGATTGACAGTCGTCTAGTTGGACGTTTGACATTTCCATAAAAACCAAAATGTGAAGTAATATATAAACACGAGAGACAGTGTTTCATCGGGATATCCAATCATCAGAAGAGAGTTGAAAATACGACGCGCAGCAGAGTATTTTTGACGAAATTTGGGGTGTTTGGATAGCCGATGAAACACTGTCCAAAGTGTATTGATATATCTTCTCAATCGAAAGAAAAACGACGAACAAAAGGAGAAATAAAATCATAAAAATCTGTGCTAATTAAGACCAGGTACCCAAACCTCCTTCACGACTATGATTTTCTTTGTTTTAACTTGATTAAATAATTAATCTTGAATAAATGGGTTTGAGGATGGCTCTAAATGATTTCATTTTGGTTAATTCGACTTAATTGAACACCACACTTTCTAATCTCCATTTAAACACAGTTAGTGGAGGGGGCCCTCCAGAAACAAGCTATGATTTAACAGATCGTTGGCTTGGGATAAAAATGTTTCGGTATATTCTGAGACTGTTTTTAATTGCCCGAGCATGATAAGCCCATAAGATGGACGCAGACACTCATTCACTTTATGCTGTCCTTTCTAAGGAAAATCATGACCACAACAAAAACAATTTTAGTTTCTTTTGACGACGAACAGCAAATCAAGAATGAGTGTGTTGGTCCGTGTACGATTATTACGATGCTTAGGCTTGTGTTTATAATATCCAGTGAAAAACAGTCCTTACGCTCCATATCGATATGCAGATTCACTACATGCGGTGTTCATCGTACCGTAGTAAATGTCAGTAATACAACCTGAGACGACACTTTACAATTTGCATGTTATCCAAACTAGTTCCTAAAAGTAGTCAAAGGTAGAAAAATATATTTATCTAAGTCTCAATCACCTCCTTCCAAACCACCCTGTAAGCTCTTTATCGTCTTAAAAAAAATGGCCAGTACCCTCCTCCTCTTCCTCCGTCTGCTCCTCCTCCTCAGTCTCCTCCTCCCCGTCCTCCTCCTCTTCCGTCTGCTCCTCATCCTCAGTCTCCTCCTCCCCCTCCTCCTCCTTCCCCCCTCCTCCTCCGTCTCCTCCGCCCCTTCCTCCTCCTCCTCCGTCTGCTCCTCATCCTCAGAAACCTCCTCCCCCTCCTCCTCCTCCTCCGTCTCCTCCTCCACCGCAGCCTCCATCGCCACCTGCATCACAGTGTCCTCCACCTCCCCCGAAGTCATGACTGCCACAATCAAAAATCGATCCAAAAGCTTCCTGACCGGTATAGTAATGGGTTGGAACCGAGGTACTGCAACCGGCAGCAGCAAGCATTCGAGGCTTTCTGGCACCTTTGGCAGCAATAACTGGTTTGCAGATCTGGTAGAGAATCGACACTGAGAAAGCCAATGCAATGGCTTCTGGAATGTTTTGCGAAGCAGGAGATACATTGAACTTTCCTCTCGTCAAATCTATTTCCACGTAGTTAGTCATACTTGAATCAAAGTATATTGAGAACATTTCTTCCCAATATTGGTTAACTAGGCACCAACCTTTCTTCCCGTGGAGGCTAAAAAACTTAATCACCAAATCGCCGGCGAGTCCACCCATGTTTTTTTTCCATTTCCCAATACAAATACCCCAATCCTTTCGACCTCGGATAAGCATAGCTCTCTCGCCCTCCGTTAGGCTCAGCGCAACACATCTTTCCTCGCCATCAAATGATTCCTTTTCTGGAAGAATGGAGGGGTTGACAGTGTTAGCTGATGCTAAGATGACATTGTCACTACTGAGAACCTTTACTGCTGAACAGCGGACTACATGGTACTCGAATGCCTTCCTTTTCTTACCGTCCAGCACAGTACCAAATGTGTCAAACTCTTTAAAGCCCAATGTTTTTGGGATCATGAATCGATATCCCACAACGGTTGTATGATTCGACAAAACTGTCAACCTCACGACGGTTTTTGAGCCCTTGAAATGAACATCGATAATCCAAGGGTGTGCAGGTGCTGATCCACCGACATTAAGCGACTCAAGGTAGGACATCATACTTGTTTCGCAAGAACCGATGAGCTTTATTCCAAAGAATGATTCTTTGAGTAGCCTCACTGTGATTGCGTGCTCCCTTTCATTGTCGATGTGGCATTGATTCATCGGGGCAATACTATGGCCTCCTTTCATTTTTCGAAACAGCAAGAAGCTGCCTTTGGGGTCAAACAATCTGACATGGAATGTTTTGGTGGCTTTCGAATTTAAGATCTCTAGCTTAAGGATCCTCAAATCGCATTCAAGGCGTGTTAGTGGAACATAAAGTCTACCAGGTTCTTGAGGTCTGTGTGGAAGCGGTTCTCCTCTGTACATGGTCCCTGGTTTGTCAACCCGAAAACCTTCTTCCTCCAACACGGCACGTGTTGATGTTTCCAAATCGTGTGGCGTAGATCCCAGGCTGACACTTGCTTCGTCGTCGTCGTGTTTTACCTTTGCTTCAAACATCTCTGTTATGACTTGCTTGTAATTCAGCGGAAATTGTTTGTGAGAACGCCTTATTAGATGGACATCGTAGCAAGGGATCACTGGACAGCACCGATTTCGGCCCTGTAGTATCAGATGATGCTCGTACCGCTCGACTGCTTTGGCAAGAAATTTAAGGTCAGCGTAGTGAGGCAACGATACCTGGTAATAGAACTTGGATTGATGGTAACACGCCTTTTCGAGGTCGTGTTGTATCTTCAATTTGTCAGGCATGACAAACGGTATTGGTTTGGTCAGGTCAACTTCAAATGTTTCTTCGGGATAAGTGGTTTCCCAGAGATGTCTTGCTCTTTGAAGACCTTCCTCTCGTTGGTATCTGTTCATGGGTGTGTGGTCAATGACTTGAGACACAATGTTGAGGCAGTCTTGCTCATAACTGTCAGGTGCTAACATGTGTACATGCCAAACCCAGGCAATGTCCAGTGGAGCTGCCAGAAGTCTGCTCTCCTTCCCTTGTTTAGCAGCAAGTGGTAGCCAGAAAACTTCGTATCGTCTGATAGCATTTCTGAGGATTGGGCCAGCGTATAAGCCAGAAAATTCATCCACTTCCTCAAGAAAGTCGAGCACATTCGAAGCAGCTTGCACCAGGTGATTCACATTAAGCTTCTGGGATGTTCGTGTTTCTTGGGCGAGTTTGTCTTCGTTCCCAGTCCAACAAAGACAAAAAAAAATTTCTTCATCTCCACGTGACGCAGTGACCGCCACTTCGTCTACGTAGAGGCCCTTACTGGGGGACGCATCTTGTCCAAATTTAACATCCGTGATCTATGCAAGGAAGGAAAGAAGGACGAGGATTATCGTTATTTGTGACAAAAAAGTAATGGGTCAGGAAAACTTACGTTTATGTTCGCTAGTCTGTCAAACTCTCCGTTTTTCCATATGTCCATCCGTCCGTCCGTCCGTCTTATTGTCTATTTCGCATTTAACACAAGTGTGATCCAGAGAAATAGTCTATTTAGTAGTATTTTTGTTGTTGTTGTTGCGTCACGCAGCAGATGCAATGCGTGACCACACAAAACTTAGAAGTGGGACACTAAACTTAATAAGAAAATATTTTGTTTGCGGGTTTCGAGTCCTCCTCGTTAGCATGGCCGACAAAATGTTGTCTTTCATGAAAGCTGTGAAGGACATTCCCACAACACTTAAAAACATTAATGACCACGAACTCGCCACATTTATCTCGGAATCAAGCATAGGTTTTGACTGTCCTTTATCACTTAAACAGTTAAGACCTCAACTAATAGCTGGAGGCTGAACGAAACAAGACAAATACGATCAAGAATCGGGCATCAAAATTTTAATGATCGCGTCTCAGAGGTTCTTTTGACAACAAACAAAACTTCCACAACAAACACCCACAGCATGGGCATCAAGCAAACTAAAATTATCTTTGTCTTTTAATAACTTAAGTATTTTCCTCTTCGTAATGCTCAGATCTTGCGACCATTTCGTGCTTTCAAGCTGCTCGACAGCAAAGCCGTTGTTGCGTGACGTCAGCGATCCTTGACAACGAGAAAAATAAAAACGTCGCCGTCGTGGTTCACGTTCTCCAGACTACGCGGAATTTGGTCATTTCATGTTCTTGTTTTAAAGAGGACGACTACAAAATGTACCAACTTGGATAATGCACGTGCAGAGCTGTTATACTGCCCATTAAACCTTTTGTTTGGCGGCGTTCTCGTTGCCGTCGCCGTCGTGATTTCGTAAGGTCCCTATTCGTCTCAAAGCGCCGTGTATATACAGGTATCTTCAAAACGCTCTTAGAAAAGAAGTTCATTTTCAGGCACCCAGTGTATGCATAATTACCTTTGTTTTCAGTCATCTCTGTTACAGGCTCGGTCTCTGGGTCTCGAGCTAAATTAAATTAGAATGCAATAATTAATAACTCCTCAAAATGCATGAACAGGACAAGAGCTAAGTAGCACTCTGTACGCACTGCAGACCTATGATTGCGGCAAAAAGTAATCTTACTGGACTAAACAACGATCACTTACAGAAGGGATGGAAAATGATTAAGTCAAGACTTTGCAAGACAACCTTTCTGCAAGCCAAGCAAAGACTTCCTTAGGCTTGCAAAAGAAGATCCGTATTGCATAAAATTTCGAGATGACAAGATCTTTAAAATTTGGCTGCAAAACGCATATTTTTAAAGGTGCATTCACAGCTCGTTGCATGTGCTTCATATATTAAGCACGGACATACTCACCCACAGACAGCTGGGAAATCTCTGTAACAGTTATGTTCTCCTATTGAACTTTGTCCTCGTCAACTATTTGAAAGGACAACAAAGCAATAGCTGTTGTGAGTAGTTGAACTGCTGATTTTTGTGTGTATATATGTATCTTCCAGTCCTCTAAGAAAAGAAGTTCATTTTCAGGCACCCAGTGTATGCATAATTACCTTTGTTTTCAGTCATCTCTGTTTCAGGCTCGGTCTTTGGGTCTCGAACTATATTAAATTAGTAGAAACTCAGTCATGTTCTATTGAAAATCCGCAAATCTGATTGGTTCTCCCACTGTTTTCTATTCGCTGATAGAAAACGATCGCGCGCTCGTTGCTCATTTTAAAGATTAATTTTTCTTCATTTTTGGCTAATAATAACGTACAATTGTAGGTTTTTTGACTGCAGTCCTTTAAGAGTTTCTACTAAAACAATTAGACTACTCGCCCTCGTGTTCTGTGAGCGATAGTCAACTCCGCTGCGCCTCGTTGACTATTTGCTCGTAGAAAACTCGGGCTCGTAGTCTAATTGTTAATTAGAATGCAATAATAAATAAGTTCTCTCAATGCACGAACAGGACAAGAGCTATGCAGCTCTCTGTACGCACTGCAGACCTATGATTCCAGCCGAAAGTATTCTTACTGGACTAAATAAATGTAGATGTAGATGACCAATTACAGTAGGGATTGGAAATTATAAAGTCAAGACATTGCAAGACGGTGATAACTTGAACAACTTTTCTGCAAGCCGAGAATTCCTTAGCCTTGCAAAAAAAAAAAAAAAAAGAGCCAATCTAGTGGGCTGTGATTGGCGGATTTCGATCCGTGTTGTTTGTAATCACGTCGAAAGATGGACGTCGACAGAAAGCCGTAATGCACGTAAAATATAAAAGTATCTATCTTTCAATTCAGGGTTGCTGAGTTTCTGCACGTACCTCGTAATACTGAGGTAGCATAAATAGACATCGTTGAGATTTACATATTAAGTTTTTGTCAGTTTCAGCGCAATTTATTTATTGACAGTGAATCGATAGTTATTTACTGCTTAGTTATTAACGAGAAAAAGTTTTGTTGATTAATTTTACACACCTGCTTTCATAATTACGTACCTGGCATCTGTATTTCTTCATCCATCATTCGACGTCGTCTTTCGACGTGCTGTTTGAAATAAGCCAATCAAAACATATGCATAATTCTTGTTTGTTTCAATGCAAATGGCCCACATCATTGTAATGCTAGTGGGCTGTGATTGATGGATTTCGATCCGTCTTGTTTTTTTAGCGGGACGAAAGATGGAAATCGAAAGGTAAGCCGCTATGCACGTCTCACTGAAAAGCGGATGTACGTAAAACTGAAGAATCCCTCAGAGGAAGTTTAAATTTTTCACAGCAATGACGTACCTGCCGGTCTGACTTCCTGTTTCGTAATTTTTAAATTTAGTCAAACTTTCGTCCCCTGTGATATACAGCATGCCAATGAATGTCACAGGGTACTGAACACTGTTTATTTAACAATTATTCGCCGAAGGCGAAGTGATTATTGTTGAATAATCCCCGAGACGAAGTCAAAACTATGACAAAATTTTAGAAACAAACTAACCTTTAGTCAAATGGTTTAACGTTTTTATAAAAACTGAAAAACATAACAGTTTACTCAACAAAATGCACAACGTAACAACAGCGCGCGCAAAATGACGCGTACTGTCCAATTACACAGGCATGACGCGTAAACTGTCCTATTACAATGTCCAATTACAAGCATGACGCGTACACTGTCCTATTAGTGCTCAAATCGGGCTGCTGATAACCAATCACCGATCGAGAATTTTGTTATAGTTTTGATTATACTAATTATTATTATTAATAATAATTTTTAGGTTACCTTACCATTAAAAATGTTCAACGGTGTTGATGGCTTGGCTTCGTAAGACTGATTGCACTGAGGGCAATACAGCTATCTCAACCCTTTATATGCTTTATAAAGCCAGTAAGTTTACTATTTACGAGTACAGTGCGTTTGAGTGGGTTGACGTCATCTTAACTTCCCTGTTTATTTTATTTTACGTGCAAAGCAACTGACCTCCAAAACGACGTCGAACAGATTACGTGATGGCCTGCGTGTCATAATTGTAGAATTTTTGTTAACCAAAGCCTCATTTTTATTTCGCCAACTACTAAGAGCGATCACTGGATTAAAGAGGCTCACGCAGTTTTTATACATCACCGTGGTCTTCCTCTTCTAGAAAGCATTGAAAGTCAAGACCAGTTTACTATAATTTGGACGACTTTGAGATCCATTTCAATGCTCTTCTTAAGTCACCTTTTGGAACCTTTTCCTTTATTTCCTGCAAAGTTTACTTCCAGAAAGGTTTTCGCTATTAGACTGTCGTATAAACCTTAAGGTTTTTATCCTACCCTAAGCTTTTATCCATAGACGGAATAATCGAACCATACGGGTATCTCGTTTATCAAAAAATACTTAGTATTGACAGGAGTTAAAATTTGCTTCGTGCTAAAATGTATCTCTCACACAGGCCTTATGGTAAAAGGTTCTAAAATCTTTAGCATAAAAACAGGGCAAGAACCTGTCATGTGGGGGCCAAAACATGGCCTCTTAACATTTGCGTAACTGAACACAGCTGAAGGGTTCCGTAACAGAGGACGGCATCCTGTGCCATGGTTGGTTTTGCTAGATTTACACCAGCACTCATGATCATGATCGATATCGCCAACCGTCCAATGTGAAAAAGTAAAACAGACTGCATATCACGTCTATAGAAAGAACGTGTTATTGAGTCATTTATCTTGCTTGGTTGATGAGAAATTATCTAAGGAGAAATTGTGTACTGAAAGGTTTTATAGAACCTGCTGCTAATATAGGATATCGATAATAAAACGTGGCTAAAAGGCAGATATGGCCAGTTTTACTAATTTTAAAGCTCAGATTTCTTATGGTGAAATACAATGGTTTTGCAAATTTTATGTTCAGTATCTGTTAGCAGATAAGAAGTGGGTATATGTTTACTAAAATGGTATTTCATTTATCAAATCTAATTCTTGTACTTTTAGGTACCTAAATCATGTAGTAAAAAAATGGCTAATGCAGCCAAAGCTTCAGATGCCTATTTTATAGATTCTACTTGAAAAGAGTGACAACTGCTTATTTTATACGCAAAGTGGAGGGTCTTATATAGGAGGCAGTACATTCCGCAAACCGCCATATTTTGTTCTTTATTGGCTGCAAAAGCTCACGTTTTCTCCTAAAGAACAAAACCACCGTAATTTCGTGACGTAAACTGCCAGATAAATGGGAATATGCTCGCAAACCAACACTCAAAACTTGCTTAAACCGCCAGACCGTCAGGGACGAACCATTATTTTTTTTGGAGGGGGGGGGGGGGTGGGATGAAAAATATTGAAAAAAAAATGTTTGCAGGGCCTGGAAAGACAAAGTAAATTGTTTGCAAAAACGATATGTATAACAAAAAAAAGTAAGAATTTCGAAAAAAAATGTTTGCAGAGGTGTATAAACTAAAAAAAAAAAAGTTTGCAGAGGAAAATTTTTGATCCCCCCCCCCCCTCCAAGAAAATAATGGTCCGCCCCTCAGAGTATAATAGACCCTCAAAGTGTTCACTGTAGTAACTTGCCACGCAACTCTCTCGGCACGATTTTCTCTTCACCGCACGTGCAGAAAAACACTGCAAAAAAGCCATGTTCCCACTTTACGTATTACTATAAATTAATAGTTTTCTCTTCAGGGCTGTTTGGCAAAAATATTGGAATATAAAATGTCAGCGTTATGCTAAAAGACATCCTGTGATCGAAAGTTTCGAGTGGAATTGCTTTTGATTGTGTCCGCGGATCGGCGCTAATTTTCAAATAGAAAAAAAAAATCCGTGTCTAAATTTACTATTAAAGCTACTTTCTGGCTTGCCCCTTCGTGTAATATATGTAATGTATCATTATCTTTCCTTGTAAAGCGTTCAAAAAGGAAAATAATTGAAAGACATCGTTATGCGATATGTTCACTAAAACTTTAAACCGGTAGTCAGGCATGAAGAAATTCGGTTGTGAATCGTATTAGAACATAACTGTATTTTAGCTTGGCAATTTAGCTGATAACGAATAACTGTCAAAATTCTGTAAACTCCCTTATGAAGTTTATATTACCACAGACGATGTACTGACCAGAAATGTTCTCTAAATGTTGTAGTTTAACATCGACCGATACAAGATAAATATAACAATAAAAAAATTCCAAAGTATGTCTCTAAAGTAAGAAACGTCTTGAAACTTACCTAGTTGCTCTCGCAGTACAGGTCCTTGTAAGCTATTAACGTTGCGTTTATCATTTGTGACTGCTCCAACGCACGATTTAATACGGTGGCGTAAGACGCGTACGTAATAGCAATTTGTAAATACACACATCTTCCTTTCTGTATATATTAAAAAAAAAAGAATTCCTCTCTTGCCCCTTGTCTTAGAGTTTTGAGTCACATATATCCGAGTGGTAAAGCTGAGTGTGGGGAGGGTGGTTAGGCTGAAAAGACACTGGTCCTTTGACACTGATGAAAAGACATGCACTAAAACCCAAACCGGAAACGAAACCACTGAAACGAAACGAAACAAGTAAGAGTACTGCCCTAACAAACAACGAACAAACGGGAGTGAAAGCTATTTAAAGAGCAGGCAAACAGGGGTAAAAAGCTAACCGCAAGCGAATTTTGTTTCGCTTCGTTTCGGTGGTTTTGTAGACTGTTTCACAGTCCCCTATTTTTCCGTGAAGTCGTAGAGATCGATCGTTCAGTCCGACGGGCCGCCATCTTGGTTTACAAACGCGGCGAAAACTGGGGAGAGTGCAAAAATCCCGTGGGTGGCGGGGTGGGATGCTCATAGCGTGGGGGTGGGAGAGCGGAATTATTTTTAATTATTTTTTTCGCCCCTCCCCCGCCATCCACGGGATTTTTGCACTCTCCCCAGATTTCGCTCGCGTTCGTAAACCAAGATGGCGGCCCGTCGGACTGAACGATCGATCTCTACAACATCACGGAAAAAATAGGGGACTGTGAACAGTCTAGTGGTTTTGCTTCGTTTTGTTTCGGGTTTTAGCACATGGCTGAAGAAAAGGGCGATGTTTCCCTATACCGCAGCTCTCTTCAAGCTAAAATTTTCCGGTACATCCAGAGCCTTTTCTACTAGCTACTGTGAAACTAGCTATGTCTAGATATTTTTACTCGGATATCCTCCGAGTTCTTGGAGGACGAAAGTTAAAGCAGAAACGTAGACGTACTCTCTGACGTTTTTTTAAAAGTTGTATCACCAAAACAAAAACATCTATTTCCGCTTATATACACCACGGTAATTTCGTAAGATGCTCAATTTTAATTGCATTTGTTAATACTTCAACTTACTCATAGTGAATTCAAAGAACTGAAGCATGCCCCACCACTTCCACATTAACAGCTATGTAATACCTAAAAAGCGGCATTTTTCGAATTCACTGTTGTCACTAATTATTAATTTAATAAGCAGATAAGCAAGGTTTGTGGTAAACATTAAAATACAAAAATATGTGATAAGAATAAATGTTGCCACATCTTCAAGACGTAATTCTCTAGCTCATAAAATGCGAAGATCGGTTCACCAGAGAAGCTTTTCAGATTCAAATACACCTTTGGATTGCAACCTTTCTGTCCAATACAACCTCGACGTCTACCTTCACCGCCATCGCCATCCTCCATCAATACAACCACCACCATCTAAACTCCGCCTCTTCTATTACTATCTCCTGAAGATCTCCCATCACTATCTTCCTCAGTCATCCGAAACTCCATCCCCCTCTACGCAGCCCCAGCGTCACCTCTCACACATCCTCTACCACTAGCAACGTTAACAGCATCACTTCCACTTCCGCTTTCTGCTTGGTTCTAACTTTCTGCGCCCCACTGAGAGAAAACAGAATTGGGCAAACGGTCGTTCTAGCCGTAGAGCATGTCCGCGTCGAAATCATACCAACAAGCTCTAGATCTATCATCATAGTTTTTCGAATCAGCACAGAAGTTTTGGTCCACTGAAAGGTAAACGTTAGTAGTCAGGTGCCCAGGAGTCCAAAATGTGACACCCACGGGCATTTTTGTCTGATTTTTGGCAACATAGCCATTTGTACTAAATCGAGTACGCTGATTTCGAAAATCAATGTTGCCAAGCTTAATTCTTGCGTTAAGATGATGTTTTGATGCATTTAATTATGACGTCATGGTCCAAATAAGGAATTTTCTTTCCTTTAGCTATTTTAAGCATAATTCATCCAGAAGTTCGTTCAAAACATTATTAGTATACTGTAAAATGATTTTAAGAATTTTCTGATAGTTTTTATACCGTTTCTATGAATATCAAGCCGTCTTGTGGGAATTGACCACGCCCTCTCATAAAAAATCACTTTATCACGGGTATAGTGTTAACATTTTGTTTAAAAATGAATGTGATTCTTGTATTAATAAAAAGTATTATTATACGGCTACAATAGTACGCGCGCTCTGATTGGCTGCTGAGCGGGCATTATTTTCTTGTAATGACCGGGCATTATGAAAAATTTTCTCGGCTCGGCGGTTTTTACATGTTTTTTTGAGTTGTGAGTAAAAGCTACTAGCGCAATTGCGAGAACGACAATAAATACTGACAAAATGTAACTATCTTTTCAACAACTAAAAGAAAAATATTAGCATACCGATACTTCTTTAGTATGAGCGACGAAGAGAGCCACAGAGAGCGAGAGCGAGTTTCACCTCGGTGTTTTTTTAGATATTTCAGTTTAGAATGGCGCTAAAAGGCCATATAATAAATAACTTATTAACCTCGTCCGTTCGATCATTACAGGGCAATCTCAGACCTCGGCCTTGATGTATTGACCTCGCTATCGCTCGGTCAATACATCAAGGCGTCGGTCTGAGATTCCCCTGTAATGACCTCACTCTCGGTTAATAAGTAGTATGTAATTAAATTGCTCCACAAACATCAGCGATGTTTGACATACACCATAACGACTGCTTTTATCCACAGAGAGTGGCAAGGAGAGACAGAAGCAAGATAATGAAGCTGAGAATTCTGTACATTCCACACAACAAAATCCGGGTTGTTCTTGTCACGGACAAATGAGACATTGCAAAAAATTGTCAAGAAAGATCTCGTGACTCTAGAAATAAAACAAGATCTTTCGATTGGACAGACTCAGCTTGAACCATTCGTGGAATGGAGGCTACTATCTTCAGACAGAGAGGAAGAACGGGAACGGGAAGAAGGGATGGAAGACAAACTTTCGTGACCCTGTTCGCAAGAATAATCCACCTCTATTTGCCAGCCTTTATGAAATTGAAAGTGCTGCAACTAGCCGCAAAAAGAGAAAGACTTTAAATTTGCATGGAAACCAGAGTATTTTATGTTGTCTAGTCACGGTGTAAGAAGGCAGGCGCGAGATAAACATGCAAGCCATATTGTAACATCTGAGGTATAATGCCGGTGCCACTGTTTCTCGCAGAAATGAACCCCACAAGTGTGAAACAAGTCAATTTTAGAAGACGTTCTCAGAAGAAAAGGTCAAGTGCCTAGAGTCAGTTTGTTCTTCGATGGCTTCGCCCTGGTGGCAGCATACTAATTATGGTGGCAGCTATTGGCAAACCAAAAAATGCAAATGCTTTCGGTGGGTTTGCGAAATGTTACGTAAACACTGTTTTACGGAAAGGTCCTGGATACCAGAGGATTGATGTGTTACTCGATGGGAGGCACTCCATAAAAGCAACGACAAGAAGTCGACGCTCCGAGAACACGGCGTGGCCTGTGAGCAGAGTCATTGAAGTACGTAAGAGAGGTTCAGTTGCGGCCGATGAAGTGGCGAGCATTTTTGGCACTAGGAGACAACAAAGCGGACTTTGCACGGATTCTCTCAGATGAACTTATCTCGCAGGCACTGACACTGCAATCGTAGTATATCTGGTGGTTTTTCATACGAAGTGGATTCTGCTCAGATTCTGGCCTAGATGTAGCCTTTTTGAGATCCAACCAAGAGGAAGCCGATAAGAATTTTGTTCGTTATGCAGTCAGTCATAGTGGGCATGTCGACAACATTATAGTTTCCACTCGAGGCACAGACTTGCTGTTACTTCTCCTGGCACATCGATCGCGCTAAGCTCTCATCAACAGTGTGGATATGGGCAGGAACTTCAGAGAATCTAACGTAAATAACTTTAGAGGATGTCTCAGCAAATCTTCCTAATAACTCGTCAAGTTCATTGTTACCATCTCACACCATCACCGGCTGTAACAGCACCTCTTTCATCTGTGGAGAGTTATCACAGAAAAATTTTTTCTTCTCTTCTCGGTCGGCGAAGATGTCCTCAAAGCTGACACCACTTCCTCCGCAGAAAACGTTTATTTGTTGAATGTATGAAATCCGATCTGACCACTGGCTATATATGTGCCTCTTCGCTATGAATTTAGATAAACGCATGCCATGTGCACTGGGCTGTGTGGATGCACCAAGACCAACGCTAATTGCTATATGAAACTGCGCTAAAGCGCTTTAAAGAAACTTGTTTAAAAAGCAATATTAGTTCAGTGTTTTTAAAAAAGTTCTGAAGATATGTTAAAAATATTTACCGATATTGATTAAAAATATTATAGACAGATTTAAACCTGAAAGCAAGGAGCAATGTTATGATCATTTTAAATTCGTTAATTTTACATGCGTTCAACCAAAGTCTTTATCATGAGCCTATAACAGACAAAGTGCATTGTGAAATAAGTAAGATTCAGCAATATACAAGACAATCAATAAAGTTTTATCTCTAACTAAAACAACGATGATATATTACGACATTAACTATGATGTTATTTTCATTAAGTTTACCACAAAACTTAAACGAAATGCTGAAACAAGGGAAACTCGATATATGAAAATTGTAATGGCGTCATTCTTGATGCTCGCTAGCTCTTAGCTTCAGCGTGGCACGACGACCATATTTTTATTTCTTATTGCAACTATAGCGATTTGTTAATACAAATATCGCATTTGTTCTTTGACAAAATAACAAAACTACACCCGTGATAAGGTTCCCGCGATATGGTGAATTTTGTTTAAGAGGGCGTGGTCAATTGTCACTGAAGGGCTTGATTTTCACAGAAACAGCGTAAAAACTCTCAGAAAATTCTTGAAATCATTTTTACAGCACACTAAAAATGCTTTAAATGAATTTCTGGATGTATTATGCTTAAAATAGCTAAAGGAAAGAACATTCCTTATTTGGACCATGACGTCATAATTAAATGCATCAAAACATCATCTTAACGCGAAAATTAAGCTTGGCAACATTGATTTTCGAAATCAGCGTACTCCATTTAATAAAAATAGCAATGTTGCCAAAAATCAGACAAAAATGCCCGTGGGTGTCACATTTTGGACTCCTGGGAACCTGACTATTAGTAGGTACCTTCGAACTCAAAATTCCGACACTGTAAAATGAAGGCGATATGAAGCCAAGGTGAGAGGTTTGAGTAGGCGACGATTTACAAGACGGGTGCTCCGGGCGGTAGGGAATGCACGGGATGCAAGACAGACATCGAGAACGCCAAAGCTAGAATCTGAGGAATATTTTGTGCAAGAGGGGAGATAACCACCTTATTCAACTTCAGATCTACTTGCACCATGGTGTCAGAATCAAGTTCAATCACAAACACACCATGGCGTGACTTTCGAACCGAACACCAGCCACGTTCGCCAAACAGCTTGTAGACCCTTATGTCCACATAGTGCGGCCATCCTTTCACTTCTTCGTCGGATATGGACGTTTTCTTCAGCCCACCGATGCAAACCGCCCAATCTCTACTGCCTCGAATCAGCATGGCTCTCTCACCCTCATCCTGACTCAGAAAAATGTTGTTATTCTGGTCTTCAACAGCGCGTCGTTCTGGAAACGTACTTGGGTTGATTGTGTGTGCTGATGCCACAGCCTGACCATAGAGATTTATTATGTCCAACGCAGATAGCAGAGCCTCTGATGAGTGAACAACACGGTAACTGAATACTTCGTATCCTCCACAGATCACAGAGTGGGTAGCGGAGTCACAAGGTACAGATGCCTTCGCTAGATCATTCGGAGGAAGCATCAATTTTGGGCAGCTTAGGATCTTTGATGGATGGTTCCTAGGCCAAAACGTCTTCGGAGGTTGAACTCTAAAGCAGTAATCCTTGATGATTACCAGTTCAAACTTTGTTGTTAACTTGGCCGTGTATCGTCCGCTGCAAAGGAGAACATCAATTACGATTGGCTGGTTTAATGCGGTATCATTAAACCCAACAGCCTGGAAGTAGGGAAGGAAGTCTACTTGGCTCTCTGCTATTGACTTCATACCGAATAGCGTCGACTTATGAAGGGAAACAATGACCATATGTTTCGTGTCATTATCGAGGACAAATGGCCTCAGTGAACTATCATTAGATGGTCTCAGTGAACTATCATTAGCTCGATTGTTTTTTCTAACGTCTTGGTAAAAAAATTTCCAAGCTCTTCCCAAGCTCTCCACCTCAATAGCATAATTGAACATCCGTTTAAGTCCGAGAACTTCAACTTTCTGGATCTCACATGAATACTTTGAATACGCCAGTGGAGTGTACAGCCATTTAGGTGTTGGTGGCCTAGGATCAGGTGGATCACCCCTGTACATGGTTCCTGCTTTCGCAAACGGCAATCCTGCCGCCTCCCAAGCTTCTCTCTTCTTCATGTCAGAATCGTACGGCTTGGTTCCTGGAGTTCGACCTGTTATTGCACCATCGTGATGTAACGGCTTTCCAAGCAGCTCTGCTGTTGTGCGCTTGTAGTTTAAGGGGTGAAGTTGATGGGTGTGCCAAATAAGTTCCACATCATAACATGGCACCATGGATACGTCTGGGTGGAGCTTCTGAAGTTGAAGATGATGCTCATAACGCTCCACAGCGCCCTTGAGAAATAAATCATCACTGTAGTGCGGCAAGGAAACTTGGTAATAAAACTTGAACTGACGGTAACAAGCTTCTTCCAAGTTGTACTGAATTCTGGACCGGTATTCTGTCAACACTGTCGAAGGCTTGGTAAGATCTACTTCAAAAGGCTCTCTTGCATATTCTATATACCAGAAATACTCTGTCCACTGAAGGGCCAGGTTCCTTTGTGTGTCGTCTAAAAGTGAGTGATCCAACACTTTGGAAATGATATTAAGACAGTCCCGCTCGTAGTAAGATGGAGCCAACATATGAACATGCCAGACCCATTCAATATCTAACGGAGCTGTCAGGGCAGTTTCTGTGCCAAATCTCGAGGCAAGTGGTAACCAGAAAAGTTCATATCGTCTGATGGCATTTTTGACAACAGATCCTTTGCATAAGTTGGGATATTCGTCTACCAACTTTAGAAACTCCAGCTCGTTTTTGGCTGCCTTGATCAGATCTATTCCAAGTGTTTGGGTGAAATTGGCATTTTGAGACATTGCTGTTGCTCAGGAACCACTGGTCGCCAAGTGATAAATGTTGCTCTCTAAAATTTAAAAAAAGGAAAGGAGATAGGGAGTGAGTCATCTTAGTGACTTTAAACTGTTATAGTTACAAGAAAATACCCAGTGATATTCATCAGTATGAATTGAAAAAATTCTTGACGTGAGCAGTTTTAGATGTATTTCTAGCGATTTCAGGAGGCCCAAATATAAAAATTTCCCATGGGAGTATGCCCCGGACCCCCTTGATGGCTTAAGATCAAAGCATCGCTTTTGGTGGGCTCTCTCAAGCCGCAACTTTTCAAATTGTTCAGAGCCACCCCCAGTACTAATTGACAAGTCCCTAAAGGGTTAAAGGGTCCGAGTTATGCGAAAAAAAAAACACTTTTGATTTTCTTAAAAAAACTCAATTTATATTTAAAGTGGATATATTTTTAATCAAAGTCCCTTCGAGATGTCGACGTTTTTGCATGAAGTATGAGTCGAAGGTTTATCCTGTGCATTGTTCTTCGAACCGTCATTACAGTTTCTTTGTAGTTTAGTTTAACAATTTCCTATCTTCGCGGAGGAAAGGCAGCCATATAATTTTGTCAAAAATGGCTCGTCCGCGCCGGGTATTTATACACATATTCCTAACATTACACAAATAAACAGTGCAAATTTCACCGAGATCTGACAATTCTATACTTTAAAATTGCAAGGACCTTTCGAGGCAGTCGATTACGGCAGCGAAATTAGCAAATGAAACAGCAAAATACGCTTTGTTTTTGCGACGCCATATTTGAATTGTTATAGCCGGGTAGACCGCTGTTCAATGTGTTCAAGGCAGTATCGTTACGATTGCTCCACGAAAAAGCACGAAAAAAATACGGATATTTCCGACTACTGTCGGTTTATTTTTGACGTTTGCAATTTTTAAACGATGTTAGTGCTAGTGATTATTTATTCGTGTTTTAGATACGCAATCCATTGTTTGTGCGACGCTTTTTATAGATCGCCTTTCTGACACACGTGCGTTGAGATAAGAAAGTCACTTTTAAAATTGTTATATAACGTTTGTAAATGTGACAAGTCACGTTTTTTTCACGAGATCGCAAGTGATCACCCACAGCGGAAAGTAATCCCTTGAGAAATTAAAACAGTCCCTTGATAAATTAAAAAAGTCCCTTGAGAGTTTACAAATATGTGGTTCCAAATTTTGTCCACATAACCCCTATTCTACGTTTTTAGCTTGTAAACAAGCAAAAACGTCGAAAAAATGGGATTTAATCAAATCAGGTACTTGGATTTCCAAGCACCAAAATTATCCAGTTAAAAACAACGGATGTTCTAGCGAAAGAACCAGATACATTTTTTATAGATTCCACTTGAAAAGAGAAACAACTAGTTTTGTTTTTCATTTGCTAATTTGTCACTTTTCACCCCATCACTTATTCTGTTGGGTCACGTGCCTTCATCGCACGTGCAGGAAGACTGACGTTACAAAAAGCCCAGCTCCTGTTTAACATGCTACTAAATAATTAGCTCTTTAATGCTGTTTGGGTAAGAAAAATATAAAAATATGGCAGCTTTATTCTAAAAGAGTTCTTGTAAACATGTGTACGACAATTTCGAGCGGTATTAAATCTGATCGCCTCGAACCAGTGCTTGCTTACAAATACGAGGAAAAAAATCGTTGTTTACATTTTTTATTTAAGCTAATGGCTGCAATGGTCTTTAATTAAGCAGTGGTCTGATTCGCCCTCGTTTACCATACATATCAAGTAATCGATATTACTTGGCTTCACACTGAAAGCTATAAGTTATATTCAAGTAAACAGTTGACTCAAGCGCACTTGGAAATCTCACGTCACACTTTACAAAACTTGGCTTCACATTTGATGAAAAAGTATATTGCTTGAGGTACAAGCTGTCAACCACCTTCAGAATCGTGACAACACTGCACGCCGCTTTCATTTGGCCTCGATTTTCTATTGGTCAAGCGCGTTCTCAAGTGTGGTGTAGACCATACGTGGCGACGTACTTTGGCTTCTTTGAACTACGGAAGTTTCCATGTTTACCAAATAAAGCTTAAGTAAAGAACGTTTTACCCCTTCACACTAAAAGTAGGTTTAAAGTGCACTTAGATTATACTTACATGCTCTAATGCGAAGCCATGTATTATCTTTCGTTGAAAAGCTCTGCACAAAGTGAACAATAATTGCTACGATTGTTATGCGATACGTTTTCTGAAAATTTGAACCGCCTACAGTAGCCACGCACGCAGAATATGTTTTGAATTGTGCCGTATTGTGCTGTATTTCAATTTAGCCATTTTCGAAAGTACTGGCAAGCTTGTGTTTGAAATAAAAATCCCATTGTCAAGAAAGCGCCTCGACCGCGAATAATCGCCTCGGTTCGGTAAACTGCCTTAATTTTATAAATATACCATATATACTGACCAGAATTGTTCCGTCAACAAGTTGTAGTTAAAACTCGACTGATAAAATATCACATCAAAAATACCAAATATCTAAAGCTCGAATCTTGAAAGATATCTAGAGCCCCAATTAAACGGCCATGATAACTGAACATAGTTCTGACTACTACGCGGGTTTATCACTAACTAAGGGACGGACTATTATTTTCTTGGAGGGGGGGATGAAAAATTTTCGTCTGCAAACTTTTTATTTTAGTTTATGCACCTCTGCAAACATTTTTTTCGAAATTCTTACTATTTTTTGTTATATATATCGTGTTTGCAAACAATTTATTTTGTCTTTCCAGGCCCTGCAAACAATTTTTTTCAATATTTTTCATCCCCCCCCCCCCCCTCCAAAAAAATAATGGTCCGTCCTTAACATGACCGTTTTCTTGGAAGCCAACGTTACGTTTATTCAAGAGAGTATCAGGGACAGAGAGGGATACTGAGGGCGTTGGCCGGGATATGTCATGTTCACGAAAGTTATTTTTAAGCCAGCGGAAGTCTCGTTGTTGCATGCGGACTTGGTTTATTGTTAGTGACTGCTATCATGCGCACTTACATAAGATCTTCAATATTCACATGCGTACGTGATTGCAATATTTAATTGCACACGACTTCCTTTGTTCTTTTAGGTTCCTTTCTTGTCCCTGCTTTTCTTGTGGGGGGGGGGGGTGGATTATTGGCAGAGACAAGTGTGTGTGTATGGGGGAGGGGGAGGTGGCTGGGCTGGAAAACTAGAGAAAACTGAGTTTTTTTGGTATTGTTTACATACACAGCTAACGCACTGGTACGTTGTCGCATTTAACATTGTTTTCCGTTGAAGCATCAGCGAAAATGAACGAGAACGTGTCTTTGAAAAATAAACATTTTTATTAATTCGTACAACTGTCAAGTTACAACGTGAAAAATCACTTTTCTTCTCTTCAGCAATGCCATATTTATCTTACATTGGCATATAAACACGCTTTGCTTTGTTTTTACAAACTGTATATACACCGCGTTTCTGGTAACAAGATAACTTATAATTGCCTTTGTTAACGCATGAACCTTCTCACAGTGACTTCAAACAAATCAAATGTAACGGCTGCATAAAGCCGAGCCACATTTCTTTCCTTTTGGTTTGAGGCCGTTTGTTTTGACACCTATAGGCAAAAAAGTGCCAAAAAGCTGTATGATAGGTGGTGTTCACTGTCACGCCGCGAAAAAAAAATCCAAAACTATTGAGTAAAAAAAAATCAAGAATATTACAGGTTATAAAAAACTACTAAATAAACGTTTTGTCCTAGTCTCAGGTCAGTATGTTGTTCCATACTCCAGTTATCCGTCAAAATGTTTCACGCAAATTTAGGGAGCACAGTATGGAAACTCCATGCTGGAGTCCAACTGGTTGGACTCCAACATGGCCGCCGGAAATCAATGAAAACATCTGGCATTAAATTTTGCAAAAAAACGGTCAGATCACCCTCGTGAACAAGTAAACATTCACATAAACACTTCTAGCAAAACCTCAACTGTTCAGATTGTTAAAAATCACAAGATGACGCATTTTTTAATGAGAACGTGACATCCTTTTAGCAGATCTTGGAGGCGTGAAACTCCAAAATGGAAAATGCTCTATTTTAAAGACGGCTATCGCCATCGAGCTAAAAACCTTCAAAATGATATATATTTAACACGTCTGGTAGCCAGTGACGGGTCGTTCGATGCTGGATTTTATAATTTTGATGACGTCACGTAAAAACTAAGAATTGCTTCAAATTTTTAGCATTTGTTCCTGTTGTACTAGTACTTTGAATTAATTTTTTGACATAGGGTTTCATTTTTTGTCGTTTGTTTTCGATGTCTCGTGTGTGTGAAATTTAAAAAAAGCTGCGAACTGGCGTCCGTTTGAAGTTGTCGACGCTAGGACTAGATCAGGGCAAGACACAACTTTTGATCGATGTATTCCGCCGAGTTTTGGCGCGACTTGCTCAGAACTAAATAAGCCAATTCGTGATTGGCTGAAAAGTGGAAAGGAATGTAGTTCGGATTACGCAACCGTTGTTGGGGGAGGGAGCGTTACGTGAGGAGCCCAAACAACGAAGGAGACTGTCTTCTTCTCTTCTTGTTCCTGTGGAACATAGGTCGTCCACCAGGAAGGAGATTGTGCAATCTAATATTTAAACAAACTTTTCGAGTTGGTGAAATAAAAAACAAAAGTTCAACTCGTCCTTTAACACCCTGATCGTTCAACATCGTGTTAACAACCGCCGCCGCCACCACCATCACCTCCTCCTCCTCCAAACCCACCTCCACCACCACCACCGTCGCCACCACCGCACCCTCCATCGCCACCTCCTCCATCGTATCCTCCGCCGCCAAAACCTCCCCAGAAACCTCCGGATGACCCTCCAGAGTAACTTTTTATCGGTGGTTGGACTTCTCCGTTTATCTTAAAATACAGGGTAGCTTCTTCAGTATCAAATGCACCTCTTGATTGCGGTCTTTCTGTCCAATAAGATCCAGATTCTGAATCGAGGTCGTAGCTGCCACACCCGACAAACGGACCACATACTTCGGGGCCCAAATAGACATTGGTCGGAACTGAGGTGCTGCTGTAACCGGCAGCAAGAAGCATTGGAGTTATTTTGTCACCTTTGGCTTTCTTGTGAGACGATGGCGAGGACTCCTTCGATGGTGTTGGAGTGTAAGGTTTGCAGAGGAGGTAGAGAATTGACACTGAAAAAGCCAATGCAATGATCTCTGGAATGTTTTGGGAAGCAGGAGAAACAACGAAGATTCCTCTTTTAAAATCTATGAACACGTAGTCACTTGAATCGATGTAAATCAAGTACAGCCCTTCCTTGTATTTGCGTACTTCACACCAGCCTTTTGTACCATGGAGACTGAAAAACGTAATTTCCACTTGGCCGGCAGATCGTCTCAAAAGTTTTCCTTTTTGCCATTTTCCAATGCAAATGCCCCAGTCCTTTCGACCTCGAATTAGCATAGCCCTCTCACCGTCCTGTTGGCTCAGCGGAACGCATCTTTCCTCGCCCTCGATTGATTCCTTTTCTGGAAGAACGGCGGAGTTAACAGTGTTAGCTGATGCTACAGCGACATTGTGAAGGGTGATAACCTCTACTGCTGAAAGCACGGCTGTGGTAGAGTGGACTACACGACACTTGAATGCCTCCCGTTTCCTGACGTCTAACAGAGTATGCGTTGCGGCTTCGCAGGGCAGAAACGGCTTTGCAAAGTCACTTGGAGTAAACATGGCTTGTGGAAAGCTAAGAACCGTTGAAGGATGGTCAACCTTTGTGAATAACAAATCTTGTTGGAGCGTGAATCGATATCCCTCAACGGCTGGAGGATTTAACATAACTGTCAACCTCACGACGCTCTGGGAACCATTGAAAGGAACATCGATAGTCCAAGGGTGTGCAGGTGCTGGTTCATTGACATAAAGCGAGTCAATGTAAGACATCATACTTGTTTGGGAAGAACCGATTGCCTTGTCTCCAAAGAAAGCTTTTTGGTGAAGACTCACTGTGATAGCGTGCTTCTTTTCGTTGTTGATGGTGCATTGATTCATCAGGTCAACACCAAAGCCTCCTTTCATACCTTGCAACAGGATAAGGCTGCCATTCGGGTCGAATAATCGGACATAGAAGGTTTTGTTGACATCTGCATTTAGGACTTCTATCTTCAGAATGCTCAATACATATTCAAGTCTTGCTAGTGGAGCATAAAGCCAATCAGGTCTTGGGGGTCTGTATGGAGGAGGTTCACCTCTGTACATGGCCCCTGGCTTCTCAAACTGCAAACCGGCTGCTTCCCATACACCTCGTGTTGACGTTTCCAAATAATCCAACGCAGATCCTAGGTTGACGCTTGCTTCACTCTCGTTGCGTTGTACCATTGCTCCAAACATCTCTGTTGTGACTTGCTTGTAATTCAGTGGATGTTGCTGATGGGCACGCCATATTAGGTCGACATCAAAGCACGGGACAATTGGAATATACGGATTTCGACCTTTTAGTTCCAGATGATGTTCATACCGCTCGACAGCCTTGGCAAGAAATTTTCGGTCAGCGTAGTGAGGCAGCGATACTTGGTAATAGAACTTGGAGTGGTGGTAACATGCTTTTTCGAGGTCATGACTCATTTTCAACTTGTACGGCATGAAAAACGGTGTTGGTACGGTCAGGTCAACTTCAAATGGCTCCCCGGGATAAGTGGTTTCCCAGAGGTATCTGGCTATTTGAAGACCTTCCTGTCGTTGGTACCTGTTCATGGGTGTGTGGTCAATGACTTGAGACACAATGTTGAGGCAGTCTTGCTCATAACTGTCAGGTGCTAACATGTGCACATGCCAAACCCAGGCAATGTCCAGTGGAGCTGCCAGAAGCCTGCTTTCTCTTCCTTGTTTCGCTGCAAGTGGTAGCCAGAAAACTTCATATCGTCTGATAGCATTTCTGAGGATTGGACCAGCGTATAAGCCAGGAAATTCATCCACTACCTCGAGAAAGTCAAGCACATTGCTAGCCGCTTGCACCAGGTGTGGCACTTTCATTCTCTGGGAAACTGTTGTATCCTGAGTCATGTTCCTGAGTTTGTGTTGCATATGGTTCTTTTGGAAGTGAAATGAAAGATAGCTGATAAGCAAATCTATCCATAACCGAGTCGATTAAGTGTTAGCCAATAAATATTTCTTTTAAACTCTTCTCTACTCTAGTTAGGCTGCGTAGCAGGCATTAAAAGGGGGAAGGGGTAGCAGGTGAATTAAGGGAACTCGAAAAGCGGAAATGGAGGAGAATGGAGGAGGAGGAAACGGAATGCATTCTTTTCCTCTTTCCCCCCCCCCCTACCCTTTTTCCCTTCCCCCTTTTCCCCTTACCCGTTTTACGCAGCCTGTATTGCAGTGTCCACTCTTATTTCTTCTTTTTTGGAACTCAAAAATATTTCAGCGATGATAACCAAACTGTTTAACCTTTCGTCAAATTGGCGGAAAATCTTTTGGTATTCTATTGCTTTGATCAAGGTACTTGTTCCTATGCTAACCAGTTCTTAAGAGGCTTGTTCCCACCTTTATGGTGCGTGTGTTTGTACATCATTATTCCATAGTTTGACACAAGACCGCCACAAAAACAAATCTTTGGAAGCTTGTCGCACCATGCAAGGTACTATGCTAGGAATTACGAAAAAGGCTAGGCTGCATAGGGTTTAAGGGTGATCTTGGTACAATGACATGGAGTTACCAAAAAAAAAACATGCAATAAGACAGTTAAGAAATTTCACCTTGAAGACAAATTCACCAAAGAAGGTAATCGCTAAAGAGACGAGTTGGTAGAAACCTTTAAAGAATAAAGTTCAAATATCCACCATAGAAATTGGCTTATAACTGAGAAGAAATTGTGTGGAGATGATATAAATGTTACCAATCCAGGATATTTAAAGAAAAAATTTGAATAAACAGCGGATCTGTAGATCGGAACTGATCTGCGGACCAGGGTTGGCCAAATTTTAAAGTTAAGCTTTCATACGGAGAAGCACAAACGTTTTTTCATGCATATTTTTTGAGTATTTGTGATGGAGGTCGTTCTGGGCCAGGGTTATACGCTTCAGGTAATTCAAATTGTCTGAAACAATACTACAAAACAATCCATTGATCATAATCAGTACTTTTACATTATGCTTTGTTCTAGACACGAAAATAACTATTATAACATTCTGATAAGGCACTTGTGGTTGTGGTTTCCAAAAATTGTTGAAAATATGATTAAATAATGGCCCTTCCCGAAAATTCGGTCATCTAAAAAGCAAGAGTCGCACTTTCCAGTCTAAAATATAGGCACATTTCTAGTCTTTGTCTTTTTCAGTAATTCTACTGTGCCGCCTCCATTTAATTAAATCATGACTTAAAAATATTACACTTTAATTCGAAGTTACGCCTAATATCCCATGAAAATTCATCGATTGCAAGGCTTAGATACAGAATTCGCGCTGTACTTTATTTAAAACCCGATATCGCGAAAATATTTAGCAAACTGTATCCTTGTTTTTATATATGTAAAACCGAAGTAATTTACAATGTCGCGTGTAGAGTTTGTCAATAATTGTAAAACAATCAACAAGACATTGACGTAACAACAGGAAGCCACAAAAGAAGCATGTATATTTAGCAAACGACCCTTGACCACGCGGTCGCTGAATTGCTGCACGTAACATGTACTCACGATATTGAGGTTCATTCAAGTTTTGTGTCAGTTTAAAAATATTCATATTGAACGTGAATCAATAGTTTTAAAACTGCTGTAAAAATCGCAACGGCCGAAAAAACGAAGAAATCCTACAGAGGAAGTGTTTTCACAGCAATGACGTATATTATTAACACTTCACTGAAATGACTTCCGGTTTCAGAATTGTGAGTCGTGACTTTGTACATTTCAAACGTCCATCCCTTTAGGAGCTCAGTGTTACATTCAGCAGGCATTTGCTTATTCCTTAAAGTTTTCTCTTCACAAGGTCTGCTTTGTCGTTGTTTAAAAGTGCATTATATGAGTTAATATTTATTTTAGAAATTCGTCGAATCTCTAAACGGTTATAAATACCATCTATTTAAAATAAATTCCCTTTCGATGCGATGTCATGTTTTCTTCCTGACACTAATAATTACAGTCAATACATTTTGCTGACACGACCTTTTTTCATTGTGCTAATTCTGCTTGATGTTACGGTATCACAGAAGGAAAATTGCGTTCTTCCAAGTCATTGTGTGCAAACCATCAATGGTAACCCCAATAAAGTTATTTTTCTTTTCTAAAACAAAATGCTGACGTTGCTTATTATGTCATATGATCAAAACAAATCCAATACATCTTTATCAAACTTTCAGAATTATACTTTATTGGGGTTACCCTTGATGGTTTGCACACAATCTGACTTGGAACGAAAACCACAATTTTTCTTCCGTGATACCTTAAGTTCACACCGTCGATACATTAAATGACGCGAGAATACAGAAAGAATACGTCTAATTTCTTGTGTTCTTGTTTTAGTTCTGTTTCCGTCGTGTTTATGTTCACTGGCACACGACATGCATGATTTTAAAATTTTGCGTATTTAAGCTCACTTGCTTTTATCGGTGTAAGTCTTAAATAGTTCCTGATAATCAACACAAAGACATTATGTTTTACTCACCTTGAAATTGTCCAACTTTGCTGTTATCGCTTTACACAGCAAGCGTTCACTGATATCAACACAGTTCCATCATCCCTTTATCTTCTTTGTAAAGTCAGTAAATCTACTTCGCTCGAGTACAGTCTGTTTTCATCGAATGACGTCATCTGAACTTCCTCATTCGTTTTGACGTGCTCAGCAACTGACTTCCGAGACAACCGTCGAGCAAATCAAGACTGACTGAGCGTCGTGATTTAACAATCAAGTTCTAATACCGTAGAATTCCGGTTATAATCCCTGGGCTTATACAACTTCGTAAGGGGTTTTGGGTGGGCTTATAAGCGGAGGGGCTTATATCCGGGAGGGCTTATAAGCGGAATGAAAAAATCGTTTCGAAACGAGATACGGGAGTGTTGATCGAGATACCTTTTTTAGGTTAAAAACGCATAATAAAGCAAAATTTAGCCCTGTTCGGTACTATCATCCGGTAGAGGGGGGTTTATATCCGGGGGGGCTTATAATTGGATGTATTTTTTTTGTTTCGAGATAGATGGGCCTATAACCAGGGGGGCTTATAAGCGGGGGGGGGGGGGGGCTTATAACCGGAATTTTACGGTATGTAATAAACCAAAGCAAAATGACCTCAATGTTATTTGGCTAACCACCGAAGAAAGATGAGAAAGTGACTACACTGATTACACTGTTGTCAGATATACTCGACCAAAAAGCCAACTTAAAAAAATCCAACACGAATATCATCTCCACTTGTAATGGCAACACACTTTCTCCGAGGATTGAATGAGCCTGCTGTCCCCAGCTGAGTTGCTAAGCAACATATTTTTGCTTCCTCATTGCGTCAGGCTGGTATGAGCTCGTTCGTGCTCGTGCTGGTTTTTGATTGGATGTTAAGAATCGTAACCACTTTAAATGCTTCAGATGAGATTTGCCCCAAGGACGGCACCACGATCATTTTTAGTACAGACCAATTTCGTGATCAAAACGTTTAATCTCATAACCTTTATTCTTGTCTCAGCGTCAAATAATGATGAGAAATTAGCAGTTTATAACTTAAAGCAAGAAATCATAGAAAATAACCCAAAGCTATTATTAATGAATTATTGGACTGGCTTTTTGCGTCTATATATAAATATGTTTATACTCTTAGTATATTGCACAAGTTAGGATGGCCTGGTTATAAATTATAGGGTTTTTGGGTGGGTTTTGGGGGTTTTGGGAGGGTTATAAGGGAATAAAAAAAGTTAGGGGGGTTCGTTCCAACACCCATTCTCGTTCCCAGAGCCCTTTTCAGTACGTCTCTCTGGTCCAGGGGGGCGCGGGCTCTGGGAACGAGAATGTCCAACACCTCGAGATCAGAGACCATCAGATGGGGATACAGACAGACGGGGGAGAGAAGGGGAAGAACGTTAAATTTTCTAAGTTTAATATGAGCAGAATTCGACAAACATTGTAGAGATAAGTATCTGGAATTTCACTGTTTCCAAGTACTCTTTTGGAGATATGATAAATACTGATAAACAAAGACGTTCGGACCGTTCGATTGAGATCATACTACAAATTGACATTTCTTCATACAACTTTTTATTTAAAGCCTTGAACTAAACATAAGCTGAATATATACACTTTCTAATTTAGTTTAATAATCAAAGAAACGAACTTCATGTACTCAGTCAAAACATAAAATAACTGCACTGAAATATAGCATTCAGTTCTTGTCATATGTGCTAAACAAAACAAAGTCACTGCATAAACATGTTACATTATAATCGCAAACGCTGGCCATTAGATTTATACCATTTCAACTGATTATCCTGGATCTCCTTTTCTTCTTTCATATACAAACAAACTATTAGGGACGGAAATTATTTTTTTGGAGGTGGGGGGGGGGGGGATGAAAAATATTGAAAAAAATTGTTTGCAGGGCCTGAAAGACAAAATAAATTGTTTACAAACACGATATGTATAACAAAAAATAGTAAGAATCGAAAAAAAATGTTGCAGAGGTGCATAAACTAAAAAAAAAAGTTTGAGAGGAAAAATTTTCATCCCCCCCCCTCCAAGAAATAATGGTCCGTCCCTAAGATCATATAGGATCTTATTACTAAAAAAAGTAAAAGTTGCTAAACGTAGGCAGATCGGAACTGTCCATGGCAGCAGCTGGGCTGATGCCGTATTATGAAAGCAATTATATTTCCGCCTATTTCAATCTATTTCATAACTATTGTCAAGGAACACCTTTAAGTGCATCAGTCACTTCTAAAACAGCACAGTCTTCCATAAATGCGAAGCTAAATGCTCTAAAAGCAACGTTGTTCTTGTAAGAAAAGAACAATAATATAGCTTCTAACGTAGTGGGTAAGTACATGTAGAATTTTGTCTACTGCCGTAATCCACGCTGAGTGCTTTAGCTTTGTACAGACTGCATCTTGTGAGTCAGAAAAATGGCAAACGTAATAAAATTTGTCTCAGTCACTTCATCCTGGACTATTTTAGAAGTTACAACTTTCTCAACAACCGCCACCGCCGCCGCCGCCGCCGCCGCCGCCGCCGCCGCCGCCGCCGCCGCCGCAGCCGCCGCCACCGCCACCACCACCTCCACCACCGCCACCGCCAGGGCTAGGGCTAGGGCCACCAAATAAACTTTTGCTGCGACTGCTACCACTTCTTGTCCTTTCACGACTTTTTCTTCGCAGACCGACTGCTCCGTTGATTTTAAAATACAGGGAAGCTTCCTGGCTATCGAACGCACCTATCGATTGTACTCTTTTACTCCAATCGGATCCAGATTCCAAGTCGAGGTCGTAGCTGCCCCTTCCGGCAAACCGACCACATGCTTTGCGACCCAGATAAACATTGGTTGGAACCGAGGTACTGCTGTAACCGGCAGCAAGAAGCATTGGAGTCGTCTTGTCTTCTTTGGATTTCTTGTGAGATGAAGGCGAGGACTCCTTCGATCGTGATGGAGTGTAAGGTTTGCAGAGCAGGTAGAGAATTGACACTGAGAAAGCCAGTGCAATGAACTCTGGGACGAACTGCGTAACTGGAGGTAGAACAAAGATTCCTCTCTTCAAATCTATATACACGTAGTTACCTGAATCAATGTATATCAGGTACAGTCCTTCCTTGTATTTGCGTACTTCACACCAACCTTTCGTTCCTTGGAGGCTAAAAAACTTAATCTCCACTTGGCCGGTGGAGCGCTTGAAAAGCTTTCCCTTATGCCATTTGCCAATACAAATGCCCCAGTCCTTTCGACCTCGGATGAGCATGGCTCTCTCGCCCTTTCTCTGGTTCAGAGGGACGCATCTTTTTTCGTCTTCAACTGACCCCTTGTCTGGAAAAATGGCGGGCATGACTGTGTTAGCCGACGCTACAGCAACATTGTGGATACTGATGATTTCGACTGCAGATAGCACAGCTGCAGTGGAGTGGACTACACGACACTTGAATGCCTCCCGTCCCTTGACGTCTAGCAGACTATGCGTTGCAAATTCGCAGGGCAGAAACGGCTTTGCAAAGTCACTTGGAGTAAACATGGCTTGTGGAAAGCTAAGTACTATTGAAGGATGGTCAACCCTTGCAAATTGCAAATCTTGTTGGATCGTGAACCGATAACCTTCTATGGCTGGAGGATTTAACATGAATGTCAACCTCACAACACACTGCGTAAAAGGAACATCCATAATCCATGGATGTGCGGGCACTGGTCCACCGACATAAAGCGAGTCGAGATAAGGGAGAAGGCTTGGTTGAGAAGAACCGATAATCTTTTCTCCAAAGAACGCTTTCTGGCGAAGAGTTACTGTGATCGTGTGCTTTTTGTCATTGTTTATAACGCATTGATTTGTCATGAAACTGTTGTTCGGGTCAAGAACTTGAACGTAGAATGTTTTGGTGATATCCTCATTAAGGACTTCCATCTTAAGGATGCTCATTACATATTCAAGTCGCGCAAGAGAAGCATAAAGCCAATCAGGTCTTGGAGGTTTGAACGGGGGAGGTTCACCTCTGTACATGGCCCCTGGTTTTTCAAACTGTAGATCTGCTGCCTCCCACACGCCTCGTGTTGACGTTTCAAAATCGTGCAACGTAGATCCTAGGCAGACGACTGCTTCACTGTCGTCGCGTTGCACCATTGTTCCAAACATCTCTGTTGTTTCTTCCTTGTAGTTAAGTGGAAGTTGTTGATGGGCACGCCATATTAGGTCGACATCATAGCACGGGACCATTGAAATGTGCGGATTTTGGTTCTTCAGTTCCAGATGATGTTCATACCGCTCAACTGCTTTGGCAAGAAATTTTCGGTCAGTGTAGTGAGGCAACGATACTTGGTAATAGAACTTGGATTGGTGGTAACACGCCTTTTCGAGGTCGTGACTTATTTTCAAGTTGTAAGGCACAGGATACGGCGTTTGTTGGGTCAGGTCAATTTCAAACGGTTCCCCATGATATGTGGTTTCCCAGAGGTATCTGGCTCTTTGAAGACCTTCCTGCCGTTGGTATCTGTTCATGGGTGTGTGGTCAATGACTTGAGACACAATGTTGAGGCAGTCTTGCTCATAATTGTCAGGTGCTAACATGTGTACATGCCAAACCCAGGCAATGTCCAGTGGAGCTGCCAGAAGCCTGCTTTCTCTTCCTTGTTTCGCTGCAAGTGGTAGCCAGAAAACTTCATATCTTCTGATAGCATGTTTAAGGACTGGACCAGCGTATAAGCCAGGAAATTCGTTCACTACTTCAAGGAAGTCGAGCACATTCAAAGCTGCCTGTGTAAGTTGTTCCACATCAAGTCGCTGGGAATATTTTGCTTCTTGTGTCATTTCTTTTGGTCTGATTTGGCCGATTCTTTTTCTGAAAAAGAAATTCAAGTCTTGTAGCTCAATTGTCGATAAAAAGGTTGCAACTGGGCGTTAAATAGAAGTGGAATAGGACTAAAGTATATTTAAAACACATTTAGTCGTTAATTTGGTCACTGGGGTGTTATGATGTCAAAAATCTGAATATGCACAAATCTGACTACAAGATGACAGCCGATACAATTCTTCTGAACGAAAAATTGATCGCAGCAGTGATTTGTCTGCGGAGGAATTCACTAGGCCGATTTTTTAGAAATTAATATTAATTTAATGTCAACAGAAGGCAAATTAGGTATTGTAGCATCAATTTGCCAACTATAAGTTCCTAACAGAAACGCTGGCAATAATGGAAAATTTGAATACCGAGTCTCGGCTAGAAGATTTTAAAAGCAAGCTTTTTTAGAGTGAAACATAACAGTATCGGTCTCAGTATCTGTAAGTGAGGTTTTTCTATGTGCACGGACCGTAGGGACTGTCATTGCAGTGAGACTAAAAAACTTATAATTAAATTTTCATAAATCAGAAGAAACGTTGCTGCGATTAGTATATATTAAACGTGTTATAGATGTTAGTCGGTGGGTCAGTCGGTAAGTCATCAAAACGCGCCTAGATTTATGCTATTTTTGCCATAAGAAGGCAGGCTACAACGATAAGGAAGCTTGCGTACACAGACAGATTTCCGATCGTTGATTCTAGCCGCCGAAAGTCAAACATTTCACCATGTACATGTGAAATTTACTGTCGAACGAAAGAAAAGTCACTCAACTCAGTAATGTTACAAAAACTTAAATTAAAATACATCATAAGGAGCATTTTTTGTAACTAACCTCAATCCCATCAGCCGAAAAGCTCTTCAAGACAAACACAATTTATCTGCCGAGTCACTCTTTTGAGTTATTGTTGTTCACGTCATGTACTTTCACGGCGCCACTGTGTGTCAACTATTCAACGGAACCGGCGTGGGTTGACTGAGTTTAAACGTTTTCGGTCTATTTGAGATTCATTTCAACATAATATTTTAGAAATTGCATAAAAAACGTTCCGTACGAGTACTTTGGCAGTGTTTAAAAACCGAGAGCGTAATTCAACCTTTATGCATGCATAATTTGCAGCGTCATACTCGTGTGTCATTGCCAAGAGCCGATTTGACAAACCATAGCAACAAAACAATTCATATAAACATGACAGTAGAAAAACCACAAATTAGTACAATGAGTGTTTACCAAAACAAAAAGTTACAAAAGTGCACTTCGTATTCTCAGACGCCGCGAGAGACCTACTGATCGACGTAAAAGGCAAATTTCAACTTCCTTAGCACGTTTACTACTACGAACGGAACATAATCGCATGTTAATTTGTTTTCGTTTATTTTTTTCGTCATGATTTTTTATATGTTTTAATACTTTTATTTGTACCTTGAAGCAAACATGTATAGAAATATGACTTTGATAAAACCTGTAAGATGTAAACTTATTTTTTTAGTAAATAAAACATTAGTTCTTCCTCTCTGTTGTTTAATAAATATTCATTGTAAAAAAAGTGATTAATTGTCGAATGCAAATTTCTTATTTGTAAAACAAGCTCTTCAGAACATCGAACTTTAGCAAACTGTCGTCCTCAAATTAAACATTTTGGGTTGTTTCAATGACATTTCGCCCCAACAACGTGATTGCATGAAAGTAGTCAGATTATAGTTTATTTTGGCATGTGTTTTTATATCTGTGCACGTGCGGCAGTTTTTCATGCATCAATATCAGTTGTAAACCCCATAGAACAATAACATACTATCGCATGAAATTTCTGCGATATATATGAAATCCTAAAACGTCACTAAAATCGCAAAAAACTTGTTGACGCTCCAAAAATACATTGCTCGAAAGTAAATGTTACTACCAATGCTTCGGTCAACTATAGTAAATAGAGTAAAAGAAGATCAGATTAATCTTGTTGATCTTCTACTGCAGTAAACGGAGTCGAAGTCATACGGAAACAATATTGAGTGTGTGCTAAAATAGTTTTTAATTGAAACAATATTGAGTGGTGTTAATTGCTTAGGTCCTTCCCGTCTTACAAGAGCGAGTTATAATAGCGTACTTTTCAAACGATATTACACCGAAACCACCAGTGTTTGGCACCCTTTTATTTTGGACTCGTTTGTTTCGTTTAGAATTTTTTGTCTGCACCACAAAATAACGATCACAATAAAATTTTCTTGGCTTCTAAAAATGTTACCAATAAGTGGAAATTAGTGTCGCGAAATTTTACCCGTCATTTGTCACCAAAGGTTTTTGAAGTAGAAGTAGGTCAGTTACGTATACAGCTTGAAATGTTACCGTCACAAAATGATCACATTGAACGCCACAAGGCATCTGAGACGGGGCATTTCATATTTGCGTTAAAAATAATGAAAGTTGAAACTCCCAAAAGTAGCAGCTTTTGCTGCCGTTTTGCGGTGTTACAGTTTCAAAACACATCGGTCCGTTATTAAATTTACCATACAACATGGTGTGTTATTATATTAATCAACATTATAATCATTTCATCGGGTATTGTGGCGTATTTTGCGGGCTAAAATGGAGAATTCAACGGGCTAAATATATTTTAGCCCGCTGCCGTGGACCAATCAGAAACAAGAAAATAACGAATCCAGCCAATCAGAACTGAAAACCATTCAACTGTTCGCGCCGTTTTCTTGCTGACTGGCAAAAGCTGGCATCACTTCAAGCTCCTTGAGTCGAGACGCTTCTATCTGCAATTGCAAACTGTTTTTTTAAGCTTTATAACGACAAAATTGTTGAAGGACTGAACGGGGAAGCAAATTCTCAGTCTTCTCAGCTAGCTAGATGAAGAAGAATTACAGAAACTTAAAGAAGAATCCAGGCGGCGAAGTAAATGTAAGTTTGTCTTCGTTTCTTCGTCGAGCGAAACTCGCTCAGTTGAATTTCAGGCATATTCCAAACTACCAGTTCAGTTAACAGCACAATTTATTTAAACACTTCTAAATGGCGAGTATTTCTTTGCTGCCGATAGAATTTTGTAATTTCCTTTTCAAGCAAAGATTGTTTTGAGTAATTTTGCGGTTCAGTTTCTGCCGAGTTTTGTAAACTTTTAAAGCTGGTTTACAATCAGAAATAAACGCCGGCTCGCAAGTCGGCAGTGTTCACGATATCGCTTACTGTTTTTGATTCCTTAACTAAATGCCCTCTGAAATGATTATGATAGTAATAGAGTTGATGTTCTTGGGCGTAAATATGTTGTTGGCCCTTCTCAGAGCTCATTTTAGCCCTCGCCTGCGGCTCCGGCTAAAATGAGCCTGAGTCGGGCCAAAAACATATTTACGCCCGCGAACATCAACTCTATTGTTATAATAACGAGGTTCTCATAGCTCCGATGGAAAATATGACATCAATTGATGGGTAAGCTTTAAAAAAGTCATGTCTCTTGCGCCATGACGTGTTCCAGCAAGTGTCCACTTAAGTCCACTATAGATAATGAGCCCCTGTAGATTTAAGGCAGTAAATTTACTGTTCACGAGTGCTGTGTTGACATCCGATGACGTTATTTGTAAATTTACTTTCTATAAATGCTGTGTACATCCACTGTTGTTACTTGACCATAGCAACCGATCTCGCGCAAAACACGAAACTATCAAACTGTTGTAATTTTAACATCCTGTGCGAAGCGTTCACAAAACCACTGAAGAACATTGTTTTCGCCACAAATTGTCAGTAACATAACACAATTTATTACTTTTTAAGCAAATGAAAGATCTTCGCAGTAATGTACTCAACTTAAGCAGTTGAGAAAAGCAAGCCTAAAAAAAATTCAGGCTTGAACGGGAATCGAACCCATGACCTCTGCGATACTAGTGCAGCGCTCTAACCAACTGAGCAATCAAGCCAACGGGGCGCTGATCGCTTGTGAGTTTGTAATATACCCGTGGATGGAGAAGATATGAAATGAATCTTGTTTAGAAATGTACGATACAATGAGTGGCTTCAGTCTATTCAAATTACAAGAAAAACTACATTGCAAATCAATGCTAGTCCCCTCTGCAAAGGTTTGTGTCAACTTGCAAACAGCAAGAAGTTAGGGGGGAGAGGGTGGACGGCACTAGCCCCCAAACCCTTATCATCAGACCACACCGCAAATTTGAAGTAAAAGGAGTAATTAATTTGAAGTTTCACCTCGACCAGAACTTCTATTTAGCCCCAAATCACTCACAACGCTACAATAACTTCATCTTAGGTGATCCAGTGTGGCAGGAGTGTTTGTCACGTGATTAACCCCAAGCCTTTACTGCAGCCCTAACCTTGAATCTAACCCTAGCCCCACACTGTAAAAATTGACTAGTTAAAATAACCAATTAAAATTGTTGCCATATGCATCTGAGAGAACCCATTCTTTTTAGTCATTTTGACCAGTTTAAAATGTTTAAAATAACTAGATTTTTTGTTTGAAACAACTAATTAATGAAGTTGAAATAACTAACAACAGGGTTAGTTTTACCTTTTTTACGTCGTTTTACTCAAATAATTATGTTGTTTTAACCAATAAAAATGAGTTAACCAATTTAGTCAAAATACCAGTATCTGTTAAAATACTAAATAACCACATTCAACCATAAGTCCGTGCGACCTAAAAAAAATAGTAAAAATGACCAAAATTAGAAAAAAAAGCAGCGTGAAATGCAGGCCCAAAAATTTTCATGGATCGCTGTAACTCTGAAAGAAGCGGGGTGACACATAGATGTGGAAACGACTAGTGATCTGCCGCGCAGCCGCGGACCCCCCGGCCCCGAGCAAAATGGCCCGGCGACTGTGCAGGAGGAGAGAAAAAACCGGGCGAGAAAGACGGAGGTGGCGGGAGGGAGAGAAAAAAGTTGCGCGGGGTTACCGGGGATAGGCCGAGGGTCGGACCGCCAGAGAGAAAACCATAAAGAAAGAGGAGGGGTCAATGATGAGATGATGGGAGTAGGTAGAGGGGGAGTGGGAGGTCCCCAGGGGTCGGTCGCAGGGGTGGGGGGGGGGCGGGGACTGTGGTCGGGTCGCCGGGAGGGGGGGGGTGATGCGATAGGCGAGAGACGGGGCGATGCGATGGGAGGTTTTTCGTGTACCGTGAAGGTGGACCCCGGGGGATGTCGCGAGTATTTCACCGTGGGGCCTCCCTACCCTGTCCCCCACCTCAGTACAGGCCGTTTAGAATAGCTACAGTTAAACACTCAGGTTTTTTATCTTTAAGAATGGTTAAAATGACTATGTTATTAGTTGCGACATTTTAATAGTTTTTAACTAGTCCTTTTTACAGTGCAACAACTATACTCTTACCCTAACCCATACGTTTTAACCATGCAAACCCAATGCAGACATTGTTCCAGGTTAATGATAGCCCCAGCTTTCCCACCATGGTGTCTAAAGCTTTGGTCACCTGATCCTTTATTGTTCTCTTTAAATGCATTGTAACCTCAGATCCTACACATGTCATTTCCATATACACCAAAAATGTAGGTGTGATACCTTATTCTTACTTATTTTCGCGAGTACAAATTTTCGCGATTTCAAAATAACCGCGAAATTTAATACGCGCGAAAAAAAACATTGCGCGAAATTTCAGCACGCAAAAATAAACATTTTAAATGTTTGGAACTGCAACTAATTATGCTTGAAAATAATTATCTTTACGCCTTGTTTTCGACCGACACCCTTCCTTTGATTACTGTTTTCTTCAGCTGGTAAATCGGCCAAAACCTTTTAAGTACAGTCACCAAAGTTTCCCTGTTTGCAGGCCCCTTTTAGTTTCATTGAACATATACCTTTGTGTATTTCCAGTAGTTCCTAAGTCTTTGACGACTAAGCCATAAAACACTGACAAAATCGCGAAATTTAATACACTTTTGCTCTAATTTTTCTTGCAATCGCGAAAATTAATATTCGCGAAATTCGACTCCCGAATTTTCGCGAAATTAAGTACGCGCGAAAATTAGTAAGAATAAGGTAATACACACTCTTGTTTGCTTTTATTACAAATGAAATTTGAAATGTAACTGTAGGCAGGTATATCACAACAAACCACGATAAGCTTTGCTAATACGATGAGATGATTTTGCAACAAGAAACTTCAAGCAGTCTAAAACCGTGCGGTTAATGCTTGACCACCTCTTTCAGTTCTTTGGCTAGAAAGGCACGGCGCCGCACAGTAAAAAAATCTTCAGAAAAGCAGTCACTTGAGAAACACAAATCGTGTTTGCGTGAGTCACGGAGTGTGCGTGACATGAATTTCCTTCACTGCGTGCCTGATAAATTCCTGCTTACGCACGCAAATATTTATTTTGTTCCGAATGTTCAATAAAATAAACCCAAACCAGTTCATGAATGGCAATAAAAAGAAGTCCATTTCACGCCAAAATAAAGAGTAGACTAAGGCCATCCCGTTGTATTTCTTCGTTTAGCGTTGTCCGACGAGCTTCTGCAAGTAAGGTTATCAAGCAGGTAATTCCCCTGGCCCGATGACGTAATTCCGTGCCTTGACACATTCTTGACGAGCTTGCAATTTTCGTTTCGATTCTCAAATTAAACTCAAAACAAAAATCGGAATATCCAGAAAACAAGTCGTTCCGTTAAATGTTCCCGGTTCACGTTCCGGCTAAATTGTACGACTTGTACTCGCTCCGAGCCAAACGCTTGATTAACACAAAAATAAATATTTCACACAAACAGAGCGCAGAGTATTCGCAAATATTTTTAAAATAGGTGAATGATTATTTATAGCTACTGGCGAGCGATCGCGTGGCATGAGTCTGACGTAGTGGTACTTTTAAACAACTTGGACATGTCCAAACGGTCTTTGGTTTCGCTATGCGATTACTCAGTCCTCTCTTCTAGTAAAACACTCGAATGACACAAAATATACATTTCACTCTAAACAGAGAGCAGAGTGTTCATGTTAAACGAGTGATCGCTGGTAAACATCAAACCTTGCGTGACCGTGACCGGTTGGGCCGCGTGGGTCTGGAACGATTTACCGGCAAAACGACAAACGACAAAACGCCAACCAGATTAGGAACCGGCTTCTCACGGTTAATTACCACTTTAAGTTAAATACTTATCCAATAGTATTTCGAACTGAGCTTAACTATATCAATATTATTTTCATGGAATATCTTTCTACAAATTTAGAATTCAGTTAATCTTGAAATAACAATTTTCTAGAAGGTAGTTGTATAGGTATTTCATTTGTCCTTTAGAAATACTTCTTCTGAGTGTGAAACGATTTCTTTTAAACTGTAGATCATGAAAGAACGCAATATCATTATTAGAATTTTCACCACTTAAACCTGTCAATCTGAGCGGTCAAAGTACAGAATATATCATAACGCGTCTCAAAATATTATTGTACTTTCAGTGATTGTCCGTTTAGTTCCCGGGGTTAAGCTACAACGGATCATCAACGGACTGAAATGACTTTCAAAAGCTTCTCTGTCAATATCTACAGTAATACAGTTGATAATATGCAAATAAAGTTTTTGTTTCCTCTACTGGAGCACTTGTTTCACAGGTGTCATGTTTCTACCTTGAGCAAGTTTGTCGAAAATTCTTCCTAAGCAATGCAAAAACAGCCAATTTCCAAACAAGCCGCGAAGATAAAGTTGTCTTAACCGCCACCACCACCACCGCCGCAGCCACCGCCACCTCCACAACCCCCGCCACCACCTCCACAACCCCCGCCACCTCCACCTCCATCACCGCCACAACCACCACCATGGCCACCTCCACAGCCCCCACCAGCACAGGCACCACCTCCATCACCTGCTCCGACACATCCTCCTCCACTTTCGCCTGCAACGCATCCTCCTCCACCTCCGTCCGCACCACCAGCAACGCCATCTCCCATTCCATCAAAAGCATCACAATTGTTAACCTCACATCCTGGACCTTCATTCGTATCACATGTCAAGTCGTTGTTTAAGTCGTAGCAAGGATCTTCACCGTCGCCTTCACCAGCATGGAAATCGTTGCCAAACCTTTTCTTCAGATAAATATTGGTTGGTACTGTGGTACTCAAATAACCCGCCATGAAAAACGTGGGTGAGATATGTCTGGAGGCAGACAGTTGAGATGACGGCCAGGACTCCCTAGATGGTGCTGGTTTGTAAGGCATGCATAGAAGGTACAGGATAGACACCGAAAATGCTAAGGCAAGAATTTCCGGGATGTCTTGTGCACCCGGCGAAATAACGATCTTATTTTGCTGCAAATCCAAGCAAATGATTGTGTCAGAGTCAAATTTTATCAAGAGCAATCCGCCTTTGGATTTACACACAGCACACCAGCCGCGTTTACCAGAGAGCCTGTAGATTCTTATCTTGAGAAAATGCTTCTTGGGTTGATTCTGACGAGCCACTGATTCTTGCTGCCATTTACCGATGCAGAGCGCCCAGTCGGTCCTACCGCAAATCAACATGGCTCTTTCGCCCTCCATTTGATTCAGGGTGGCGCTTCTCTTCTGGTCTTGAACAGCGAAACTCTCTGGAAGAGAACCTGGACTCACAGTGTGGGCTGATGCGACAACTTTGTCATAGACACTGATTATTTCCACAGCAGATAACATGGCAGATGAAGAGTGGATGACCCGGCACCTGAACGCTTCATTCTCCCTGCAGTCAAACACTGTGTGAGTTGACGATTCACAAGGCAGGAAAGGTTTTCCAAAATCACTCGGAGAGAGCATCAGCTGTGGGGAGTCCAAAACTTCTGCCAGGTGATTATAAGCCGTAAAGTTATTTTTAGGTTGCACCATGAAGCTGTATTTAGTGATAGTTGGATGACTTATTTTGACTGTCACATTCACCTTGAATTGTCCCTGGTTGAGGGGAACAGAGAGTTTAACTGGTTGTTGAGGAACGGCGTCATCAAATGGAATGGTCATGAAACAGGGCAGGAAACGCACGTCAGCATCTGCTATCAACGTTTTGGAAAACAACTTCTTTCTGTACAGACGCAGTTTGAGGGTGTGTTTGTTCTCATTGTCAAACGTAAACTGCCTCGGCCAAACATTCTTAACGGGTTTTTCCCCTTTGAAATGTTGCGAGAAGAGAGCTTTTCCCCTCATGTTCTCGAGACGAATTATGAAGCGTTTCTTCCTATCCAGATTTACCGCTTCAATCTTTTGAATCTCCACGGGATATTCTGAACGTGCCAGTGGAGCGTAGAGCCACTTGGGTCTTGTTGGGGTAGGATCAGGTGGGCATCCCCTGTACATGGCCCCCGGTTTGGCAAAACGTTGCCCCGAAGCCTCCCACACAGATCTCGTCTTCATTTCAGAATCGTACTGCTTTGATCCCGGAGTGCGGTCTGTCGCATTATCGTCGTGATTCAACGTATTCCCTAACAGTTCTGTTGTCTTTTGCTTGTAGTTTAGAGGATGAAGCTGATGAGCGTGCCAGATGAGGTCGATATCATAACAAGGAACCATGAACACCTCTGGATGCTGTCTTGTTAGCTGAAGATGATTTTCATAGCGCTCCACTGCCTTCTTCAAAAACTCCTCATCATCATAATGCGGTAAAGACACTTGGTAGTAGAACTTGGACTGGCGGTAACAAGCTTCCTCCAGGTTGTACTGAATCCTGGACTTGTACTGTGTCACCACAGCTGGAGGTTCTGTTAGGTCAACATCAAATGGATCCATTGGATACATTCTTCTCCACACTCTTTTTGCTTCTTCCAGGCCTTCTTCTCTCTGGTTACTGTTTAAAGGTACGTGGTCTATCAGTTTCGAAACGACATTTACACAGTCTTTCTCGTAGTAATGCGGTGCCAACATATGTACATGCCAGACCCAAGCGATGTCTAGTGGGGCAGCTAGAATCCCTGAAGATTTTGTTCTCTCGACTTTTGGCCTCTTTTCACCTTCCTTGGAAGCTAGTGGTAGCCAGAGAGTTTCATATCGTCTGATAGCATTCTTTAGAACAGGGCCAGTGTAAAGAGTGGGATATTCGTCCACCAGCTTTAGAAAACTTAGTTCATCTCTAGCTGCCTTGACGAGGTCTATACCAAGCCACTTACAGAACGAATCGTGTGCCATCGCTTTGAGTAAATTTCGCTGAAATGAAAAAAAAAATGGAAAAAAGGGACATGAATTAAGAACGCATTTAACTCTTTCTCTACTCTACCTATGTGGAGATTGATTAGTTTATAAACACAACGGCAAAAGTCAGTTGGTAGACATTGTAGAGCCTTTGTAACTCGTGATGTGATGCGATAAAAACTGCCTTCCTTCTACCCCGCCAGAATAAATATAATAAATACAGTTGTAGACCAAGATGCCTTTGGAGAGAAGGAAAGCGACACTTTCTCGGTTTTCAGTTCACAACGTCACCCATTAGGTAATCGCAATAGCTGTTTTGTGAAGAGATTTAAAGAGATATTCTATGAATATTGATTGACCTTTATTCCGGAGAATAAGAATAAATGGAGTAACCCCGAATGTCCATTTGATCGTGTCGCTTTTCCGATTCCGGAATACATGCAATGTCTTTCAAGCATTATGCTCTGGAGAATTAAGACGTCACTTTCCCAGATCCACTAAAATGGTGTTCAAATGCCCCATCTTATGGTCACATTTGAAGGTTTTTTTTTTTTTTTTTTTTTTTTTTTTTTTTTTTTTTTTTTTTTTTTTTTTTTTTTTTTTTTTTTTTTTTTTTTTTTTTTTTTTTTTTTTTTCCTTAAAGTTGTCTAGCTTTTCGATATCCAACATGATTTGCGATCAGGAGCCAATCAAACGCAAACAAACGTGAAGTGCGACCACTAATCATCCACTAATACCTTTTTAAATGATAAATATATCTATTTAATTAATGGAATTTCTTTCTTATATTGTCAAGGATCAAAATGCTGCAAGTATAATCGGTACTTCACCGTTCGATGAACCGTGAAGTAATCACGGATTTCTGTTTGTTCGCCGACGGACTTAAAACCCGTGGCAAGTCTACCAAAATATCTCCCTCAGACTTGCGCCAAAACTGTACACGGACACACAGACACTATATAATCCCAACTAAGTTCGAGCAGACAAAATTAAATCCAGTGAATAATTAAATAATTGATAAATTTGTAGAATTTTTATCAATCTTCGAAAAAACACACATCTTGCGAAGAAAATACTCTATCGGCGTTGGACATTTATTGCCCTATAGACACCTGCAAGAAGTGTTGAGAAATACTGATTGCTGATATAAAAGGGGAAAACACGTGCTGCAAGCATCTAAAGCGTTGCGTGACCCATCGAGTGAAATAACATAGAACGTATGCAAATTTTTTGTCTAGACAAAAGCCCATTTTTATTCCAAATAAACAACGAAGCATATCACTGAAAGCTTTTCCAACTAGTGCTACATGGTTGCTTCATTCTCGTTTGATAACAGTTAAGATCAATAAAGGCCACTGTATGGTTCACAAATTAAATAGCAAGAAAAGAGTTGTACTAATATCTTTGTCGCGGTTTGCTTCACCACATTATCGACGCCTGGGTTGTATCTGCATGCAAACACGAACAATTTATATTTCCGAAAAATTCGCTTTACTAGTTTAAACACAATTATCGAATTGAAACCGACATCTTTAACCCTTTTTCAATACATAGATACAGCAATTTCAGTTTTCGAAGACCGAACAACATTATAATGGTCTATAATCTTATTAAATTCGCCGTATTATTAAATTTGTGACAATGAAAACATTTTAAAACTGTGTATTTGAAACATAACAACCCTGATAACATTCGAGTACATTTTGCACACTTTACGATCTGAATGAATGTAAGCTAACGCACAAATTCAAATACACCAAACAGATTTCGAAGTTTATGCCATGGAGTACTTAAAAACGGAAGATAGGAACGTGCTTTTGTCTGTTGTGACTTGACTCGAAGCGCGACTGGACCCTTGCATTAATTTTCTCTGTGTGAAAATTTGATTGTGGGTTTAGACGTGATATCCCTTTACGCTACCTTTGCTTACCTGATTACATGCTAAAAGATCCCAGCGTTCAAGAATTTTACTCCATTGACAGGAGTCAAGTTATTACTGCAGGCAAAATTTTTGTTTTGAAACCACTTTGCTCTCGAGCTTGGTAACCGTTCATGATTGTGACAGCTGTTGGCCTGGGTTCCACTTTAGTAAAAATGGCGGCAGGTTCGAGTCTGCATAGATTGATGAAATCTGCTTTATATCGAGATTTTCTTCAGATCCACATTTTATGGAGGGAGAGCTTACGAATGAGTTTTAAACTGGTGAAAGGCGTAGGAAAAAAATGTGTGCATAGGAAATCAATGCGACTGTTGGCCTGGGTTCCACTTTAGTAAAAATGGCGGCAGGTTCGAGTCTGCATAGATTGATGAAATCTGCAAACATGAAGTTCTGACTACACTCTTTTTATAAGAAGCGTAAAATTTGGCTGAGCCTTATTTTAGCCCATACATTTTCTTAAAGTTTGAGGCAAATCTTAGCCTCAACGTTCTTATAAAAATGGTTCTTATAAGAAAAGGTGTAATTATGACGGTAGGAAGTAAGGAAACTGTTTACGAAAATGAATAGTGGAATAATAAATCCCTTATACGTATGTAATTATTTTCAAACGCTTGTAACTATAATGTTATAAAACATTTCTCGGTAAAAGTATAATTCAGTTATTGTTTTAGAAAACAAAAATATTTTATGATATCAACGTTAGTCGTATAAGGTGTCTGCATGGTCAAAGGAAACATTTCTATAGAATAATAAACCCTGAATAAACGATCAAGCACGAGGTTTATGGCATAAAAAATACTTAATATCATTACTTTTTTCGCCAGCTACCATTAAACTGTTTTGTTGCATATTCAATTTAGATACAATGGATCGCTAGCGATATAAAACAGATTTTAAAAAGCTTCTCTTACAAATCTTCTAAAATGCAATTGATAACCTGATAATAAAGTTTTCATTTTCTCTACTGGAAAACACATGTGCTCGAAATTCCATGCCTTTAAAGGTGATTTCCAGTCCGTACTGCGCAGACTCGGGGTTGTTTTCGTTTTTGTTTTGAATTCGTTGAAACGTCACACTTCGGTGACAGCATACATGAAGTCTTTTAGTCCGCCATTACAGTTCGTTTCGTTCAAGAATTTTAGATGAGCTGAAACGTCGGTTTGAAATAGCGTCAAGGTTCTTCTACTCGTTATTATTTGTTCTGCAAGGATATCTGGCGTTAATAATGAAGAAAAAGGTAAGTTTGTCGCGGAATTTTTAGTTTTGCTTCCTTCGTGTGAGGCTCACATAAACATTGTAGCCGAGATTGCGCAGTACGGACTGGAATGCATCTTTAACTTGAGGTATTTTCTGAAGCTCCCGACAAGCAAACTATAAATTGCCAATCCTCAAACAAACCGTGAAGTAAAAGTCTGTCTTATTCACCACCGCAACCACCACAGTAGTATACGTATGGCTGCACTCGCATTTATCATACAGCAAATGCGAGAAGGTTGTCGTATAAGGCACGAAAGTGCACGCGACAAGACCGAAAGATGGTTTGGGTATTCTCTTGAATTTTGCATATTGGCCCAAAGGAAATGTACAATTGTGTATTTTTGCACGTGAAGATTTTGTTTTTCCACCACAAGAGGCCTTTTTCTGTACCTTTACTTTTACTTTCGTATGTCTTTGAGTTTTGAAAATTCTTCTAAAATTCAGCGTGGCTAAAATTATCTTATTCCACATGTTTGAAGAGAAAGAAAACGTGCAAATTCGCGTTTGTCATGTCGACATCGTATTAGTATTCAGCACGTGCAGTAGCTCTCTACTTCTACCCATATTACCTTACGGTCTTGTCGTGTGCACTGTTGTGATTTTTTCCGACAACCTTTCTCGAATTAGCTGTATACACCTAATTGAAGAAACATTGACCCATGAAAAAACATTAACCATGACAAATACGACGCAATAGTATTTTGGGTATATAGCCTTAGTAAGCTTTATAATATTCCTTTCATTGATAATCAAGATATTTTCTTTCTTTCAGAACCTTTAAAGCATGATTTATCCAACTTGTCTTATTATCATGTCTAGTCTGTCAAAGACGATGATTATATTATTCCGATTTCCCAGTAAACATTTGGGTCGCATCGTTCATGGTTTATTTTTTTTAATGGGTCAAAGATTCTTCAATCAGGTATATACTCCATTTCTACTGCTGGAAACACATTCGTTTCTCAATAAATTAAGAAAACATCTTGCTAACACTCCTTCCACACGCCGTTAATGGGGCAAACAAACAAGCATATTTGAATATTTTCTTGGCAAATGTTTAACTTTGCTTTGTGGCAGAGCTTGCCTCGTGGTTAAAAAACTTATAAAATGTAACATAACACACCTTGATTGATTATACCGTGTGTTGCTCTCAAGAAACTTTTTTCTGATCGGTGAAATTGGGCCTTTAGTTACATTGCTTATCAAAAGCTACTCTTACAGTGTATTGTTAAAATCCATTTATAATCTGTTAATAAAATTTTCATTTTCTCTACTGGACAAAACTTGTCTTACATGCGCCATGCCTTTAGATTGAGATAGTGAACTCGGAAATGCTTGTCAAGAAAATTATAAACAGCAAATCTTCAAACAATCCGTGAGGTGACATTTTGTCTCAACCACCGCAACCACCTCCATCACCACCACCGCCATCACCACCACCTCCATCACCACCACCGCCATCACCACCACCGCCATCACCACCACAACCTCCTCCACAACCACCACCTGCACATTCGCCTCCATCTCCATCACCGCCATCACCACCACTACCTGCACAACCCCCGCCAGTTTCACCACCAACACATCCACCTCCTCCCGCACCACCAGCAACGCCATCTCCCATTCCATCAAAAGCATCGCAATTGTTACCCTCACATCCTGGTCCTTCGTTCGTATCACATGCCACGTCGTTGTTTAAGTCGTAGCAAGGATCTTCACCGTCGCCTTCACCAGCATGGAAATCGTTGCCAAACCTTTTCTTCAGATAAATATTGGTTGGTACTGTGGTACTCAAATAACCCGCCATGAAAAACGTGGGTGAGATATGTCTGGAGGCAGACAGTTGAGATGACGGCCAGGACTCCCTAGATGGTGCTGGCTTGTAAGGCATGCATAGAAGGTACAGGATGGACACCGAAAATGCTAGGGCAAGAATTTCCGGGATGTCTTGTGCACCCGGCGAAATAACGATCTTATTTTGCAGCAACTCCAAACGAATGATTGTGTCGGAGTCGAATTTTATCAAAAACAATCCACCTTCCGATTTACGAACAGCACACCAGCCACGTTCACCAGACAGCTTGTAGATCTTTATATTGACAAAATGATGCTTTTTGAATTGACCCTTACCAGGCACTAATTCTTCCTGCCACTTGCCGATGCAGAGCGCCCAGTCGCTCCTCCCACGAATCAACATGGCTCTTTCGCCATCCATTTGATGCAGGGTGACGCTTTTTGTCTGATCTTTTATGGCGATTCTCAATGGAAGTGTGCCTGGACTGACAGTGTGTGCTGATGCAATAACTTTCTCATCATTACTCATTATCTCCACCGCAGATAACATGACAGAGGAAGAGTGGATGACCCGGCACCTGAACGCTTCATTTTTTCTCAAGTCAAGCACGGAGTGAGTTGACGTTTCACAAGGAAGGAAGGGTTTTGCCAAATCACTCGGAGAGAGCATCAGCTGCGGGGAGACTAAAACTTCTGCCACGTGATTACAAGACGTAAAAAAATATTTTGGCTGCACCGTGAAGCTATATTTTGTGATAAATGGACGACTTATTTCCACCGTCACCTTTGCTGTGAATTGTCCCTCGTTGAGGAGAATAGAGAGTGTTACTAGCTGTTGTGGAACGGCGTCATCGAACGGAGGAGCCATAAAACAGGACAGGAAACTCACTTCAGCATCTGCTATCAACTTCTTGGAAAACAACTTCTTTCTGTACAGGCAAAGTTTGAGGGTGTGTTTTTTCTCATTGTCAAATATAATCTTCCTTGGCAAAAGTTTATAAACAGGGATCGTGCCTTTAAAATGTTGCGAAAAAAGTACTGTTCCCTTCATGTTAACGAGACGAATTATAAAGCGTTTCTTCCTATCCAGATTTACAGGTTCAATCTTCTGAATCTCCACGAGATATTCTGAACGTGCTAGTGGAGCGTACAGCCACTTGGGTCTTGGTGGGGAAGGATCAGGTGGGCATCCTCTGTACATCGCCCCAGGTTTGGCAAAACGTCGCCCTGCAGCCACCCACAAAGATCTGGTCTTCACTTCAGAATCGTACAGCTTTGACCCTGGAGTGCGGTCTGTCGCATTATCGTCGTGATTCAACGTCTTCCCCAACCATTCTGTTGTCTTTTGCTTGTAGTTTAGAGGATGAAGCTGATGAGCGTGCCAGATGAGGTCGATATCATAACAAGGAACCATGAATACTTCTGGATGCTGTTTTATAAGCTGAAGATGATACTCATAGCGCTCTACTGCCTTCTTCAAAAATTCCTCATCATAATAATGCGGTAAAGAAACTTGGTAGTAGAACTTGGACTGGCGATAACACGCTTCCTCAAGGTTGTACTGAATTCTGGACTTGTATTCTGTCACCACAGCTGGAGATTCTGTAATGTCAACCTCAAAGGGGTCCACTGGATACATTCTTCTCCACACCCTTCTTGCTTCTTGCAGGCCTTCTTCTCTCTGGCTACTGTTTAAAGGTGCGTGGTCGACCAGATTTGAAACGACATTCATACAGTCTTTCTCGTAGTAATGCGGTGCCAACATGTGCACATGCCAGACCCAGGCGATGTCTAGTGGGGCGGCCAGAACCCCTGAAGATTTTGTTGTCTCCTGGCCTTTCGACCTCGTTTCACCTTGCTTGGATGCAAGCGGTAACCAGAGAGTTTCATATCGTCTGATAGCATTCTTTAGAACAGGACCAGTGTAAAGACTGGGATATTCGTCCACCAGCTTTAGAAAACTTAGTTCATTTCTAGCTGCCTGGATAAGGTCTATGCCAGGCCATCCACAGAATGAACCTTGAGCCATTGCTTTGAAGAGAAGTTGATGTTCTGCAAAACAAACACGCATTTTAATTCTACCTCTACTATGCCAATGTGGGGTTCGATTAGCTATAAATCTAACTGCAAAAGTCTGTTAGTAGACATATTAGAGTCTTAGTAACCTTGATGTCAGGTTAAATCAAGATTTTACGTCGTGTAGTTTGCCAAAAACATAGGAGAATTTACTTAATTCTCGTGATCAACTTTTGTGGAGTTTTGGGCTGCGGAAAGACAGCAGGTTTGACCGATCAGTAAAGTAAAATTGCGTAGACAAAACTAGCAAATGTCTGACAAGTACACAAAACAAGGTAGATAAAAGCGCAACTTTAGATAAATTTGAATTTGGTGAAATCGTGTAGCGTCCTCCTACTCTTCATGTTGCCTCGAAAAACAGTAGGTAAGTTTTTCGCAAGAATGAAGTAGTTTTACCTAGATCGATTTAGTCACCTACTGTATCACCAAAAACGTGAACTCTGGGCAAGACAATCTCGTCCCCAGAGATCGCGATACTTGAGGGATTGGGACCTCTGGGCTAATCTTAAAGCCCGAGTGCAATTCACGTAAGACTTGGCAGGTCATCAATGAAATCACCTCTCGCAAATCCGGCAAATCCGTAATTAATGAACTTGAATGTAATGGAAAGAAAACAAACAATCCAACTGAAATTGCGGAGACCTTTAATACTTTTTTCTCCGAAATCGGCTCTGAATTGTCTAAAGAAATAGAAGATGTAGATGTGAGCTATAAAGAGTTTCTCAATCAAACCAATGAAGAATTTTCTTTTGGAATTATAACTCGATCTCAAGTTCTATTGCACTTAACTAAACTCTGTAGATCTAAAGCTACAGGACTTGATTCTATTTCGGCCAGGCTTCTTAGAGAATGTCCTGACCTAATTGCCAAATCACTCAGTAAAATATTTAACCAGTCTATAGCAACTGGAATTTTTCCGGACGAATGGAAAAATGCCCGAATCACTCCACTCTTTAAAAATGCTGGGAAAAGAACTGACCCATCTAATTATCGACCAATTTCGATTATTCCTGTTGTGGCAAAGGTTTTTGAACGTATAGTTTATGATCAATTGTATAATTATCTTATCGTCAATAACCTCCTATCTAGCCACCAATCTGGTTTCCGTTCACTTCATTCCACTGTCACAGCATTGCTTGAAGCGACTGATAGCTGGTCACTTAATATCGATCGTGGACTTGTCAATGCTGTTGTCTTTCTTGATCTCAAAAAGGCATTTGACACGGTGGACCACAATATATTATTATCAAAACTACAGTTCTATGGTATTAAAGGACCCGCGCATAAATGGTTTTCTTCTTATTTAAACAGTCGCACACAAACCTGTCTAGTAAATTGTAATAAATCATCCGAGAGGTTTCTTCAGTGTGGTGTTCCACAGGGAACTATTTTAGGTCCTCTTTTATTCTTATTGTATATCAATGATCTACCCAACTGTCTATGTCACTCGCAACCGAGAATGTATGCTGACGATACCAGCATTACTTTTGCGAGCAATAGTGTCGAAGAAATAAATGAATGTATAAATTCTGATCTAGAAGAAATTCGATTATGGCTTGCCGCCAATAAACTTACACTAAACTTGACAAAAACGGAATTTTTATTAATTGGATCTAGACAAAGGCTATCTAATCTACCTGAGAATCCCTTAATCAAGATAAATCAAATCCCTGTTGAACAAGTATCCACTACGAAATCTCTCGGCGTATATATTGATCAAAATCTAAATTGGGAATTTCACATAAAGGAAATTTCAAAAAAGATTGCTTCAGGTGTAAGCGCCATCAAACGCATAAGGGATTTTGTTCCACGTGAGATACTTCTCACCGTTTACAATTCATTAATTCAGCCTCATTTCGATTACTGTAGTGTAGTGTGGGGATGCTGTTCAAAGGGACTCTCAGAAACTACAAAAGCTACAGAACCGTGCTGCGCGTATCATAACCTTCTCTAATTATGATAGAAATACTGATGAACTCTTACATAGTTTAAATTGGCACAAACTTGATCATCAAAGGGCCGTGAGTAAATCGATTATGATGTATAATGCTATGAACAACCTGACTCCGAATTATTTGAGTTCTCGGTTTTTCCTGCGTAATGAAGCCTTGACATACAATCTCAGGAATACTGAAGGAAAGCTATCCATACCACAGCCGCGCACTAATTATTGTAAAAGAAGCTTCAGCTACAGCGGGGCTGTGTTATGGAATGGCTTACCGAATGAAATAAAACTATCCATCACACTTAACGAATTTAAGAACAAATTGAAAAATCACAAGTTCGGCTCATTTTGCATTTAAATTATAAATACACGGCGTCCTTGTAAAGCAGGTTTTTGTTTGTTTGTTCTTACTAGTAGTTAGCCTCTCTTAGTTAGTGTAGTTAGTGTTTTTATTCCTTGTTCTATTTTATTATGTATACCTGAATGGAATTTACCGTGTTTTAAATAAAGTATTACCTACCTACCTACCTACCCGCAACAAAGGCGACCGAATCTGATTGGCTGTTGAAAATTTGTTCGTTTCACCACAATCTCCGGCGCCCTCGCACAATCAAACCCAAACCAGGATTTCCTGGTTTCGGTTTTGGATTAGCAAAGATAAGATAAGATAAGATAAGATAAAATTTTATTGAACACTCCTAAAGAGGTTTTTCAGTGAACAATACATGAAGTTGAATAAAATGTAAAATTTAAAATGTGTACCCTAGTTATATATTATAAAAAATAAAAAGAAATAGAAAGAACAATGCAAGAAATAAGAAAAAAAAATAATTTAAAAACTCGCTGAGAAGCTTTGTCTTCAGAGTTTTCTTAAAAATTGTATGACTCTTGCATAGTTTTAAAGTCTTTGTCTAAAGAGTTCCATAGCTTTACTATTCTGTAATAAAATGACTTCTGGCCAGCAGTGGTTTTGCACAGGGGAATATTCAGTTGTTGTGAATTTCTTGTGGTTCTGCTTGATATTTGTTGCCTTTTGACAAATATGTCGGGGCACAGCCCGTCATGCACTTAAATGCGAAAACAGCGTCTCGGAGGTAAAGCTGCTTTTTTACGGGAAGCCACCTCAAATTCTTGAGTGATGGAGTTATATGCTCAAATTTGTATGTACCACTAATTATCCGAGCAGCGAAGTTCTGAACGAGTTGAAGTTTTTGCACATTACAGGCAGTGGTGCTGGACCATACAGTAGAGCAATAGTACAACTTACTGAAAACGAGCGCGTTGATGATAGTCACTAATAGGTCGGAGTTGAATTTCTCGACCGCTGGTCAAGGGAAACGAAGGCTCTGGAAACGAGATTGTGGCAGTGATCGAGTGTCAGCCAAACAGATTTGAACTGAATAAATTATTGCCGTGTTTACATTCAAACGTTTACTGCGGTTTAAATTGACCGAGGTCAAGCCAACTGAACCTAAGTAGATTAGTGCAGTGTTTATACTGCCTCAAATAACCAAAGTTAATTTCTGTTCTCTTGCAATTGCGAGCCAGGCAGATCAGAATGGGGTCGTACTGAAGATGAGTGAATTTCTTGCGCTCCTTGCAATTGAGAGCCATAGAACGGGGGGGGGGGGGGGGTAGTAAGGGAAATACGTCGCGCTCATTCGCGAATATTGTTGCTGTGGATCTTGCCTGGAAAAAACGGAAAACAAATAAATAATCTGTTTTATCCGGATAAAAAAAAGTGTGAGTGGAATGAAGGGGAGACGTAATACGTTGCTTACCTTTCGGTTTGACTGCCGTAATAATTTAAAAATGTGTCCTTATTTTGTTCCATTTTGCTAGAGCACGAAACGTGGCGCAAAGAAAGCCTGAACTCCGCGATTAAAACATGAAACGTGTCAAGGAAACTTGAACTCGCGATAAATCAAAAAAACTTCACCGCAACCGGATGTATCTGTCAATTTGACCTCGGTTACCGAGCTAAACCAAGCCAAACCACTGCATCATTATCGCTTTTACCGTGGTTAAATTTCCTTTGTCTTTTGCCGCATTTACTGAGGTATGAATTGATGTTTACATTGACCAAAAATTTACCTAGGTAAGTAAACTCTTTCACCGCGGTAAAAATCCCAAGTGTAAACACGGCATATGATATGCACACAACGACCGGAAGTCTTTGATTCTAAGAAGTGGTCCGAGTCCGCGGTTCATGGTGCTGACCAAACGAAAAGCGGGCGAGATGCGAAGTGTAGGTCCTAGTCTAACGATTCAAAGACGACTACTCACAAGTTTGCGGTTAAACAAAATATCAGTTTTCTGTTTTAATATCTCATGACGAGTAGGGACCACAGTAAGCTTTCTTGATTAAATCTGTCTTAATTTACTGAATTGTTTTCTGTTTGTCAACAGGACCACTTAAGAAAATAAATCAAAGTGCTGCAAGTTCATTCACTGAACTGTAAAGTAATCACGATCCGACAGCCGGTAAGTTTAATGAAACATCTCACAGTGCACGCTCGCGCTCAGACGTGAGCGATAGGTGTACGTAACACAGACACTCGCTATCTATAATTCCAACAGACAAGACAAGTGTGACAGATATAGCAACTTGGTGAATAATTAAATAATTCATAAACTGTAGACCTTTTGTCAATCTTCGCAAACATCTGGCGAGAAAAATACGCTACCAGTTTGGTTGACCGAAAGGTTTGTGTTGTACATTTGTTACTCTACATACCTGAAGTGTGTAAAAATTGTTGATTAAAGTGCAAAAACCGAATTCCTGGAGTACGTGCGACATCAAGTGTGCGTGCGTTGCGTGACTCAACAAGTGAAATAAGTGTGCAAAATATATGTTCGGCTTAACAAAAAAGATATTTTTATTACAAGTAAAAAAGAAAGTTCGAGACTAAGATTTTTCCGATTAGAACCGTATGGTTGCTTCATTCTCGTTTTGATTGGTAACAGTAGTTCATTGAAGGCCATTGTAGGTTCGATAAAATGGTTCAAAAATATAATGGAAAGAAAGCAGTTAGCTCAGGTTATCGACAACTGCGTGCACTTAAACACGATCTCTTTATATCTCCCAACACAACGCTTTACTAGTCTAATTGCAGTTAACGAAGTGCAATTGCCATCTTTAGTTTGTTAATACATAGATACAGTGAATTCAATTTTGGATGAGCCACTGAAGACAGCATTATAATCTTAATTCAAGACAATGAAAAAAAAATTAAAACTGGGTATTTGAAAGCTATCGAGTACATTTTGCACACTTTACGATCTGAGTAAACATAAGTTATCACATAAATTCAAATACACCAAATTGCCTTGGACGTTAATGCCATGAAGTACGTAAAGGCTGAAGATAGGGACGTGCTTTTGTCTTTTGTGACTTGACGCGAAGCGCGACCAGGCCAATGTCACAATTACATTCAATTTCCCCGTTGGGTGAATAATATTGTTTTATCCTGCACACGTTTTTCAGGGTTCATATGTGATACCCCGGTTTCCTTAGTACCTCAACTTACCTGATTGCTTGCTAAAAGAGCTCGGCGACGAAAAACTTTATATTACTCTATCGACAAGGAATCGAGCAGCATTGGCTGCAATTGTGTTGTTTGAGACCAGCTTGGTAACCGTCCATGATTGTGACAGTTGTTGGCCTGGGTTCAACCTAAGTAATAAATGGCATGCAATGCAAAAGCGATGAAGTTTTATAAGGGGTCTTACATAATTTTGAGGAATGTTGTCAACAACTTAACGTAGACAAAAGTAGCTGACACCTTGTGTATGATAAAGACTGTATAATAAGTTATTTTTATTGTTTGTGTTTGTTTTTTTTAAAATTGCAAAAATTTTTTTTTTAAAATTTTATATTTTATTTTTCTTTAGATTCCCCTATGTTGTCTTAACAAAGATTGCGTTATATTGTAGCGTGACTGCTGATAAACGGTTAAGCTACGCGGGAATTAAAAGCTCAGAGAAAGGTCAAAGGGTCTCTTGTTTACAGCGGCCCTGTATATTATAACAACGAGAAATTTCTGTCTACTAAATCTAATAGATCCCATCACATAAAAATTAGTCTTTTTCGTATACACAATGTGGTCTTCCATTCTAACTGTACGGGAGTTTTGCTCTTGTGTTATATGGGGAGTTTTGATATTGATGGGAAGTAAGATGCTGATAACGATCAACAGGAAACCAAAAAGAATTAGCCATATGACGCGGCAAAGAATTACTGGAATGGGTAAAAAATTAGAATGTTTTCACCGACTAACTGGATTAAATCTAAGTATGAGCAGAGTCACAAAAAGGCTTCCTTTAAGTCTAGGACCCTGTTGAACAAAACCCCATTTATGGACAAAAGCCAAAAATAATGTGGTACGTATGGCCACAGAGAGGCAGGGTATTATTTTTGAATATAAGAATTTATTGGGCTGCAAATATAACCTATCAAGTTTAGATATGCGCCATGACTAGTGGTTCCAGTGTATTTAACTAAATTAAAAGAATATATAAAGAGTTTATATCTGCTGACCATAAAATGTTCTTTGTACATAAAAGGCTGGGATTTTGTATTATGGTCATTAAGCCTATTTACCTTTACGATTTGAATGCATTATAATTGCCAATCCTACGCTTGTCATTTCCATATGTGTCCCCAGCATTGTAGGTATGGGTTTCTTCCATATTTATAATTACGATAATATACACTCCGTGTGATACTCTCACTAAAAAAGCAATTTAAAGGTAATTATTTGTTCCATCCAACCACGACAAACTACGCTAAGACAAATGGATGATTTCAATTGCAACTTTAAGTAAAATACTTATCCACTAACGTTTCGTACTAAGCTTTGGTATTGCAAGATTATTATCATGGACTTTTTTCGGTAAGAGTTGAATAACACTCGTTCATTACCTCAAAGTTAATTGAAAAAGGTATATTTCACCTGCTCTAAGAAAATCTATGAATAGTACTCGATATTATAAGAATTCTCGCCACTTAAGGTGGAAAACATGAATTGGCGAACCTCAAAGAACCTATTGCAACACATGCTTATGTAAAAATTGATAGCTGTCCTTTTAGTTATTGTTCTTTCAAAGTTTATCTCTTAAGTTACAATTACTGGATCGCAAAGCTATTTAAATGGCTTTTAATTTTTTTTTTTTTTTACAATAAATGCAATAGATAATATATTGAGGAGTTTTTACATATTCCCTTTTGGAAAACACTTGATTTAACGGATATCGTGTGTTTATCTTGGGCTATTTTTCGGAGCTTCTTGTTGTTAACCAAACCAAAACCAGCCAAACAGTCAAAGGAACCGTGAAGTGAAACTTTGTCTTAACCGCCACCACCACAACCACCGCCGCCACAGCCTCCTCCTCCTCCACAACCACCACCTCCTCCACACCCCCCGCCACCTCCATCACCACCACCGCCTCCACATCCCCCACCACCCCCATCACCGCCACAACCACCGCCACCTCCACAACCCCCGCCAGCTTCACCACCAACACAGGCACCACCTCCATCATCTCCTCCTATGCATCCTCCTCCATCTCCACCACCAACGCACCCTCCTCCGTCTGCACCACCGGTATCTCCATCGCCAATTCCGTCAAAAGCCTCGCAATCATCACCCTCACATCCCGGTCCTTCGTTCGTATCACAAGCTACGTCGTTGTTGAAGTCGTAGCAACGATCTTCACCGTCACCATCACCAGTGGCACAGAACTCGTGGCCAAATCTTGTTTTCAGATAAACATTGGTTGGAACTGTTGTACTCAAATAACCTGCCATGAAGAACATGGGTGAGATATCTCCGCTGGCAGAGAGTTGAGATGATGGCGAGGACTCCTTTGAAGGTTCTGGCCTGTAAGGCGTGCACAAGAGGTACAGGATGGATACCGAAAATGCCAAGGCAAGTATTTCCGGGATGTCTTGTGCATCTGGCGAGATAACGATCTTATTCTGCAGCAAATCCAAACGAATGATTGTGTCGGAGTCGAACTTTATCAAAAACAATCCACCTTTTGATTTACGGACAGCACACCAGCCACGTTCGCCAGACAGCTTGTAGATCCTTATCTTGACAAAATGATGCTTCTTGGATTGATTTCTACCAGGCACTAATTCTTGCTGCCAACTTCCGATGCAAAGCGCCCAGTCGCTCCTCCCTCGAATCAACATGGCTCTTTCTCCATCCATTTGATTTAGAGTGACGCTTTTCGTCTGGTCTTGTAAAGCGATTCTCTCTGGAAGAGTACCTGGACTGACGGTGTGGGCTGATGCGATAACTTTCTCATCATCACTCATAATCTCCACAGCAGATAACATGGCAGAGGAAGAGTGGATTATCCGGCATCCGAACACTTCATTGTCTCGCCAGTCAAACACAGAGTGAGTTGATGATTCACAAGGCAGAAAAGGTTTTGCCAAATCACTCGGAGAGAGCATCAGCGGTGGAGAGGCTAAAATTTCTGCGGGATGATTACAAGCCGTAAACGTATATTTTGGTTGCACTGTGAAGCTGTATTTAGTGATAGTCGGATGACTTACTTCAACTGTCACCTTTACTGTAAATTGTCCCTGGTTGAGGGGAACAGAGAGTGTTCCTGACTGTGGTGGAACGGCGTCATCGAATAGAGTGGCCATGAAACAGGACAGGAAACTCACTTCAACATCTGCTATTAACGTTTTGAAAAACAACTTCTTTCTGTAAAGACGTAGTTTGAGGGTGTGTTTGTTCTCATTATCAAACGTAAACGACTTCGGCCAAACATTCTTAACGGGTTTTTCCCCTTTGAAATGTTGCGAGAAGAGAGCTTTTCCCCTCATGTTCTCGAGACGAATTATGAAGCGTTTCTTCCTATCCAGATTTACCGCTTCAATCTTTTGAATCTCCACGGGATATTCTGAACGTGCCAGTGGAGCGTAGAGCCACTTGGGTCTTGTTGGGGTAGGATCAGGTGGGCATCCCCTGTACATGGCCCCCGGTTTGGCAAAACATTGCCCTGAAGCCTCCCACACAGATCTCGTCTTCATTTCAGAATCGTACAGCTTTGACCCTGGAGTGCGGTCTGTCGCATTATCGTCGTGATTCAACGTCTTCCCTAACAGTTCTGTTGTCTTTTGCTTGTAGTTTAGAGGATGAAGCTGATGAGCGTGCCAGATGAGGTCGATATCATAACAAGGAACCATGAACACCTCTGGATGCTGTCTTGTTAGCTGAAGATGATTTTCATAGCGCTCCACTGCCTTCTTCAAAAACTCCTCATCATCATAATGGGGTAAAGACACTTGGTAGTAGAACTTGGACTGGCGGTAACACGCTTCCTCCAGGTTGTACTGAATCCTGGACCTGTATTCTGTCACCACAGCTGGAGGTTTTGTAAGATCGACATCAAACGGCTCGGACGGGTACATTCTTCTCCATGCTCTCTTTGCCCTTACCAGACATTCTTCTCTCTGGCTACTGTTTAAAAGTGCGTGATCCACCAGTTTCGAAACGACATTTACACAGTCTTTCTCGTAGTAATGCGGTGCTAACATGTGCACATGCCAGACCCAGGCGATGTCCAGTGGGGCGGCTAGAATCCCTGAAGATATTGTTTTCTCTTCACCTTTCGACCTCTTTTCACCTTGCTGGAAGGCTAGCGTTAACCAGAGAGTTTCATATCGTCTGATAGCATTCTTCAGAACGGGACCAGTGTAAAGGCTGGGATATTCGTCTACCAGTTTTAGGAAACTTAGCTCATTCCTTGCTGCCTGGATGAGGTCTATGCCGAGCCACTTACAGAATGGACCTTGAGCCATTGCTTGAAGAGAAGTTGATGTTCTGCAAAACAAGAACGCGCGTACGCAATTCAGCACATTCACTACTATTTCTATAAAGGGTTCGATAAGTTATAAATCTTACTGCAAAAGTCCGTTGGTAGACAGTGTACAGTGTTTGTAACCTTGATCTGAGGTTTAGTCAAGGTGATTGGTTCCACGTCGTGTAGTCTCAATTTACGTTGTGTAGTCTGCCCCCGGGGGCGGGGGGGTATAGGCACTTTCCTTTGACGGCATAGCGATATAGCGGTGCCGGGTAACGGTGCAAGTCTGTGTCAGTCAATTCAAGTCGTTGCTAAGAAAGACGTCACAAAAAGTTTTATTTTTCTAAGAAAGATTTAAATATCAATGACTGCATTCGTGTGAAATGCGAATAGTGGCGGTTTTTGCATTTGATGTTTCACGCCCCTGAGATTTTTTTTTTTGCATCTTCAGCCAGATTTCTCACCTAATGGTGACATAAGGTGGACATTTAACAACCAAAAAATGGTAAATCATTTCAGAATCATTGGAGTTTTTTAATAATTCGCAAGCCTTACTTTTGCCAGACTGGTCACCGTTATCACTGTTTGTTGTTTTGATGTCCAGCAAACTTCAAAGAAGCAAACAAAATGCAAATAGCTATTGTGCCTCGTGCACTGTCCATACCAAAACATGCGAACTAAACAAGAACTTTGTCAAGTTATTCACTAATAATAATAATAATAATAATAATAATAATAATAATAATAATAATAATAATAATAACAATCATTTATTAGGAAGCTTCATCACTAAAAGTGGTTTACATAGAGGTCCTAACACTAGATATAAATTATATCATGATATAATTAAAATCTATAAAGTAGAGCTTAAACCGGAATATGTAAATCTAACTTGTTTCAACAAAAGGTGCCCAGCCTCATTTGCATACGTTGGGGAAAGCAAAATAATCTGGAAATCGCGAGGAGCCGAACACAAGCCCGGAACAAACGGAAATATCAACTCCGCGATTAAACAACATGCAGAAATCGGCCACGACATACATCCAAGTTACGCTGAAATTCTTGAAACAGGTGTAAGCAGCAAGAACAAAAGACTGTTTCTGGAGTCTTTACATTCTTTCCTCGACAAAAACACTATAAACGAAAGAGCGCCTTTCCCAAGGGTTTACGCATCGCTAGTTGCTCCCCAGGGGGGCAACGAACAATAACGTCAATGCAACTTATTAGAATTCTGCGAACCTTGCAAAATCCATTATTCTCTGAAGAAGACCGCAGAAGGCGATCGACAATTTAGAGTATCCTTTTATATTTTTAGATCTGTTTAAACCATTTTTATATTTTAAGCTATGACCACAGATCGCTCCAGCAGTTTTATTTTGCAGTTTAAAGTGATTGTTTTACCACTTGCCCATCAGTTTTTCTGTCCAACATTCTTACAACACGTAGTTCAGTAAATGCTGTGAAGCCCGCGAACTTTCCCAGGAAAGCTAGCGCCACTCCTCTCTTCAGCATGAGACGAATAATGACAATCAAAAGACGCTATTTTCAATTACTGTTAAAGATTAGATTCTTTGTGGCGTCCAAATTTTAAATAAGCACCGCCCTCGAATAAGCGCCGCACTTGAGGCGCGAAAAATTTAATACGCGCCGCGGCGCTTATTCGAGTAAATACGGTATGTGTACGTACATACATACATACATACATACATACATACATACATACATACATACATACATACATACATACATACATACATACATACTTTATTGACTTTCCCCCTAGAGGCTTTTCAAAGACAATGAAATAAATACAATAATAATTTAAAACTACTTAAAAACTCTAAAATGATATTCATACTTAAAATTAATTAACTAGGATTAAGATCTATAAAATTTTGACAAGTTTACGTTTAAGATAAAACTTAAAAGCAGATACATTCTCGAGAGTTTTTAGAGAGCTATCCATGGAGTTCCAGATACTGACTATTCTGTAGTAAAACGTCCTCTGACCACTGGCAGACTTGAAAAGAGGAATGTTCAGCATTTGTGAACTTCTTGTGGCACGTCCGCTTATTTCTCCTCGCTTACTAAACTGGGAAGACAGATACTCCGGCACGCGGGATGTTAGACATTTGAAGGCCATGATAGCGCTCCTGAAATATAACTGAGTCGCAACTGGTAGCCATTTAAGCTCTTTTAAAACTGGTGTGATGTGATCATATTTGTGCGTACTGGTCGCAATTCGAGCGGCAAAGTTCTGAATACCTTGTAATTTATTTATATTACTTTTTGATGTATTCGCCCATACGTTCGAACAATAAAAAAGCTTGCTAAAAACTAAGGCATTTATGTGTGTAATTTAGTGTATGCTGTACCGTCTATTTTTGCTACCTCAAAGTTAAAGAAAAACAGTCTCTCAATCTTTCACACAGAGTGACCTACTTTCGCCTAGAAATCCTTGTCGTTCTGTGCAGAAAAATTCCAATTAAGTTAAGTACCAATTTTTGAAGCAGCGTAACCAAACATCGAGAATAAAGACACTAAAAATTGAATAAATCTTTCTTAATTCATAGCAATTTATTTTAATGAATACTACTCAAAAAAATAAATCAAAGTCTCGCAACTAAGTCCACTAAACTGTAAAGTAATCACGACTCGACGGACTTTCTCTAAACCCATAGCAAGTTTGTTGAACATCTCGCAGTGCACACGACACAAAATTTCACGTTCGTGAGCGAAAAGTGTAACACAGTCACTTGCTATCCATAATCCCATCAGGCAAGAGTGACAAAAATAACAACTTAGTGAATAATGGAATAATTCATAATTTATAGAACTTTTGCCAATCTTCGCACACATCTGGCAAAAAAATACGCTACCAGCTTTTGTGAGCCAAAGTTTTATGTTACACATTTGTTACGCTTCGCACCTTAAGTGTTAAAAAATGTCGATTGAAGTGCAAGACAGTGTGCAAGAACCCAATTCTTGGAGCGTGCTGCAAAGATCTTGCGTTGCGTGACGCATCGAGTAACATGGAACGTATGCAAATTTCCGCGAGAACAAAAAAAATCATTTTATATTACAAATAAACAAAGAAGCACGGGTTTGTGATTTTCCGACTAGCACTTATGGTTGCTTCAATCTCGTTTGATAACAGTTAAGATCAGTTTAGGCCATTATGGGTTCGAATAAATGGTTCAAAAATAAATGGAAAGAAAACATTCGCACGCGGTTAGATTACCCGCTACGTGCATGTAAACACGATCTCTTCAATTTTCCGAACAAACTGCTGCGTGCATGTAAACACGATGTCTTTAAATTTCCTATCAAAACGGTTAACTAGACATGATACAGATAACGAATTAAAAGCGAAAACGTTTTTTTTTTTTTTACTGAGTAGAAAAACCAGTTTTAGTGTCGAACGAGCCGTACATAGCATTATATTTTTTATTTATCATTGTGATAACATTCAAAACTGAACTCGTATCTGAAGCATAACAATCGAAACATTTTGCACACTTTACGAACTGAGGGAACATGACCTATCGTACAAATTCCAGATAGTTCCTACAGATTTCGAAGTTTATGCCATGGAGTACATGAAAACAGAATATTAGGACGCGCTTTGGTCTGCTACAGTAGACTTGACTGATCAGTTGACCAGCTTAATATCACAATTGCATTATTAAATTTCCATTCTGTGAGAACATTTGATTTATTCCTGCAGACATTTGTAAGGATTTTATACGTGACACCCCTAGATACTTACTACATTTGCTTACCTGATTACCTGCTATGAAGAGCGCGGCGTTCAAGAATTTTACTCCATCGCCAGGGGATCACGTTATTACGGCGGTGCAGCAAGCGGTTTACCTAAATTGATTCATATTAAGCAAGTCAATCAAGCATTGTTTTGTTTTGTTTTCCAATTGAGTTCTCGGACAGGACCACGTCAGCGGTCACCAACTCTAAGTACAAGACAACTGATTGCAAAATATAAAATTCTCGGTGCCTTTGGTCGATCGCAATATTCTGTAGTTGGTAAAAAAAAACCTGAATTTTTACGAGGTTTAAGGCGGGGTAAATGTGAATTTGAGTGACATTTTAGGAAGTTTAAAGAAAGGAAAAGAGAAAGAAAGTTAAAGTTGTTATAAAACACCACGAGACAGTTGACCACCACGCAAAAGCACTCCAGGTTGTCAGAGGGACTGTCTGGTATCCGTCTATTAATTTTAAACTTCAAATTCTAATTTTAAAATCACATTAAATCTCCAATATTTCTTATTTTTCTAAAATTTACTAATTCTTTGAGAAAAATTATCTCCTCCCAAAAAAAATCCCAAAAATCACCCGAAAGTTCACAACACACCGCAAAACATATATTTGTGAAATGAGCAGAGGGTTTCTGGATTGCTTGAAACGCTTACGAGATATTTGCATTCAACCGCTTTCACTGAGCCCCGCCTAGCTTGAACGCGACGAAGATTGTCGAAAAAGTCTTTTGCTCCCCCTCCTCACCCCCCCCCCCCCCCCCACCTCATCCCCGACTACGTGCTACAGTAGCTTATCTTTGGATGGCTAGAAAAAATGAAAGGGCGAGATAAAAATAAAATAAAAACAGACAAACAAAACAAAAACAAACAAATTAACAAGGTGAAGCCGGTTCAAAAGACGTTTTTTAATAGAACGCTTATCTACTGGATAGTATTCTTTAAATAACCGTGTGTAGGGTTTTTCTGAACATGAGAACTCTTATCTTTAATTTAGCTATACAATGGCGGTCAAAAACGAAAATGTGCCACTTGTTAAGGTGAACTTTCAATCATACCAAATAACCTTCTTGTAAGTAAAAATGGGTTTGGCACTGTTCTTGTTCTTTTGTTAACAGCTTCCCCCGTCCCTCCCCTTCCTCCCCAGGCAATGTTGACAAACATGTACGCCGTGATCTTGGTGTGTAAGATGGCTAGCAGTTATTTGGTCCAAAATTATGCAAAATGTCCCAGCATTAATATCTCGCAATGTTGCTTCACAACTAGCTCACACAAAAGTTTATAAATAATTGGTGAAGCCTTTACATGACAGAGCCCTGGTAATAAAACATATTTGTAATTTAAATTCAATGCCCTAAGCGAAAACTTTTTGGCGTCCAGTTCAATAATAATTGAAAAGTTTTACTTTTCCCCATGGGGAGCAGTGTATATTTTTCTACTGGTAAATTAAAGCATGCAAGTTTACCATGCGAATGAAGCATCTGGTGCATGAAATACTTCTCAAAACATTATTGTATTTTTTGTTCCGTTGTTTTTAGTCTTTATGTAAATTCACACTACTGCGTTTAGTTAAGGATAAGATTTTAACATAAAAAAACTTTGTCGTCTAGACAATATCGGCGATATCTAGACGATATCGGGTGTTTCCTCGCCGATGGGCCAACACAAAGTACTGCAAGAAAACGTTAATTTCAACCATGGTAGGTCTTTTTATTACTTTTAATGTCAGCATACATTGAACATTGAGAAGGGGCACGTGAAGGTTCGTTTTTTGTGTGTGTGTTTTGCTTTTTGCAATGGGTAGAAAAGAAATCAGATGTATTTTGTTTCCGCCATTTGAAGTTAAAATAAGCACATTGGGTTTCAAAGGCGTTTTCTCGTTCGGAAAGGAAAAATCACCTAATTAAAACGCAAAAGTCCTCTATCAGTAACTCCATTTACGTTTGCAATCAAATTTATGGACAAAAACGTTTTTTATATTCTGTTCTCGCTAAAAAAATAATTATAAATCTGACGCTAAATTTGCGAAAGTGAAATAATTTCGAAATTAAACAGAGTTTTTTGGCTAAGAGACCGTCAATCTTTGGTTTGGTAGCCATCTTCCATAAACTAACTCAAAACGTTAAACAAAATCTAACTACTATTTTCAACATACCTAAGAGTTGGTTTGGGTTAGTACTGGCAGGCGCCCTTTCTAGCAGTTTCGATGAACGAAAAAAATAAAGCGCTGAAATGCGATTGAAATGCCCTAGCACAGTCACAAAACAACACACTGAGAAATTCATTAACTCTTTAGTGCCAATGTTAATCATATTTCCACTTTATTTTGGCTCGTTGCATTTTTTGCGTTCAGCTAAGATAACAAGTGTTGCTTTTGGCAAATCTTCTTGAAAATGCTTCCAAAGTTTCCAGTTAAATTTTTTGTACGAGTGCATCGAAAGTTGTCGTTTTGCCACAATGGCGCGTTTACTTTATTTAGAACTTCAATAAAAACTGGGTCCCTGTCGCGTAGCTGTCGATCTAGGGATTAGGTTGATATAATTTTTTATAATTTGCCATTGAGGTGTCATATCGGGCGGTTTAATTTCGGTCCTTACACTATATTCTTTCGGATTCATCTGATGAACAATCCTATTACATTTAAGGCGATTTTGCAAGGTTTCATCTATATATCGGATTAGTGACTGCATAACAATTGCAATTTTAAATACTTATCTATGCTGCCAATTATGAATCTTTTTTGTCTATGTTTAGGAAGTTATGTCTCCAATTGAGGAAATCATAGCCACCTTGTTTGTCGTTCTTTTATGCCCACTACAAGAGGCTCTGGCTTCTTTCGAGCAATGCAAGGAAGCAACCTTCTCCATTCCAAATCGCGTCCTTGTCGGTCACGCGTTACTTACCAAACCATCTCCAAGCATTGGAGATTGCATGATATCATGCATCGAGCGTGATCCCTTGTGTGAAAGCATCAACTATTACCGGAAGACTAAGATCTGTGAATTGAATGACAAGAATATAAATTCCAATTCAGAAGATATGGTGGATTTTGAATGGGCAATCTACATGACCAACAGTGAACGAGTGCCCCCTTGTAATTTGGATGACGAATGTGGACGGCAGACGGACATATGTCGACATCTAAGAACGGGCGGCAACAACTGTAAAGGTAAAAATACATCTGTATACTTTTGCTCCGGCTATTATTAACTGGGCGGTTAGTCCAGTTCATAGATTCGGTAGCTCATTATACAATTTATACCTCATTCTCCCTGCTGTTTCGTTAATTAGGTTTTGTTGTTGGCGTATATTTTGAAGGAAAAGGAGAGACGTCATGCGATGTTGTATAGATTTAGGAGGAACGCTAGGAATGAGTTTAATGACAGGGGAGGAAGCAGGTAAATGCGAAGTTTTCGGGACGAAAAGATTAAAAAAGTTGTGCCAAAAACGCCATTTTGAATAATAGCGGACATATTTGACCGGTGGAGACTAGAGGGATCGTGGACTCTGGGGACGAGAATGGCGAGTCGCAGCCTGAATGTGCGTTTGGAATCCAAATGAACCGAAAAGGAATTTTGTAAGGATGACAGGAAGAATTTCTTGTGAGAGGAGGTTGAATTAGGCTGTGCACTGAAGGCAGACGGTAATGAGAGACGAGTTCAGGTATGACATGTGTTTATAATAGAATGTAGTTTGCGCGTTCCTATGTTTATTGACCTTTATTGCCAGCTTTGGCTTTGATTTTGGACCGGCGATCCGATTATTAAAACAACTTGAACTGTTTAGTGAGTTCAGATATGGCCATTACTTTGAAACAACATGTTTTGTTTCTCCTCTACTAGCTAAATTGCGAAGTTCAGTCGGGCCGAAGTTTGGAACTTTGTATCGAAATTGACAATTTGATTCGCTAACTCGCAACGTAATTGGAAACTCGTAACAAACTTCCCAATCCCCCCCCCAAAAAAAAAAAAATAAATAAATAATAACATATTTCCACGTATTTTATTGAAAAAAGGCGTACACAAAAAGGTCATTCTTGGTTTTAAGATTCCGGGCTTTCTTATCCGGATTTCCGGCATTCCGGGTTTCAGGCATTCCGGGTTTCCGGCATTCCGGGTTTTAGGACAACCCACATATAGATCTGCTACGAAATGGAATGAAGTTGTTTAAAAACCGATAGCCTATTGAATATTGGTCATACACCGATACAAGCAATTTGTTCTTTAAAAAGAAAAAAACCTGGCGGTTTGCTGCTGTGTGAGAGTTTTAGGGCCAGTGTTAACATGACACATGAATGACTCATTCCGGAACAAGTTAATCCCATCCCGATATATTTCACTCTATCTGTTTACATGATACCAAGACAAAAGTCAAGTCATTCCCGAATGAGTTCATTCCGGTTTTTAAATGAATTTGATTCCGAGATGAAACCGCATCTTGTGAAACCACATACAGAGGTCACAGTTTGAACTCAGAGCAAAAAAATGTAAATTATAGCGTTTACTGTTTAGCCCGAAGAAGCAGCCCTATGGTCAAATTGCTTGTTAAAATTGCAGATATAGCCATCATGAGCATTAAAAATACCGGTAACATGTTTGCTCAAAACATGCGCCATCTTGTTTTGATCTTGAGTGAAAACTACGCACGTGAAAACGACTTTGGTTGAGCTGGTCGATTATGTCATGTGGAATGTATGCAGTCAACGAAATTCATTGTGAACTTGTTCCGAAATATAAGTCATTCTGGAACTATATGTAAATAGGCCCTCATGTGCAAGCAGCAAGGCGTGTGAGGCATGGCAGCGAGGTATATGAGGCAAAAATCCCTACTCCAAATGAAAAGGTTTAAATCGGAGTGCTATATTTAAGCTTTCTGATCTGCTATTTAGCTGGCTTACTAGTCATAGAATGGATCGCACACCTTGCTGCCTCGCACTTTTGTGACGACCTGCTGTATGACCCCTTATAATCGACTGTCTTTACTAACCCGGTGGAAGTCGTCATTCAAAATATGGATATCACAGAACTGTAAATTGTAGATCACTACAGCAAGGTTTTTGTTTCGTTTCCTCAGAAACGATACGGTATTATTTTGGCTTCGATGTGAACTATTTACACAGTGGGGGCTACTATCCAATCAGAAGAACGGTCGTAACCACAAAGTAAATACGTTTGACCGAAGGCAATTAATTTCGTAAAAACATGTTCTTCAAATTTCGGAAAGATATTCCTCAGCATGATCAAAAAATATTGAGATTCGTTGCAAACAGAAATATTTGACGAATGCAATGGTTTTAAGTTTGATTAAAGCGATGTATTGTAAGAAAACTAGAGAAAGCTCTCGTAGCGTTTAATTGTTAAGTAAACATTCTAGCGATTTTCTGAAACGGAAGTAAATTTCCACCAATCAGTGTTTGCAAACTCAAACAAAAACGGGATGACTTGTCGTGTTTGCTCGCACGGGGGGCTGCTATCCAATCACAAGAACGATCGTAACCACAAAGTAAATACGTATGACCGATGGCAATTAATTTCGTAGAAACATGTTCTTCAAATATCGGAAATATATTACTCAGCATGACCAAAAATATTGAGATTCGTTGCAAACAGAAATATCTAACGACTGCAAGGTTTTAAGTTTGATTAAAGCGATGTATTGTAAGAAAACAAGAGAAAGCTCTCGTAGCGTTTAATATTATTCTGAAACGGAAGTAAATTTCCACCAAGCAGTGTTTGCAAGCGCAAAGAAAAACGGGATGACTTGGCGTATCTCTTATTTGCTCGCACGGTAGAGCTTAAGTGCGCTACAAAGAGAAGTGCATATTTGCAGGTGAGTTACAAAGTTTATTTCAATTCATGTAACAGAGGAATGTATAAATGTGGGAGATTGCCCTATTCTATTTGTACATGAAAATTCACAGCATTGTCAACGTCACAAACAGCGCGAATACACGCAAAATTGCGTGGGTTCTCGCGTGGATGTACCCGGAATTGCGTGATCAGTGTCACGTGCGTCGCAAAAACATTCGAGTCTGCACGGAAAGTTGAGGACGAAAAAGAAGACAGTCAAGTTCTGTTCAAAGTTCAAATTTTGTATGGACAGTATCGTATAGCAAGGTGTTCAACTGCCGTGTTGAACTAAATTCGTCTATTTAGTTGATGTAACGCTCAACATTAACTACCGTTGCAACTGCTGGAGCAGATTTCTGAAATTAAATTAATGATATAAACATTATTCGGATTATTCAAAGCCATCGCGGTCTGATCGAAACTCCACAGTATCGCCAAAAGTGCAGATCGTTATTATCAGTGTTACCAATGTAAGGCTGTTACACTGACAACAGAAGCAACTTGGTTATTCTGTGGAGATAATTTTATGTTTGCCGGAAGAGCGTGCAGCGCGGATCGAGCAAAATACAATCATGGTATGACTGTAAATACTTCTGGATGTATTTCAGCTTACCGTAATTGTAAATCCCGGTATACACTCTGTGTATGGTAACTTTTTACATTAATTTGTTTACGTGTCGAAGTTAAGTGACCACAGGCATTTGATTTGGAAGAAATGGCTTTGAAACAGTGTATTTGTGCTTATCTCTGTTCTTGTCGTCCAGGGTATTGGTTTGTCTAGAATTTTGCATTTATTTGATTTGAAAATGTGATCAATTTAGAGATTTATATACCTCACGATTTTTGTCAAAAGATAATAATTTCATAATAATTTCTGTAGTTATTTGTTATTTTTTCATTGATGGAACATTCAAAGTTATGCTATAAAGTGCCATTTTTAATTTTCATTGGATGAGTAAGGCAAACTCCCTTTATTTAACTTAATTTGGAGAGAAAAACACATGCTATTGCTATAAGGAGAAATGTTATGTGTTACTTGAACTCTGCCAAACTGCAGGAGGACTGAGTTTGTCTCCTTTACATAAAATGGACAGTAGGTGTTAAATGGGAAGTTACTACTGAATATGAAGTTCTTTTCATTTTCACTCGCGCAAAAATTCCATACGCCAGGACCTCCAAATTAAAATAAACCCCAAACCCACCTCTCCTTTAAAGTTAAGCTATTCTCACCCTTCCGCAATCTGGAAACGAAACACTATTTCTTTTTGAAATAGCTGCTTGTTTGGTGTTGTGTTCATGTGTATACATAGTACTCGTGTGTGGAAAAATTCACTGCATTTAGTGGGTTATTTGTTTAGTGTTGTTTTGTTTGTACGCACTGTGACCAGTGATTTTTTTTCCTCCCTTCCCCTCAGGCATTAGCAGGCCATTCACTTGTTATGCAAGTGAAAGAAAGTAAAATCCCAGGTACCTGGGAGAAAAGTGAGTGGGGGGACTCCCCTGCCTCTTATGTTCTCCCACCATGGAACTCCTTTGTAAAATACTTATAATACCAATCAAGTGTAAAGGTGGATGACAATAACTTGCAGGACTGTCATTAAGTTTTTATGCAGCCAAACATTGAAGTTATCACCCGTAGCATTTCATTCTGAATGCAACTTGTAAAGTAACACCAATCAAAATGTTTACCTGTAACATTGAGTGAGCTCATGATCAGCCGTAACAGGTGTTACGGGTTACAGCCCTTAATGACAGCCCTGGATAAGGGATGATAACATTGTTGGTAGCTGTGAAATGAATTCTTTATCTTACCTTCTCAATTGTGGTGCTTTCAAGATATTTACTATACTTAATCGTTTGTTTTTTTAAAGGTGTTATTTGGACTTGTGAAAATTTAAAAAGAATATTTGACAGGTGAACTCACGTAAAAATGCAAGGTGAGATTGTGTGAGTCCTTCTTGGGTTGCTGTATGTTCATCCCACGTGGGATGCTGCCTAAAGGATTCTAAAATGACCTGGGTGGGGTGTCACCTAGGATCCTGCTAATTACTCCAGGTGGGATCCCACTCGAGATACCTGCTGCTAATTCCACATGGAATTTTAGCTGCATGTGCATTGATCCCAGGGGGATCCCACCTGGGATCCTAACTAGTTCTAGGCAGGATCTCAGCTGGAATCCCATCTAATTCTAGGTCTCTACGCATATTATCTGAAGTGGTAATTCCACATGATTAGGCAAAAAAGATATATTAATTAGCTGTCTTACAGTAGATAACAACAGAATCAATACACTGTAGTGTTGTCATTTGAGTTTGATAATTATATTCAATGTAGTCATCTCATTCATCATAAATACATTGTAATTCCATTCATGTGGCCACCAATGAGCCACAAGGTGACAATATTAAAGCTAGGTGTTCTTTAAACAAGAAAATGACTGGTACTGAGCATTTGCTCAGGTCAACTTGAAGGGGCTTTATAATTATTATAGGTAGGTGATTGTATTAATGGGGTGGTGGTAATGGACTTGGCCCATTATTATTGTTTTTTGATTAAGTAAAATTACTGAAAAGTTTTTTCAATAACTCAATTTTGTTTTTGTTTATTTAAGGAGTTATAATAGTTTCAACAACTGATGGGAACAAAGTGGTGCAAGGAACACTGCTGCTATCATCTGCATACCTAAATCTGGAAAGGCTGTATTAGCTCACATGAAGGGAGAAAAAGGTTGCTTTTTATGTGAAGATAAAGGCGATGGGTTGGCAATGGCTTACAGAGATTTTGGCTTTACAGCACAGGCATGTTGCTCCACATGATACCCATGGAAAAGTTGTTATCCGGAACGTTATTTAAAATGGAGAACAGGTACGGCCTCGTACCCAGACGTCTCTCTTGTTCTCGCTTTGTCGGAGAAAGAAAATCGAGGCGCCTGAGGAGGAGGCAGGGACAGGTAAGTGTTACTAGCAGTTATTGTATGCTGTTACTAACCAGTTAATTATTTTCAATACAAGTTTTTTTTAACTTTTTCATGTATCCAACACTTATTAATTAACATGATATATCTTCTTCTGTCAATCATATGGAGGTGATATCCTGAAGGGAGAGATGAAATGGAAGTGAAGTTCACCATTAGTTAGTCCGTCTGATCAAAACCAGTGAAGTTGATAATGATATGCCTTGTCCACCTTATAAATAATTTACTGAATTTTATTTTTTTTTATTGAGGTCAATGGGATAAATGGTGCTTCTGTGTCTTTGCGGTTTAAATAATTTGACCTTGTGGTGTGTTAACTACAATTGTCAAGGTCATTAAAAATTTTAATTATTGAATATCAAGTTAATAAATCATTAAAATGGTTTATAAACTTGATATTCAAGCTTCAGAATACAGAAATTAGCCTCTCTACTAGTATTGAAAGGTGTCTTAGTGAATTACTTGCTTCACTACAGTATGCAAATGACAGCTATCACAATTCTTGTGAGTGAGCAGATAACAACAAAACAGCTAATAATGATTAATAAATGCATTTATATGGCAGATTTTCCATATGTATTATGTTCAAATAATCCGATGAACTGTTGGACAATTTCTACAGATTGACAACAGTACTTTATGGTTAGATATGAATTGGTTGATGCTTTGGCATACAATTTTCATCACAGGTGGCCCAAGCTCCTAAAGGAGCCGTCAACATATAGACCACATACGACATTGCGTAATAACGTTATTATAAGGGTTTGTATGGGAATATAACGATCGTAAAAAATAATTCAAAATAGAGGAAAAGTATCCAATAAAATTCACTTAACTATCCTCTTCTGTCTATATCTTGTGTTTCTATGCCGTTTGGAGGCGATTTGAAGCCATTTCAGTGGGTTTTAGGTTCGCTGGTTTCCTATCATTTAAGGGTTTGTATGGGAATATAACGATCGTAAAAAATAATTCAAAATAAAGGGGAAAATATCCGATAAAATCGACGATCGTTATATTCCCATACAAACCCTTAAATGATACAGTGAATGATAGGAAACCAGCGAACCTAAAACCCACTGAAATGGCTTTAAATCGCCTCCAAACGGCATAGAAACACAAGATATAGACAGAAGAGGATAGTTAAGTGAATTTTATTGGATACTTTTCCTCTATTTTGAATTATTTTTTACGATCGTTATATTCCCATACAAACCCTTATAATAACGTTATTACGCAATGTCGTATGTGGTCTATATGTTGACGGCTCCTTTAGGCGCTTGGGCTACCTGTGTTTTCATGTCAGTGCACCTGCATAACTCATAAGTGCACAGCTAATAGTATTTCCGAAATGATTCGATTTAGCACCCGGGGGGCTTATTTACTTTTGGCACCTCATGGAAGGGCGCTTATTGAGACAGGGCACTTATTTAATTTTTTGAGAAAAAACCAAATGTTCAAAACAAAACTTAAATATATATTGAAATAACTAACAATAACTGAAACTGTCAGTAACAAATTGTTGAAAGTTCAGTTACTTTTAAAAGAATTGTTTATTTTAGCAGTAAATATATACATGTTCGGTCCGGTGAATGTTTGTGAGTTTATCTTTTCGACATTGATGACATTTTCATCCCCAGAGGCTGCAATCCTTTTGGGAAGGAGAATGCATCGATGACTTCAATAGGGATGGTTATCCACAATAGGGGGGGGGGGGGGGGTATTAGAATAGAGGCTCATAACAATGGGGCACTTAATAGAGGCTCTTATTGGAATAGGGGCGCTTATTGACAAAAACACATTCGAAGGGGGGCGCTTATTGGAAGGAGGGCGCTTAATAGAATCATTACAGTATCCAATATTGTTTGGCTTTTTCACTGCCACTGGAAGTGTGGAACTAAACTAATACACCAAAATGTTGCATAGAGAAAGTGCTTTACTCATTCTTTTATTTAGCAGTATATCAGCGTGAACTGTTGCTTTTTTGCCCGGTCACATGTGCCGAATTTAATTGCAAGGCTGTTTTATGTTATAATTTATTTCTCAATTGTGTTTACAGAAAATGTCAATACTTCCTCCACAGAAGGGATTGGGAATTCCAGGTGATGGGAGGGGTCTCAAAGGCCAAAACGGTAAGGAAAGGTATGAAGCTAAATTGGATTTCCGGAGGGTTCCCTTAGGTTGGGGGTGGGGGTGGGGGTCTTAGGAAAAATTCCTTCTGTGAGGGAGTTATGGATCATTTTTCTTCAGTTAAGCAAAATATTATTTTCTGATAGAAAAAAAATAGGGCGTCAGATGACAATATTTTTAACTGCTGAAAACAATATGATGATCAACTTGAAGCAAAAAGCGATAACAATTGTTTGAATTCTTTGTTAGACCATGTGTAGGGGTGGGTAAGGTGGGGTGTAAACTCCGTTGAAGGGTACGTGCTGAAGTAATTGGCCCTTTGAGAACTAAAGATGCACAGTGTCCCTTTCCCATTCCCAAAGATCACTTGGTTTCCTGTTGTCTCTGGTGGGGTAATAGAAGGGATTTTTTTGTCTAAATCATGAATTATCAACAACAAACATCGGGGATGATGTGGTCCAACTTCTACAACAATAAAATAAAGAATTTTTGATTTTGTATCTTTTTTTCTCACTTAATGATTAATAAAAATGTTACAAAAAATTCCTTTAATATAGAAAAGTGGAAAACAGACGTTATAGTAAAAAAAAACGTTCGGTTTTTATTTGTACATATTATAGCCTTTTAACCTTTTTTAAAAAAAAAATTACGTCTTAGCGAACATTATATCGAGTAAAATTTGTATAAGTAATTGTGGGTACTTGCAGTGATTCTATAAAGTTAGCTTTTTAAAATAGTAAGCTAAAAGGATTAGGCTCAAGATGGGATTTAAAGTTGGAACCTGGTCTTACCAATGCAGTACTGTATGATGCTTTTAGATACCACTGAACCAACATTGATAATTTTGCATGCCTTGATAATTTTGATAATGGTAGAGCATCAGAGTAATATCGAAAAGTTTCAGGTACATGTATGAAGCTAATGTCAAGTGCGATTTTTTTGTAGGTTTGTTTGGAATCTTATGTTAAGCCGCTTCAGACTTGAAATTGATAAAGCTCTTTGGTAGTGATTGCTGGCTGAGAAGGCTATAGGCTAACGGAGTTTCTCATTCCTAAAATCTGCAATTTGAATTAAGTTATGCACAAAGCTGTGGTATAAAAAGACAGTAAACGCCAAGAAAAATACATTTTTGCACCGTGTTCTCCAGCATGATAAATAGATCAAGTTATGTTGATTTGGACTCGAAGTTATTGATATTTTTGTTACTATGGGGGCCACCCATGGAGGGGAGGGGGACAGCACATTGTGTTGTTTCGAACAAAATTTTTCTTGTTGTGTGTGGAAGCATTTCATCTGTTCGCTAAAATCTGCTTTTGTTCACGTGTTGCCAGTTATGTTTTCCTCTTGTTTGTAAATCCCCAAAGGCTATTTCGATTAAAGGCAAACGTCAGTTTACCATTTTTAACCAAGCCAAAGTTGCAAAGTGCCAAGCCGTCGCGACTGACAAATACAGCATTTCCTCCGCGAAAATAAAAAAAAAGTGCTTGAACTGAAAGACGTTTGCATTCTTCCATGATATGTTCGAACAACAATGCCCAGGATAAACCTTCTACTCATACTAACTTCATGCAAAAAAGTCGATATCTCGAAGAGATCTTTGATTTATTTCAAAATTTAACTTCCCTTAAGGTAAACAACCAACTGGCAAAGTTTGGTTGGAAATCTATGAGCAGTTCTATTTCAAGGGAATTACCTTAAGGTCTCTATTCAGAATTCTTGCAATACATAGTTCCGTTGTGAAGGCCTTACTTACAATTTTAGTGGCATTTTGTGGAAGTGCCGGGAGTAGACGAATGGTGACACCACCACAGATAGCGCATCCAATTTTTTAATAAGCGCCACACTCGCGATCCAATAAGCGCTGCATCTGAGGCGCAAAAAAATATAATAAACAGCGCCGCGCTTATTCGAATAAATACCGTAACCTGATGATAGTACTAGTGGCTACGTGCATATCAATCAGGATGTGAAAGGTATGGGAAGCTTTGTGGTAAATTGACAATTTCTTGGGAACTTAATATTAGATGCACCAGTGTATGCAACAGTATCAACGCATACCGAAAAATCAGGGTTATAAGTGCTCCTGCTTATAACCGTGTCTAGTTATAAGCTCATCTACATGGAAACAAAAAAAACATCCGGATATAAGCCCCCCCCCCCCCCCTATGGTAGATGACAGTAAATGTTGCTTTACAGTACACACTCTTTTATCGGACACATATATGGACAGGTGCTTTGTTGCGCATTTTATTTGATTTTTGTGTTGGTCCCCTTTTTTATTCTATTTTACTGTACCTTTTATTGGGATTACACGCCTCCCATGCCTCACTGCCTCGCCTCGCATACCCCGCTGCCTCACATATTTGGAATACTCTAACGCAGTTATCCTTCAACAACACCATTCCATTCCTTAACTCTAGGTCTCTATATCTCCAACATAATTCTCAGACACTTAACTATTGTTAACAAAATCAATTTGCTATCCAGTCCTTGATAACCAAAATATTAAATGTCAGCCAGTTTCATCTTAAAGAAATTTACTAGCCTCCTACAAACTCAACTTATCTTCGTTCTAAAACTTAAAAGGATCTTTCTCTCATTTTATTCAGTTGCAGAGCAAGAAAATACATGGTTCACAACAAGTCAAGTACACAAGAATTAAAGGCAACAACTAACGAAATGGATCCACAAGAAAGAACCATCTCACAATTATCAAGAAGGATTATAGTTCAAACAAAACTCATGGATTCTGACTCAACTTTATCAGCTGATTTGACGTTTCACCTCTACAGAGTAATGCATCACACTCGCGAAGCAACTAAAATATAAAACAAAGTAAACAAAAAGCCAAAGAACAAACTGCCGTGCAGTTATTAATACTTCACATCTGTAGAGGAATTACACTTCTTGCTTCATTCCATTTGCCTTCTGCTTTAAAATAAAAATGTTCTTAATCGACACACGAACTATACGCAATCGCGTACTTCTGTTTCAGGGATAAAAGTCTTCAGTTTGTAAATTCTGCAACTCACTTGAAGTTAACTAAAGCCATGTGATTTGTCTAACAACGTCACGGCCCAAACGTCACTCGACTTACATAATGAAATACACTTTTTATTTATTTAAAATGAAAAATCTCAATGAACTGTACTCACAGCTGGTGATTACAATGAAAAGCAATGATTGTACTCTGTATATAATATATTACTTATATATTGCTATTTCCATAATATTTCACACTCTAGCCATTAACTGTGCCTGACAACAATCCATGACAATAATCCATCTTCCCCATAAATTTTTTACAAACCTAAAAAAAAGCGTCTCTCTCCCAGCAAGTCACACAACCGCACGTTTTGTCCCTCGTCTAAACCAGCCAACGATTACCTACATAAAGCTCGCAACCACACTCGCCATCAAGCAAACCAAAAGTAACTTTTCCATTTCTTCTGTATGACTTGCACAACCGACTTTACTCCTTTGAAACAACTCCTTATATTAATCGAATATACAGAATAACCACGGCCAAAAACCTACCATTTTCACGTTGTACCGACATACATGTATATATAGACCTGTATAATACACTAAGAACTTCACGACGTCATGAATAACTTGACAAAGCGTCGATGAAAATGACTTAGAAAATTTAAAACCCTTTTTCAAACTTTCTCTAACCGCACCTTACCGGCAACCGAAACGTCCTTTCTATACAAAAATATACGAAATGACCTCCGTCCAAAAAGAATCGCCTTTTCAGACTAAAGGTAACTAATATCATCAAAATTTCGCCTCAGGACGAACACGAAAGCATTCAGAAAAATCACAATTACACCTTTACAATTATCTTTCAAAGTGTCTCAAACCGATACACTGAAAGGCCAATTCATTTCAACACAAACAATATGATATCTCTAATGTAGACGTCATTTCCCGCCCAGTTTTAAGCTTCCTTAAGCTTCTTGTTTGCTCTTAAGATGTCTCGCGTTTTCGTTTTCATTTTTACCCTTTTCGTTTTCACTCCGTTTCAATCAAAATGTTGTTCATAAGAGGAACAGTGCTAGCGAATGCCTAAGGAAAATTTGTTTTACCAAAGATTCTGCCTTTGTTTTTAACCGCATAGCTGTATTTAAAATTAATAAGAGTATGTAAGTTGTCGTTTAGGTATTACATAAGCTACGACTCTTTTTTTCTTCTCTTCAGCTTGCAACAGTGCTCTGGGGCTTGAAAGTGAGAAGATTCCAGACGCTGCTATAACAGCCTCGTCTTACTACGATCACCGATACACTCCCAGCCACGTTCGGCTGAACTCTCCCACTGCATGGATTATCGGTCGCCTCCCTGGCCCACACTGGCTTCAGGTGGATCTTGGACAGACCATGGCGATAAAGGAAGTGGCTACACAGGGCAGGCATGATCATCAACAGTGGGTGATTTCCTACTCGATTTCATCCAGTGTAGATGGGACTGACTGGGTCATGTACATGGAGGGCAATGCTGAAAATGTGAGTCAACTCTTTTTGTGTGTATTTAACAATTATCCTGCGAAATCGCGCGGAATATCGCCTGATACTTAGCCGACGAGGCCGTGGGCCGAGTTGGCTAAAATCGGACGTTATTACGCAAGATTGAACAGGATAATTGTTTTATTATTTAACAAATTGTCAACGAAACACATTTTGCAGACAAAAAAACTAGCAAGAGGCAAGACGAGGCACTTGCCTCGTCTAGATTTTTTCCAAAATTAAAAACAAAATATGTTTTGTTGGGAAAACAATCCTTAGTTGAACAAGACTGAGTTTTCCCAGAAATATGTCATGAAAAATGTCTCTGAAAGAGTTTCAGAGCTTCTAGTTTTCAAACTTTTCTGGAGGGCTTCCCCCCAGAACTCCCTAGCAAGAAGCAAGATCTTGCCTCGTCTATGGCAAAGGTCTGGCTATGGCCCTGAGGAGAGGTTAGCTAGGTAGCATTGGAAAAAGATTGATAATCAGCATCTTTGAACTGGAATAATAATGGTAACCAACTTAATTGGACTTTTTTTACATTTTAGGTATTTCAAGGCAACACTGATATGCACACAGTGGTTTCACACGTGTTTCCACAGCATATCAGGGCTCGCTTTATTAGAATCTGGCCAAAGACCTGGAAAGATCGTGTATCCATGCGGGCAGAGTTGTACGGCTGTTCCCTTGAGTGATGTTGCAGAGAGCTCGAATGAAGACTGTAGTTAACATAAACTATAAACAAGTACGGCCTAAAATATGTCTAAAATATGACTTGCCAAATTCAAGATGGCTTCCACTTATTTACGGAACCTGATTTAGCATAATGATAGGTGTATTGCTGGGTCGAACGTCTGCATAATAGAGTCAAAATGTGTTTGCTCGCATTCATGGGAAAGTAATATATGTTTGAGAGATTATCCACTTTTAAGAGCCCTATAGCCACTATTTCACACCTTGGAAAACAATGATCGTTGTTTACCAGAAGATTTCTCACCCGCGTGTGCACAAAACACAAAATCAAAAAAAACCGGACTGCTTTGCAAGTTGCAAGGTCATAGTTTCTCGGTTACAGGCCCTGTATCCCCGTTCTAAAAGTTGTCTTGAACTTATTCGCGCTGGTTCAAAATGCCTCAGTGACCAGTTTTCAGAAATTGGTTAACCTTTAGGCTTTCAGTCGGTAGCCGACAAGCCGTGTAATAATATCAAACTACAAATTCCTGAGAGAACGAGACATCTGGTAAAAGGTGGAACTGACAAAACAAGATCATGTTTTTGTTTCCTCCTACAGTAAGTAAAGTAAAGTTAAAGAATTGTTTATTTAATGAGGATAGCAAGTGACACTAATAAAACTAATGAACTTGTCGGCCTGCATAAAAAAATAAAAAAAATAAATTAACTTTGTTTAACGAGGGCTGCACGTAACAGTCTTGCAACTGACAAACCTGTGGCCGGCCTCGGATTCCCGATCGAATTGGAATTTAAAAAAGGTCCGTTTTCTTTTTTCTCTGAATGCGATGATATGAAACGATAACCTTAGTTTAACAGAGAGAGATTACAAAATGGATGGGCTTTAGTCAGGATGGACCAAAATGAAAGGCGTCCGTCACGAGCAGAGTTGATAAATAATTTATCATTTTAACTTTTTTTTTTTAGAAGAGAGCATAATCAGTGAAATTTACATGAAAATGCTTTTCCAGCCCTTTTCACAATTAAAGCGCTATTTCTGTGAGTAAATAAACCTAGTCGGCAAGAAGTTGCTAACTGGTAGATGACAAAAATTGTTGGAATTTATCCCAGTTTTCTATACCAAGCAGGCTTTCTGAGACCAAAAGTGCTGCACAAATAAACATAATTAGGAGCTTGAACATATGAAAAATGAAATACTGCTTGAATAAGATATGGAAATAATTACATTTTTATAATTTATAGTTAACTTGACAACGCGACCTTAATTGTTATTGATTCTTTCTTTCGCAAGACAACCGAAAGCAGAGAACGATTTTATATCGTTAAAAAGCAAAACAGATCAGTCTCTTTTACGGAAAAGCCAAAACTGGTGAATCACTCACATCCACATCGTACGGAAGAGCCCGGCTAAAGGTAAGTATTGCAGTATGGTTTACTGCAATTTACCGACTGAGGTTAAGTTAGCCTGCGTTGCAGACGAACAGTTTTGTTCGTCTGCAACGCAGGCTAAGGTTAAGTTTGAGAACAAAGATATATCAAGGCTGAGGTTTATGTTATTTGCCAAATGACACAACCTGCGTGTCTTTGATAATTTCGCTATCATGCCGAAACCGAATATAATAATTGTTTTGTAAAACAATTTAACGGTAGAAATTATGAAGGTATCAGCATTGTATTATAATATTGTTACTTATTTTTTTCTATGTTCGTGAACGGGCGGTATTCTCCCGTCCGGCGAGCTCAGAGTGGACGGTATCCGTTGCGAGATGAATCGTCGAGTGTAATTTTCGCGCGAAATCATTTTGCAGCGTTTTACGAGTGAACGCATGAAAGATTTGCTCTGCAAAAATCGAAATAGCTATTCATTAACCGTTGTCAATGTGAAAGGACAAAATCCAGTTGTACACTTTAGTTTACTGTTAGTACTTTTCGGTTGTATGTGCATTTCGCAATCATTTTCACGTCATTGCGCTAAGCTGTACCGGTTGTTAACTTCAATTATAAGCGAAACGATGCGAGACTCGTATGCTATTTTGTTTAAATACATATTCCTAAACCCGCCATGTCGATCGAGTGGAATTTCTGCAAATTATTGAATGGAGTTTCATCAGAAAGGAGTTCGTTCTGCACAGCTAATCGTTTACACTACACATTTTCTTCGAGCCGGATTAGATATTCAGGAACGTTTACCATTTTATCCGTGCTCGGACTACCTCGAGACTAGGTCCGAGCACGGGTAAGGCAAAGTCGTTTACACGACAAAATTTATCCGTGCCGAACCATTTTTTTCGGTACGCGTACCATTTTTACCTGAGCCGTGCCTAGTTCGGTCCGTATTGGGAAAAAAACTGTGCCCTCGGTCTTGGAACAGCCCTCGGTCTGCGGCCTCGGGCGGTATCCAAGACCTCGGGCACAGTTTTTCCTAATATGGACCTCCCGACTAATGATTATTATCATGGGTAATGTTGTCAAATTTAAAGGCTATTTATTTATATCGTTTGCTATTACAGTCCATAGCAGAATTACGTTTCACACAAACCGTATTCCTTTCTTGGTGAATGGTTATCTGGGATCCCTTTGGCTATATGATCCTCTCGCCCTAGGCGGTTGAAAACTCGTGTATATTCGCAAAAGAGGAAGGGACTAAAAGGTGTTCAAACTACCATGCGTAAAGAACGTTTAAATGGAAGGAGTTATAAGTTAGCAAGGTACTGACTGAACGATGTATATTGTGAATTTCTTTCTTTTTCGTGACAGGAGTTATGTTTTCAAAGTTCATCATAGCAACTTTGTTTCTGATTCTCTATTGTCCTGTACAAGTCACTTTGGCTTCTGCCGCACAGTGCAAGGATGCAACCTACTCCATTCCAAATCGCGTCTTAACAGGTCACGCGTTTCTTACGAAACCATCCCCAAGCATTGGAGATTGCGTGATATCGTGTATCGAGCGTGATCCCTTGTGTGAAAGCATCAACTATTACCGAAAGACTAAGACTTGTGAATTAAATGACAAGACTATAAATTCTTATCCAGATGACATCGTTGACTTTGAATGGGCAATCTACATGACCAACAGCGTACGACTCCTCCCTTGTGATGATTTAGACTTCAAATGTGGACGACAAACAGATATATGTCATCTTAAAGAAGGCGGCAATAAGTGTAAAGGTAAAATCAAACAAGTAGCCTAAACCATTTCTTTGAACCTTTTAACTATATATGTTGTAAAAATATCAAGTCTGTCTGTTTGTCTGTCTACCTGTCTGTCTGTAATCCAACCAGGCAGTCAGTCAGTCAGTCAGTCAGTCAGTCATAAGTCGATCAGTCAGTCGATCAGTCAGTCAGTCAGTCAGTCATCAATCAGTCATCATTCAGTCAGTCAATCAGTCGATGAGTTGGTCAGTCAGTCAATCAGTCATAAGTCGATCAGTTAGTTAGTCAGTCATCTTTCAGTCAGTCACTCAGTCATTCAAATCTCCAAATCTCCAATCTCCAGGTGTGATGTTAGGGAATCGAACTATAAACTGCTTAATGTACGCAGATGATTTGTTAATAATCAGTCCTTCTCCCGAAGGGTTGCAACAATCGCTTAATGTAATTCATAGACACGCTCAGCAATGGAAGCTCAAAGTTAATACCAAAAAGTCGAACATAATCATATTTAGTGGTAACGGACAAAACAAAAATAATATAAATTTTAAATTATATTATAAATAATATAAATTTGCAAATTGTCGACTAACAAACATATTCAGGTATAGAAATGACTTCATCCGGTCGTTACACCTATGCAAGGGAAATTCTCAGCAAAAAAGCTACTAAGGTCCTCTCGATAATCAAACGATCCTTTTCTAACACGGATTCAGCAGCTATTGCGATTATAAAGAACAAACTTTTCAATGCCCTTGTTAAGCCCGTGTTACTTTATGCGTGCGAAATTTGGGGACCAGAACTACTGTCATATAAAACACACTTCGATAAAAGCACAATTAAGTCCACATTAAGTTCTGTAAACAAACATTAAACGTCCCATGGTATACAGAAAACATTGCTTGCAGGGCAGAACTTGGGCGTTATCCTTTAATCATTGACATAAAAACCTCAATCTTCAGCTACTGGAAAAGACTGAAGTATGGTTGTAATAACGTTTTGTTAAGTGAGGCATTTCAATATGCAGCAACATCTACAACTGTAGAGTGTATATGATTGTATATCTATTTTATATATTTTGTGGGGGAAAAAAAAAAAAAACATTTTTCGATGTTGTAACTAACGAAGAGATGCATCAAGAAACAGAACCGATAACCCGGCAACACATTAAGAACGGCCGATTAAGAAAACCCCTCAGAACTAAGTATTCACAAAACTGGCTGGGCACCCAAAATAGTTCATCGTCAACTTCAAGAGAAAAATTTACACACAAGAAAGTTAAAAAGAGCTATCAATTTGAGAATTACCTAACAACAGTTAAAAACCCAGGACATAGAATGAGCCTGACAAAGCTTAGATTAGGATGTCATGCATTACGAATACAGACTGAAAAACATGAAAATAAAGGAGCATCAATCCCAGTAGAGCAAAGAACATGCTTGGTATGTAAACATAATTGCGTAGAAGACGAAAAGCATTTTTTTGATGTGTTGCCAGGGGTTTACAACCATAAGACATGAATAATAATCTCACATTTTAGTTATTAGTCAGTCAGTCAGTTTAGATATATCCAAGAGAGCAGATTGTTTGGCAATTTCTGAATGTCTTCCATAGACATTCAGAAACCTATACAATGCAAGCAAGCTTAGAATCAATTAGAGATTATCCATTTTTATTAAGATATATAAATGAGATACATATGAGATTTCCTCATTTGTCTAGCATGCGATAAAGCACTGGGGCTTGAAAATGGAAAGATCCCAGACGCTGCTATCACAGCCTCTTCGTACTTTACACACAATTCCCAACTATCTCCCAAATTCGTTCGTCTCAACTCGCCTTCTGCATGGTCTATCGCTGATGACCATCCTGGTCCACACTGGCTCCAAGTTGATCTTGGACGAGCCGTGGCGATCAAAGGAGTAGCTACACAGGGCAGACGCATTGATAATCATGCGCAGTGGGTGACTTCCTACACTGTTTCGTCAAGTCTGAACGGGAGTGACTGGGTAATGTATACAGAGGACAATGTTGAGAAAGTAAGTGAAGTTTTTCTGTGCGTGCAACGTGCTGGGTGATTTGTGCTTACCCCCAGAGAAGAAGATTTGTCAATGTAGCTTATAGGTAATGGTTAGGGTTGAGTTGTTGGGTTGGGACTACATTTAGGGTTAGAGTTGCAGTTTGGGCCTGGGCTAGTCACGTGACCAGCACTCTTTCCACATTAGATCGCCTTAGTTTAAGTAATTGTAGCCTTGTGGTTGTATTGGGCCCTTATAAAGTGTAAAAAGCCAAGCTAAAATTTACTTCCCTTGCTTCAATTTTGTGCTGTGGTCTGTTGTTAAATGTTTTTAGGGTTTATGCTATCCACCCTCCCCTTCAACTTTTTGCCCTGTGCTCAAGGTGACACACACATTTGCACGAGGTCTAGTATTGATGAATCCTGCATGTTTGAAGCGTCTTATAGTTTGAAAGAAGAATTGACTGGAAAAAAACATTTTTAGACTTGGCAGAAAGAAGGACAACTCTAAGACGACTGAAAATTTAAAGATATATAAAATTGATTAATGCACATGTTATTGGTGTGTTTATTATCTCAGCTAATCGGAGCACGGGGGGGGGGTGGGTACTCCCATAAATTTCGGATAGGGGTGTGCCGCCAAGGTTCTCAAACCCTGACCCTATTTAAGGATAAAGAAAGCGAAAATTGATACCCTTTTTACCGAATGGTAATGAGGTTATGTTATGGGCCGCATTTTCTCACTCGAACACTCACTCACTCGATTCTGATATCAAACCGCAATTAATTTAGCCTTAAAACGAGAAACGTGCTGACAGAAAGGTCCTTTAAACGCATTCAGCACATGTCAATCAAATCTCAACCTCGTTCCAGGGTCTCTCTCTTTCAGGGAACTAAATTGAATTTCACAAAACAAATCGAAAGAGGATCACTTCCACTTATCCTCTGGTGATAAAAGAGAAAAGAATTCGCTCAACGAAGCCTCAGAGCATAGGCTATCAATTACCCATTCACGTAAGAAAACATTCAAGGACGCGTTTTAGTAAACACAACATTCATGCACGTTTTTGTTTCGCGTCACATCATCTTCGTGTCACGTCATCCGTTCTTCATCTTTTTGAGTCGTGCAGAAACGCGCATCTTTCTCTCAAATTTTAATGGCTGCTTAAAATAACGCTATACGTGCTGGCAGAAAAGTAAACATATTCACAAAACAAATTTACTTAATGCTAAAAAGGATCAAAGGTTACACTTAAATATTTTTTGTGATAAAATAGAATTCGCGCTACGAAGCCTGAGAGCACGAACCATCAATGACGCAATTCCCATGGAAATTCACAGGGAAATAAAGTGAGATTGTGTTACATTATTGAACGCTTATTTGAAGAAAAAAACTATCAATGACCCATTCACGCAAGAAAACATTCGAAGGCAAATTAAGTGAGATTGTGACATTACTGATAGCACCAATGAACTACATATAGTTACGCTTAAAAACTGTTAAAATTATTACGCTCGCCTTGTGACGTGTTTTAGTCAACACAACATCCACGGCACGTTTTTGTTTCGCGTCACGTCACCTCGTGTCACGTCATCCGTTTTTCATCTTTTTGACTCGAGCAGATACACGAAGTGCTCGGGCGTATCTTTTCTCTCAATTTTTTTTCGCTGCTCAAAAATAACGCTATACGTGCTGACAGAAAAGTAAACATATTCACAAAACAAATTTACTTAATGCTTAAAAGGATCAAAGGTAATACACTAACCGGTAAATATTTTGGTTGTGAAAACTGAATGGCGCTACGACCCCTGAGAGCACGAGCCATCAATGACGCAACTCACGTGGAAAAATAAAGCAAAGTGAGATTGCTTTACTTTATTGGACACTTATTTAGAAAAAAATGCGGAGGTCGGCACTTCATTCATCGAATTACCATGAGGTTGCTCGAAGAGCCTTTGATTAAGGCCCAAAACCGAAAAATAACACCCTATTCAAGGGGAGGAGAAGTGTTCCGTGACGACCCAAATAACGGCTAACCGCGCACGGCAAGACATAAATCTTTATAAAATCGCTTATATTACTAATACCTGAACAGAAAATTCAGTTTTAAGATACCTTTTTTTCGTTTAGCTGGGCGTTTATTTTAGCTAATAGAATTTAGGTACCCTATCTAAGGATTATACCGGGAACACATTGCCAAAAGGAGCAAAAATGATACCCTATTTCAGGACCGAGAACCTCAAAAACCATACCCTATCGGGCGGCACATACCTATATAGGCCACATATCGGAGTACCCCGCCCCCCCCCCCCCACCCCCCGGGCCGGAGCATCATTAACATTGACTTGAATGCGGTAAATCAAAATGTGTCCTTGTCGGTGTTGCCTTGAAATACCTGAAACATATACAACCGCTTAATAAATCCATTCTTGTATTTATAGAGTTTATATGTTTCAGGTATTTCAAGGCAACACCGACAAGGACACAGTGGTTGCTCACGTGTTTCCACAGCATATCAGGGCTCGCTTTATTAGAATCTGGCCAAAGACCTGGAAAGAGCGCGTATCCATGAGGGCAGAGCTGTACGGCTGTTCACTTGAGTGATGGAAAGTGTTTGAACGAGGACTCTAAAATGAATCAAGAAAAGGACAATAGAACTGTTGTCACTTTTACAACATGCCTTAAAGGGGTGCTTGGTCAAGTTAAAATGTCTTCCAGGAATTCGATCACATAAAAGCAAAGCATAGAAGGGCCCGGTTGTTCAAAGCACGATTAGTCTAATCCGGGATAAGCGTGAAATTTGATTTCGGTTTTACAACTCTTCAGTGAGGTTTTCTGTTTCTATTTTCTGTCGTCCACTTTTAACGTGGAGCAATCTCAAACTCCACCAACAATTGGCAATGAAAATCTCTTTTATACGAGAGAAGCTGAAACCTCGATCAACTTTTTAATCCTGGCTTAGTGTTAATCGACTTTCACACAACCCGGTTGGCCCAGCAGAATACATGTAACATGTGTAACCCAGTATCGATGGTCTGCACAAAAGAAGTCCCAAGTTTTTTTCTTTACTTTTCTTTTTTAATTTTTTTCACTACATGTGTTCTGTGCTATATTTTTCTTTCATTGCTTTTTGAGTTTGTAAATAGCAAGGTTGTTATTAAGTATAATATTTCTGGAGTGGCTTATTACACTATGTAATTTATTTTATTTCGTTTTAATGTTACGTTCAAAGATATTAAATAAGATTTAAATGGCATCAAACTAGGAAAAAAATCCGAGTTCCAGATGGGATTTGAACCCACGACCCTCCGTGTTCTAGAATGCGGATGGATGCTCTAACCACTGAGCTACTGGGACTCTAACGTTCACTTCTGTAATTGGTTTAAAAACTCATCCCTTGCGCCTCCCCCAACTATTAAGATAGAAAACTAAAAGCAATGGACGCACGTTTGCCTGGTTGCCAGCCGGCTTCTAAGTAAGTAGTATTCCTTTGTTTTACGACACAATTGAAAGTCGCTCTTGATGAAAGTCATGTGAGTTTATTATGCTATTTTAAAGGAAATTAACGTGAGAAGAAGGCAATTTTTCATGATGAAGGAAATAAACACGCAAGGCAGAGGTATTTCTGCAAGGGAAGAGGAACTTTAAAAACCCTGTAGAAGATCGAATGAAAGATTTAAATACACCAAACAGAATGAACCAGAGAGATTTGTTGATGAATTTGGTTACACATTATGACGGGAGTCAGAATTTTGTGTCAAAACAACAGAAACTAATAACGCTTGAAATAGATTTTCCATGAACCGGTCATAAAGCATTAAGGTCTCACGGAAGGAAAATTGGCGTTTTCATTCCAAGTGAAATTGTGTGAAAATTATCAATGGTAGGCCCAATAAAGTATATATTTTCTGAAAGCTTATTAAATAAAGATTGTAGGATTGGATTTTGTTTTGATCATATAGACCATAATAAGCGACGTTAGCATTTTTTTGCAATTATGATGTTGCGCAACATTAGGTTTATTTGAGAACACATTTACGTGAGAGCCTAAACTTTTATGTGGAATTTGATCTACATATATTGGTCTAAAAAACGGTGTCTCAGTTTTTTCTTTTCTTGCTCCATTAGTTTTTTATGAATTTTTAATCCTAAAGAAGCCCTAAAAACGCCATTTTAAAGTTTAAATATTTATAAAAATAGACCAATGTAAGTAGATCAAATTCCACATAAAAGTTTAGGCTCTCACGTAAATGTGTTCTTAAATAAACCTAATGTTGTGCAACATCATAATTGCAAACAAAATGCTTACGTCGCTTATTATGGTCTATATGATCAAAAAAAAATCCAAAATTAAAATCTTTATTCAATAAGCTTTCAGAAAATATATACTTTATTGGGGTTACCATTGATGGTTTTCACACAATTTCAAAGGCTCAATTAGGGGTATCACGCGCGAGCGGCAAATTGCAAAGGCGCACGAATAAGTCGGTGAGCGAAGCAAGCCTGTGGGGAGGCAGTGAGAACTCGTTGGCTCCCCGCAGGCTCACTTCGCTCAACCACTCGATCTCGTGATCCTTCTCACATGCAGGCCAGGTATTTTAGATCATTGTCTATCTTATAAGGCTTTAATATGGTAAGCGATGACCTTTATAATAATCAGCCACATTTGCGACAATAAGACATTCGATAGAAGATAAAACTTTAACAAATCAAGGCGATGTTTTGTTTGTTTTTTATCTTTGTTTTTGTTTTCAATGTTCTTGGAGTTTTTTTTTTTTTTTAAATAACTTTTTTTTTTTCTTTTCTTTTTTATTAAAAAAAATTAGCAACTCTTTTTATAAAAAAAAAAAAACGGACTTTTTTTTTTTTTTATTTTTTTAAAAACTTTTTCCGGCTAATTTTTCCGCCCCCCCCCCCAAACAAAAAAAAAAAAAAAAATTCAGATAGCGGAACAACGCGTGAGTAAAAATGTAAAGGGCAGAGCACGTGAATAATTTATACTTATTAATAATTAATAATTTCTTACTTTCTTGTGCTTCCCTTCACATCGTTTTCATATAATCAACACAAACGAAATCGCATTCACGGAAAGGCAAGGACATGTAGGTAAGCAAAGTAAGTTTGATTGATTTCCGTTCAGTTTGTTGCTTTCATTTATTTTATTTTTTTCTATTATCAAAAAGCGATAATAACGTCGTAGCATTTTTATATTCCCGCTATGGATAACAAAAAAAGAAACAAATCCAGATCCAATGCGTACAACTCTTAAATTTCGAAATTACACCCACCGTACAAAACTTCACGTTTCTTCGCGTATATGTCCGGTGAACAAGAGTCGTCTGCAATTCTCGGGACTGAAAAGCGATCTAGAGTTTTTGTAATTGAAAATTAACGATCTCACCCCCATTACGATCATTACGGAATGAAATATGACCGGTAGAGAGAGTTTGCACAGCTGCCAAGCAATCTTGGTTAGACTTAAAGCAAGCTAGAATTTCTGAAGCCGCAGAAAACCCATCTAGAATTGAATGGACAGCCAAAACCTTTTCTAAGAAATCTAGGATGTTTGAAAGCATTATGTATGATGTTTATTAAAACTGACTTCGATATCGATGTTTACCTTATTATAGGAAATTAATGATCCCGTAAATTAAGGTCTTTGAAATTAACACGACTTAAATTGGATGGAAAATTCCTTTTAAATAAAGGAAATTAACGCGAGGGATGGAGCAGAATTTCAAAATGAAGCGACTTTACGCGATTTTTGATGTCTCTAAAGATGTTTTGGCTGTTGTTCCGCTCTTCTAAAAAGACGAACAAACTGAAAACATAATATTGCGGATGACATATCTTTAAGGCTTTAACATTGTAAAAAAAAAACTAAAAATAGTGTACAGAAAAGAGAAGGTTTTGTTTTGTTTCCTTGTTTCTATATATGTTCGGAGAGTATCCAGTATGATATTATGGAATGGAGTTGAAGTCTTCGAAATTAACGCTCCACTTTAATAATGTCGCGGAGGAAATAAACGCTCACAAAAATTGTTGGGTCACGGGGGGTCCTCGCATAAGATTAAAGAATGAATAAATAATAATGTTACCTACCATTAGCCTGCAATTGCATCCTAATTTGGGAGCTCTTGTATTTTTCAACTTTAATTTTCTTTTTCGCGTTAGGAGTTATGTTCCCAAAGTTCATCTTAACAACTTTATCCGTGACTCTCTTTTGTCTGGTGCAAGTCACGTTGGCTTCTCTCAGGCAGTGCAAAGACGCAACCTATTCCATTGCAGATCGTGTCCTTGTTGGTCATGCGCTTCTTACCGAAACATGTCCAAGCATTGGAGATTGCGTGGCATTGTGCGTCGAGCGTGATCCCTTGTGTGAAAGTGTCAACTATTACCGAAAGACAAAGATTTGTGAATTAAATGACAAGACTGCAGATTCCAATCCAGATGACATGGTGGATTTTGAATGGGCAATCTGCATGAGCGTACGACTTCTCTCTTGTGATGACTTGGACTTCAAATGTGGACGACAAACAGATATATGTCATCTTAAAGAAGGTGGCAACAAGTGTAAAGGTAAAATCAAACAAGTAGCCTAAAACGTTTTTTGAGCTTTTTAATTATGTTTTAGAAATATAAAGTCTGTCTGTTTGTTTGTCTGTCTGCCTGTCTGTCTGCGTGTCTGTAATCCAACCAACCAGTCAGTCAGTCAGTAAGTCAGTCATCAGTCGAGCAATTAGTCAGTCAGTCAGACATTAGTCAGTCAGTCAGTCTGCCAGTCATCAGTCAGTCATCAGTCAGTCAGTCAGTCAGTCAGTCAGACATTAGTCAGTCAGTCAGTCAGCCAGTCATCAGTCAGTCATCAGTCAGTCAGTCAGTCAATCAGTCGATCAGTTAGTCAGTCAGTCAGTCAATCAGTCATAAGTCGATCAGTTAGTCAGTCATTCAGTCAGTCATAAGTCAGTCAGTCAGTCAGTCATAAGTCAGTCAGTCAGTCAGTCATAAGTCGATCAGTTGGTCAGTCAGTCAGTCATCAGTTAGTCAGTCAGTCGGTCAGTCAGTCATAAGTCGATCAGTTAGTCAGTCAGTCATCAGTCAGTCAGTCAGTCAGTCAGTCATAAGTCGATCAGTTAGTCGCGTAGTCAGTCAGTCAGTCAGTCAGTCAAGTCAGTCAGTCAGTCAGTCATTAGTCAATCAGTCAGTCAATCAGTCAGTCAGTCAGTCATTAGTCAATCAGTAAGTCAGTCAGTCAGTCATTAGTCAGTCAGTCAGTTATTAGTCAGTCAGTCAGTTAGTCAGTCAGTAGTAGTAGTCAGTCAGTCAGTCAGTCAGTTAATAGCACCTTATTTAACATGGAATTTATTAAATCCAAGATGGTATATCCAAGAGAGCAGATTGTTTGGTAATTTCTGAATGTCTTCCATAGACATTCAGAAACCTATGCATGCAAGCAAGCTTAGAATCAGTTAGAGGTTATCCATTTAATTTAAGATATATAAATGAGATACATATGAGATTCCCTCTTTTGTCTAGCATGCGATAAAGCACTGGGCCTTGAAAATGGAAAGATCCCAGACGACGCTATAACAGCCTCTTCGTACAATTCCCAACTATCTCCCAAATTCGTTCGTCTCAACTCGCCCTCTGCATGGTCCATCGCTGATGACCTTCCTGGTCCACACTGGCTCCAAGTTGATCTTGGACGAGCCATGGCGGTCAAAGGAGTAGCTACACAGGGCAGACGCATTGATAATCATGCCCAGTGGGTGACTTCCTACACTGTTTCATCAAGTCTGAACGGGAATGACTGGGTGATGTATACAGAGGACAATAGTGAGAAAGTAAGTGAAGTTTTTCTGTGCGTGTCAGGTAACTCACGCTTTCCTCAAAAGTGTAGCCTTAAGGTTAAAATGGGAAATAGGATTTGGGCAAATTGTCGCTCGGAAAGTGTGATTTAGGTCACTGGTGATGGTAATCTCAAACAAATAAACAATAAAACTGTGACTGGAAGTTGGAAAATCGGGAAAATAGGCTTGACCCTTCCAAAAGATAGGGGATTTATGAAGGAAGCCGTGGATTTATCTTCAAATATAAGGGCTTAACAAAAGAGTTTTAAATAACACGATCATTTTACTTGTCAAGATAATGACAAGATGGAGCATAATGCCTAAAGTTGCCGTAATTTGGGCAACATTTAGTGATTTATGGCGACTTTTGAAAGGCGTGTAAGGCAGAATTGGCAAAAATTAGGTGCGTTAAGCAATTTAAAGCAACTAAAGGCAACTTAAAGCAGTCTGCTATTAAAATTAAAATTGTATGGCGATCTGAATTCACTGTGAGCAGCCATATGAAGCCATCTTTTTTAGTCCAAACTCATTAAAGAATGTAAATGAACGTTAAGAATGGTGTCACATCGTCCGCCGATTTACAGTAAACTCCCTTTTATAACGGACACCTTCGAGACCACCATTTGGTGTCCGTAATAGAGAAAGTTCGTAGAAGCGAGAGTTATTTTCAATAATTCTTATTCGCTGGGACTACAACCCCTGTACGTAATAATGGGGTGTCCGTAATAGCGAGGTGCCTGCAAGGTAAGAGTTGACCGTATACAACATTGGATTGTTGGTACGGTTAAGATAAAACTGATTCATGCGCATGACGGTAATATTTGTTAATGGTGCTAGGTGCTCTGAGCATCATAAACGTGGACCGGAATGAGGTATAATTTTAAAAACAAAATGCACTTATTTATATTTTAGGTATTTCAAGGCAACACCGACAAGGACACAGTGGTTGCTCACGTGTTTCAGCAACATATCAGAGCTCGCTTTATTAGAATCTTGCCAAAGACCTGGATTGAACGTGTATCCATGAGGGCAGAGCTGTACGGTTGTTCGCTTGAGTGATGGCAAGTGTTTGAATGAGGACTGTAAAATGAATCAAGAAAAGGACAATAGAACTGTTGTCATTTTACAACGTGCCTTGACCAAGTTAAAATGTCTTCTACGAAATCACAAAAAAGCAAAGCATAGCAGGGCCCGGTTGTTCATACCACGATTAATCAAATCCAGGATAAGCGTGAAATTTGATTTCGGTTTAACAACTTTTCAGTGAGGTTTTCTGTTTCTATTTTCTGTCATCCAGCTTTAACGTGGAGCAATCTCAAACTCCACCAACAATTAGCAATGAAAAGCTCTTTTATACAAGAGAAGCTGAAACCTCGATCAACTTTTTAATCCTGGGTTAGTGTTAATCGACTTTCACACAACCCGGTTGGCCCAGCAGAATACATGTAACATGTGTAACCCAGTATCGATGGTCTGCACAAAAGAAGTCCCAAGTTTTTTTCTTTACTTTTCTTTTTTTAATTTTTTTCACTACATGTGTTCTGTGCTATATTTTTCTTTCATTGCTTTTTGAGTTTGTAAATAGCAAGGTTGTTATTTAGTATAATATTTCTGGAGTGGCTTATTGCACTGTGTAATTTATTTTATTTCGTTTTAATGTTACGTTCAAAGATATTAAATAAGATTTAAATGGCATCAACCTCGGAAAAAAAAATCCGTGTTCCAGATGGGATTTGAACCCACGACCCTCCGTGTTCTAGAACGGATGCTCTAACTACTGAGCTATTGGCAATGGGACTCTGTGGTTAGCAAGGCTGAAATGTGGGCTTTTGACTGGAACCGCATCACGCGGTCACACAGCCAAATGATGACTGGCACATATGACTCATAACTGTATCACACTGTCGCATTAAGGCATATCAAAGATGCAACCAACCAACCTCCAAAGTGAGTAACAAAGGTATTGAATAAGATTTAAATGGCATCAAACTCGGAAAAAAATCCGAGTTCCAGATGGGATTTGAACCCATGACCCTCCGTGTTCTAGAACGGATGCTCTAACCACTGGGACTAGCTACTGGGACTCTAACGTTCATGCACTTCTGTAATTGGTTTAAAAACTCATCCCTTGCGCCTCCCCCAACTATTAAGATAGAAAACAAAAGCAATGGACGCACGTTTGCCTGGTTGCCAGCCGGCTTCTAAGTAAGTAGTATTCCTTTGTTTTACGACACAATTGAAAGTCGCTCTTGATGAAAGTCATGTGAGTTTATTATGCTATTTTGAAGGAAATTAACGTGAGAAGAAGGCAATTTTTCATGATGAAGGAAATAAACACGCAAGGCAGAGGTATTTCTGCAAGGGAAGAGGAACTTTAAAAACCCTGTAGAAGATCGAATGAAAGATTTAAATACACCAAACAGAATGAACCAGAGAGATTTGTTGATGAATTTGGTTACACATTATGACGGGAGTCAGAATTTTGTGTCAAAACAACAGAAACTAATAACGCTTGAAATAGATTTTCCATGAACCGGTCATAAAGCATTAAGGTCTCACGGAAGGAAAATTGGCGTTTTCATTCCAAGTGAAATTGGGTGAAAATTATCAATGGTAGGCCCAATAAAGTATATATTTTCTGAAAGCTTATTAAATAAAGATTGTAGGATTGGATTTTGTTTTGATCATATAGACCATAATAAGCGACGTTAGCATTTTGTTTGCAATTATGATGTCGCGCAGCATTAGGTTTATTTGAGAACACATTTACGTGAGAGCCTAAACTTTTATGTGGAATTTGATCTACATATATTGGTCTAAAAAACGGTGTCTCAGTTTTTTTCTTTTCTTGCTCCATTAGTTTTTTTATGAAATTTCAATCCTAAAGAAGCCCTAAAAACGCCATTTTAAAGTTTAGATATTTATAAAAAAAATTAACGGAGCAAAAAAAAAAAATTTGAGACCCCGTTTTTAGACCAATGTAAGTAGATCAAATTCCACATAAAAGTTTAGGCTCTCACGTAAATGTGTTCTTAAATAAACCTAATGTTGCGCAACATCATAATTGCAAACAAAATGCTTACGTCGCTTATTATGGTCTATATGATCAAAACAAAATCCAAAATAAAAATCTTTATTCAATAAGCTTTCAGAAAATATATACTTTATTGGGGTTACCATTGATGGTTTTCACACAATTTCAAAGGCTCAATTAGGGGTATCACGCGCGAGCGGCAAATTGCAAAGGCGCATGAATAAGTCGGTGAGCGAAGCAAGCCTGTGGGGAGGCAGTGAGAACTCGTTGGCCCCTCGCAGGCTCACTTCGCTCGACCACTCGATCTCGTGATCCTTCTCAAGCAGGCCAGGTATTTTAGATCATTGTCTATCTTATAAGGCTTTAATATGGTAAGCGATGACCTTTATAATAATCAGCCACATTTGCGACAATAAGACATTCGATAGAAGATAAAACTTTAACAAATCAAGGCGATGTTTTTGTCATCTTTGTTTTTGTTTTCAATGTTCTTGAAGTTTTTTGTTTTCTTTAAATAACCTTGTTTTTATCTGATCGATTGTAATCAAAACAAGTAGCAACTCTATTTATAAACGAGAAAATACGGACCTTTTTTAGATTTAAATTATATGAAAACGTTGTCTGGCTAAATTATTCGGCTGTCTCACTACAGTCTACAAAAGGTAAAAATACAGATAGCGGAACAACGCGAGAGTAAAAATGTAAAGGGCAGAGCACGTGAATAATTTATACTTATTAATTATTAATAATTTCTTACTTTCTTGTGCTTCCCTTAACATCGTTTTCATATAATCAACACAAACGAAATCGCATTCACGGAAAGGCAAGGACATTTAGGTAAGCAAAGTAAGTTTGATTGTTTTCCGTTCAGTTTATTGCTTTCATTTATTTTATTTTGTTCTATTATCAAAAAAGCGATAATAACGTCGTAGCATTTTTATATTCCCGCTATGAATAACAAAAAAAGAAACAAATCCAGATCCAATGCTTACAACTCTTAAATTTCGAAATTACACCCACCGTTCAAAACTTCACGTTTCTTCGCGTATATGTCCGGTGAACAAGGGTCGTCTGCAATTCCAGGAACTGAAAAGCGATCTAGAGTTTTTGTAACTGAAAATTAACGATCTTTCGATCATTACGGAATGAAATAAAACCGGTAGAGAGAGTTTGCACAGCTGCCAAGCAATCTAGGTTAGACTTAAAGCAAGCTAGAATTTCTGAAACCGCAGAAAACCCATCTAGAATTGAAAGAACAGCCAAAACCTTTTCTAAGAAATTTAGGATATTTGAAAGCATTATGTATGATGTTTATTAAAACTGACTTCGATATCGATGTTTACCTTTTCATAGGAAATTAATGCTCCCGTGAATTAAGGTCTTTGAAATTAACACGAATTGGATGGAAAATTCCTTTAAAATAAAGAAAATTAACGCGAGGGATGGAGCAGACTTTCAAAATGAAGAAACTTAACGCGATTTTTGATGTCTCTAAAGATGTTTTGGCTGTTGTACCGCTCTCTGAAAAGACGAACAAACTGAAAATATAATATTGCAGATGACATAGCTTTAAGGCTTTAACATTGTAAAAAAAAAAACTAAAAATAGCGTACAGAAAAGACAGGGTTTTGTTTTGTTTCCTTGTTTCTATATATGTTCGGACAGTATCCAGTATAATATTATGGAATGAAAGTGAAGTCTTCGAAATTAACGCTCCACTTTAATAATGTCGCGGAGGAAATAAACGCTCACAAAAATTGTTGGGTCACGGGGGGGTCCTCGCATAAGATTAGAGAATGAATAAATAATAATGTTACCGGCTACCATTAGCCTGCAATAGCATCCTAGTTTGGGGGCTCTAGTATTTTTCAACTTTAATTTTCTTTTCCGCGTTAGGAGTTATGTTCCCAAAGTTCATCGTAACAACTTTATCCGTGACTCTCTTTTGTCTGGTGCAAGTCACGTTGGCTTCTCTCAGGCAGTGCAAAGACGCAACCTATTCCATTGCAGATCGTGTCCTTGTTGGTCATGCGCTTCTTACCGAAACATGTCCAAGCATTGGAGATTGCGTGGCATTGTGCGTCGAGCGTGATCCCTTGTGTGAAAGTGTCAACTATTACCGAAAGACAAAGATTTGTGAATTAAATGACAAGACTGAAGATTCCAATCCAGATGACATGGTGGATTTTGAATGGGCAATCTACATGACCAACAGTGTACGACTCCTCTCTTGTAATAACTCTGACTTGGAATGTGGTCGACAGACGGATATATGTCATCTTGAAATAGGAGGCAACAAGTGTAAAGGTAAAACTAGCAGCTTTTTAGAATAAATTGGTTTTCAAATTTTGATCACCACGTAGAATAGGTTATTTGTTTTGCCTCCGTTTCAAAACAAGTCTTTGTGCTTCACTTTCTACATGAAAGGAGTTTTATTTATTTGCATTAAATTCAACGCGCAAGTAAAACTCATTTTCAAATGAAAGGTTTAACACACTTGACCGGTCTTGCCTGTATTACTCAAGTAGGCATGTTCCTTTTTATCAGATTGTAGTGGTGCTCTTGGTCTTGAAAATGGGAAGATTCCAGATTCTGCAATAACTGCCTCCTCATTCTATCGCGCCGGACTAAACACTAGCTTCGTTCGCCTCAACTCGCCGACTTCATGGACTGCAGGGATCGCTGACCGTACACAGTGGCTTCAAATTGATTTCGGACGGAATATGGCGATCAAGAAAATAGCCACTCAGTCAAGGAACGATGGAATGCAGTGGGTGACATCTTATAACCTTTCAACGCGTATGGACGGAGGAGACTGGGTGCCATATCTGGAGAACAATGCTGTAAAAGTAAGTCAGTTTTTTTTTTTGAAAAACCTATGCTCGAGAAACCGTTTTTTATGCGCTTTAGGAAACCAAGCGCTCTCAAACCACGATCACGAGCCCTGCTACTGTTTATCTTGTCAAAGAGATCGACAGATCCTTTTTACATTTCAAACTTCGGCTACACTTGCATGTCGATCAATTAACGTGTACAAACAGTTTTCACGTCAAAATGGTCCCTCAAAGATGAATGGACATTAAGTTACTATAAATTTTGGCAGTTAACAATTGCATCCGTCCTCAAATTTTCAGAGAACTTCAGGGGGCAAAGGGTAGGAGGTTGAGGGAGGGTGACCGCTTTATAAATCCATTCATTTATTTATAGAGAAAGAAAGATGTAAATAAATTACAGAAGGCTTTCGACACACCCCTCTGAAATGAAAGAAAAATTACATGCCCCGAGCAGGACTCGAACCCGCGTCTCCCTGTTACTAGTCAGGCGTGATATCCACTACATCATCGGGTCACCACGCTGGATACGTGGAAACTTATAAGTATTATTGGATCGAACACGGTCAATCCACAGGGCATTTTTCTTTCGAGACATTTGTGTATATCATGGCTAAACCCCCAACTTAATTGGGTTAGGCGACAGACAGAAATGTTATGAAGCCATGAAAGCCTTAGAAACAGAAAGAAAGATGTAAATAAATTACAGAAGGCTTTCGACACACGTCTCTGAAATGAAAGAAAAATTACATGCCCCGAGCAAGAAAGAAAAATTACATGCCTGCTCGGGGCATGCAATTTTTCTTTCATTTCAGAGACGTGTGCCGAAAGCCTTCTGTAATTTATTTACATCTTTCTTTCTGTTTCTAAGGCTTTCATGGCTTCATAACATTTCTGTCTGTGTGTTTATTTATAGCGTTTATATGTTTCAGGTATTTCAAGGCAACACCGAGATGAACACAGTGGTTTTTCACGTGTTTCCACAGCATATCAAAGCTCGTTTTGTGAAAATCTTGCCACAAACCTGGTATGGTCACATCTCTATGAGAGCAGAGCTGTACGGTTGTTCACTTGAGTAATGGCGAAGGCTCGATTGATTGACAGTTAACTTACCTGTAAGGCCCTGGAGCTATGAATCAAACACCTTATTATAGGAAATTAACGCTTGTGTTAATTAAGGTATTTGAAATTAACGCGAATTGAAGGAAAAATTACTTCCCAATAAAGGAAATTAACGCGAAAGAGGGGGTAACATTTCAAAATGAAGGAAATTAACGCGACGTACACAACAGGAACAAGTTTATTTCAACACTTGTAGGCGTGTTATCTAAACGAAAACAATGTTCGTGGTACTTTTCCCACTTTGAGCGTTCTCCACAGTATCAATGATAGTGGCAGATAAAATTATGCTTTTTCCTTGGAGTCAATAACATCTGGACTGTAACGAAATATTGGAGCCGAAATAATGGAAATTAACGTCATGGAAATTAACGCTCCACTTAATTAACGGCGCGGAAATTAACGTTAACAAAAATTAACGCGACTTAAATTAACGCGAAAGTTTGAAATTCGCGTTAATTTCATGACGCGTTAATTTCCTATAATAAGGTAAGCTAAAGTAAAAAATTAGTAGAAACTACAATCCTACTCAAAAGTCTTGGTACACTTCACTTTTTTGCCTGAAAATGGCCTTGGTATTCACCCCTCCCTCCCCAACCAGAACACAATCCTAATGTTGATCTGTCAAACCTTGTAGGTCAAATATTCTACCATTGCTTTGGGGAGGAAGGAGGGAATATAGGAAAATTAAAATAATGACTTCAAACTTCAGATAAAATTTGTTACTACATACTTGGCTTCTTGTAAAGTTTCCCAAACTTATAGCAGGGTTGTATATTAGAAAGGTAATTCCATTTTTTCAAAGCTAGTGAAGCTAGCCATGCCGTAAAACAAGCATTTTCATTCACTAAAAAGAGCTTTTGCTGCGTAGCACTCAAAATAACGAGCAACAAGAACATTGAGAAGCTTGAGAAGCTTAAAATCGGGCGCTTTGCCTTGAAAGGCAGGGTTCAGTACAGCAGAAACCACGAAGCAGTTACTTAAGTAGCACTCAGTCCGACTGTGTTTGTGTAAGTCACAGGGCTTGCATGAGCTGTATTAGTGTGCATAATATAATATCTAGAACGTTGTCGAGATTGCATTATTACTTAATGACATGATGGTTTCAATTTATAAATGTATTTCACACAATACAAATAAACGATTGAAGTAGACGACTAGAAAATGTAAAGTTTTAAGACTTAGCAAAGTGCAGTGTATTGGTAATACTGTAAGGTGCGGTTTCACCTGAAGGTCGTGTGCTTTTCGGTATTTTCCAGGCATTGCACTTTGATGGGACAGTACTACAACTGTTTACCGGGGAACTACTATTGTCAAGAAAATTATCACAACTTGTTGATGAATGATTGAACATTTGTTTCATACCATTACTGTAATAGCAATTGATGAAGGCTTTTAGTCCTGAACCAAAGTATAAGGACTGGGAAATACTGAAACCCATTATCAGCCACCTTAAACGGAAATATCTTGTTGGTGTTTCAAGGAATCCAAGGAAACTTCACTCATCCCATGTATCTATGTATTGCGGTATTTTGTAATTTTTTGAGTGATTTTTGGGGATGTTTGGCAGGTGATAGTTTTTTTAAAAGAATTAGTAAAATTTAGACAACTAAGAAATATTGAAAATTTAATGTGAATTTAACATTGGAATTTGAAGTTAGAAATTGGCAGACGGACACCAAACAGTCCCGTGACATCCTGGAGTGTTTTTGCATGGGGGTCAACTGTGTGATGATGTTTCCATTTTTTTCTTCAATCCCCACTGATAAAGAACTGTTGTTGGTGTTATGTTGGTGTTATCACATGTCAAGCCTTTAACAAGGTATGAAAGAACACAAGGATTTAAATTATTCTGGTGCTCAATTTTTGCGTAACTAAAATTAATGTTACTCAAATTCCTGATGGATTCTGTCTTAAACTGTTACGAGCTTAGTATTTCCAAATTATTGCATGTCAATGTAAGGCAAGACAAGACATGCCTTGGTTCTTATGTAATTCTCTTAAAAACATATAAGATATTGACTATAATTTTGTCTGTGCTATGGCAATTCACAGTGGGGTGGTCTTGATGTGTCTTTAACTTGTAGACTGGACTGGACTAGTAAAACGCGGACTAGTAAAACGCGGACTTGTAAAACGCCTCTAGACACTTCGAATTCCTTGGCCACAATCATCTTACGGCTCTCTTCAATACATAATGTCTCAAAAAAACAGTAACCTCAGAAAGAAGTCAGAAGCAAATAAGGTCGAAAGACCGAATTTGAACATATAACGGCAAATGTTCTAATGTCACGAACGTAGGAGTCGTGTAGGCCCGTCACCTTTATTTACCACATACTGCCCCCAAATTAAAACAGTACCCTCAGAAAGAAGTCAGAAGCAAATAAGGTCGAAAGACCGAATTTAAACATTTAACGGCAAATATTCTAATGTCACGAACGTAGGAGTCGTGTAGGCCCGTCACCTTTATTTACCATTGACTGTTGATTTCTGGACGGGCCCCGTTCTACCTCGTGCGAGCAATACAAACGACTGCACTCAACAGACGTCAAGTAGTGGGAAGAAAGAAACATATGCACACAACTCATAGCATCAATCCCGTTGTTTTAGTAGGGGTTTGCAGAACGAACATGTGCTATACTGCAAAAACATCTCCACGCTAAAACAGACCATAGAGTGCTCAAAAAAGCTAGAAATATGCCGTCGAAGAAACACACAAGAGCTTCAAACACAAATTGTTTCGCTCGCTAAACCGTTTAGTTTTATCCGATTTACAAGCGCTTGTTTTACAAGTCCGCGTTCTACAAGTCCGTGCTTAACAAGCCCTCGTTTTACAAGTCCACGTTTTACAAGTCCGCGTTTTACTAGTCCGCGTCTTACAAGTCCGCGTTTTACTAGTCCGCGTTTTACTAGTCCGCCTTTTACAAGTCCGCGTTTTACCTGAGTCCGCGTTTTACTAGTCCGCGTTTTACAAGTCCGCGTTTTACTAGTCCGCGTTTTACTAGTCCGCGTTATACTAGTCCTCGTTTTACAAGTCCGCGTTTTACTAGTCCGCGTTTTACTAGTCCAGTCCAGTCCTCAAAATACAGTATGCCAAAACTCCCCGCCCTCTAAAGATAAGTCCTTGACGGTTCTTGTCGTTTTTCGGTGCCTATTCATCTTCGGCATCTTTCTCATCCACCTCTCGTTCTGTCCTGTGTCTGTCATCACACGAAAGAAAAGCTGATTCTCAAAAAATCTGCCACAAAAGGAAATTGACAAAAACAATATGAAAACCATATATCGAAAGTTTCTTATTCTAAAATTTTATCATACGTCTTAATTCAGAGCTACAAAGAAGTTCCTCCTTTTGAGTTATTGATACTGTTCTTACAGTACCTCTTTCCACTAGCGAAATTTTACAAAATTCCTTCGCGGCGAAAAGGTAGCGAGAATCCAGAACAGACTCCAATCGAGAGTGGGTTAATTCTAGATTACTATTAATTCCTCGCGAAGCGAGGCCGAAGGCCGAGCGTAGCGGGGTGTATAATTTTGTCCCTCAAAGGGATCAGGCGGGATGAAATCTCGTGTGGAGTTTACGGTCATATATATTTCTATATATATATATATATTTGTGAGCTTGGTGTGTGGCGGAAATGACGTCACACGGCCGCCGCGCGCTGGTGGCCTAATGGTAAGGCGTCGAACTTGAAATCAGATCTTCGGAACTGAGGTCGGGGGTTCGAATCCGGCTAGGGTTTTTTTTTTGTGTTGGTTCGAATCCTGAGCCTTTCATTTTTATTGTTTTTTTTTCGGATTAAAATAACATTGATTCCCACATAATACTCCCTCAACGCCTATTCAGGCTATAAATCTTTCATCGCCATCAGGGGCGCGCGGGCGGAGGTTTCGAATCCTCCTGCCATTCGTTCTTCTTCTTTTTTTTTAATGCCATCAAATAAATGTCCAAAATGCGACTATCCAATAATTTGTCGATGATTTTGAAAATAGTCTGCGCTTCCCAACGCTTTATACCTCTTTACGAACCAGAAAAAGCCACCATCTTCAAAGCGGAGTAGACCCTGGGAACGAGGGTGTCGCGGCCATGCCCGTTGAAATTTCTAACAAATATATCTTCCTGCCTACTATACTGTGGAAAATTGAATATGTACAATTCAATAAATGTTCAACTTCAAATAATTCACTCCTTATTCATAACAACCCCCCCCCCCCCTCCCCAACCCAGAGCTTCGCAAAGCCCTGCGAGTCACGTATTACTAGTTAACTATTACAACATTCATTTTTAAAATAGTTTCCCAAGCCGACTAAGCTAACTAAACGTCGAGTGTATCTTTCAGTAAACAAAACATGCCGTTATGACGCCGGAAATCCAGCTCACGCATACTATACCCCGTGACTCACGCAAACCTCCGACTTACGTGCCACTACAGTCATTCCTTTCTAAACATTTTTTTTTGACCACCACCGTACCTTTCTACCCAAAAAACTCATGAAACCGCCCGGTTTTAACCTGTTTTAACCTTTCAAAAATTAGAGCGTTCGAAACTAAATAAGATCCGTAATCACAAACAACATACAGCCGTTTACCAGCACTCTTTAAAAAACCTCCGGAAACCCTTCAAAATCAGGCAAAATAAATCTTTGAAATAACCTTTATCAATGTTTCTTATTTTTTATTCAGTTCTCTAAAATGCCTTTCATACACTACTGTCAAACAAAAATTTCAATTTCCTCAAAGTTTCAAGACAAAAGAATAACAAATATTTCGTGCACAATGTAATTTGATTAAGCCAATATTATCACGTCTAAAAATACTTCAAGCAATTCAGTGAAAACCCGTTTTTTTTTTTCGTATCAACGAAAACCACTTTCGAATAATCAATACATGAAAATAACAATAAGATCAAAAGGAAGAAAGGAACCTTTCTAATTATTTGAAGACTTTCAAAGTCGTAATATTATGCATCCAATCCGCGATAAAATTTAATTACAACAAAATCCAAGTTCTCATTTTGAAGTCCATTTTTTTCAGTTGATACCTTTATCCAACTTGTGAAAAATTCCATTCAAGTTCCTATTAATACTGTACATTCCCAATGTTTTGCTCAGGTCTTCAGAAGCGTCTTACTAACCAAATCTAAAATAATTCCAAAACATGCTGTACAAACATTCTACTCTTTGTGACAAACGACTTGACGACCAATTGTTCAAAAATGAAAATCGACACAGTTCTTGCTAAATAAAAAAAAAGTTTTACGGCGGAGTCAGGCTCAAAAAATATACCGCAAGATCACACCCCCATTCATAGTCAGAAACCAGCAAACCATCTAGTTTGCTAAAAAAAACACTGCGTGACATCAATGACGTTACCTTTTTCATTTACAAAAATAACTTTAAATTGTCAAAGTAAGTGCAATTTCACAATGGTGAATATCAGTACAGTATGGGGCCCAGTTCTCGGCCGGGTCCAGTTCTCGGCCACTTTGTGTTTAACGCGTTTTTTCACACTCCAGTTGAATTAAAAGAAAAAGGTATTTCCTTCAAACGATAGACTGATTCATGTGCTTTAAGTATCTTGAGTTTGATCGTTCAATTCGATATAGAAAGCTCACACGTCGAGTTTACGCGGAGGTAGGTGAATTTGCATTCCCGAAAAATTTGTTTGTTTACGGCTCCAAATTCATGGATGTAGTTAAATTCGTATTTTATCCAAAAGCCCCCACCATACGAGCTAATTTTTGGCATGTGAAACGTAGAATAATTCAGCTTTCTGCTTTAGTTAACTTTTCGTTGAACCGTTGTATTTTTTGGTCTTAATTTACTTCGAAATTTTTTCTTGCGACGTTTGCGTATTTGCCAGTTCTCGGCCACCCTGCTCGCTATCACAGCTTAGCGCTTGGTTTTTAATATAATTTCATCTGCTGCTGCCAGAATGAAAGAAATAAATGTTTTAAAAATAAAGTTCAATCTTATCTCTAAGTTTTGAGCTGACTCTTGTCTTGTCTATTATTTCTACAACACCTAAATCTTTCAAGACCTTTTCACTGCAAAATAAACCATCTAAATGCACGGGTCACACAATGCGGTTTTGCCAGAACCTGCACATAGGCAACTAGGCGCGTTAAAATCCTTCTTTTCTAAAGTAAAACAAAGCCTCATAAAAATAATTTGGGATCGATATAACATAAATAGGTTTACAGAGTGATTTTATGACTGTGAAAATTAATTGAGCATTTTTTTACAGATAATTACGCACAAGCTTTTTAGTGGCCGAGAACTGGGCCAAGGTGGCCGAGAACTGGGCCCACAAATGGAGCTTTTATTTTTATTATTGTTCGGACAAATTAATTTTTGACCGGTCGATAGCTTTACACCAAAAAGCTGAATAATGTAGCTAGCTCTGGGAGAAATTTCAAGTTCCTGCGGTTCTTCTGAGGTAAGAAATACAAGTTTACGTCAAAAGTGGCCGAGAACTGGGCCCCATACTGTACTTTGCCCCGTAAGCTTTTTTCTCTGTCCTTCCGCCGAAGCAAAAAAACACAACCTGATTACACATTAACCCAAAAGTCGACCAAGTGTGCCTGCAACGATTTCCTGTCAAAACTAAAATGAAAACCATTGCGGTATGCGTCACCCGTAGCGGTTTTGTAGCAACCCCAAGCTATCCCCGTCTTTTTGGCCGACAGGAGACTATGCTCTAGGACGACCAAAGGGTAAACTATAAATCGGCCACGCCCGATTAATAAGTGGTCAATAGTGTTTTTGGAGTACTTTAAATGCTCTGTAAAACAGCATTTTCATTTTTATGCACTAAATGACTCCATAATTTTTGCAGAAAGAGACGTTTTCCCATGACCATCTTGATGCCATACCTTTTCCACTTCAGAAACGATGAAAATTGATGTACATGCAGGTTTTGTACGTCCGATGATACACATGATACGCAAGATAGTATGCATGTTGGATCTTTATTGTTCTACGAGTCGTTACGCATCATAAATATATGCACAGGAGACATTGGCACAACGTTGGGACAACACGGAATACCTAGTATGGGAGGCATGGGAAAACGTGTTTAATCCAGGTTAAATGCAAATGCATAAATTCATTGCTGCAGAAAATATTCATATATCTGTTATTTGTATATCTAATATTTGTAGGATCCAAGATGGCGGAACATGCCTGACGAGGCCGAGATTTCAGCGAAATTTATAGCAGTGATACGAAGATTTACAAATATTTTTTAATATTTTAACTCCAAAATCGTGCGTTCAAAGAGTAACAAAGACAGAGAATGTCAAAAAATTACCGAAGTTCATAAATTCATTGAGTAAGTAATGGAGTGAAATTGAGGTCTGCTGCTAAAAAAAAGTCTTGTAAACTAAATAGTTCGGGGTATCTCGGTAAGGCAATTAAAGTAACTCTGTCGTTTCGGTCATTTGTCAGCCATTGTATGGGTTATAATGTTTTTGCAATTTTTACTTGAAGCCGTTTATCTTGTTCACATTTGCAAAAAAAATTTACGAAGCGAAAACCCAAGACCAAAGTAGATGAAGAGGGTGGAAAAATAAACCTGATTTCAGGGAGTTTTGAATTAGACTTCGCGACAGCATACACAGATTAACGGTTTGAAAGAAATATATATATCTAGGTTTGTGTCAGTAAAGTTGCCCAGAGAAGCTCAACATTGAAAACGGCGATGCAAGGTAAAGAAAAATACTAGCATTCGCAAAGCTTCTGTCTTTGGTTGTCGTCTTAATATTTTCATAATCAGTATTTTTTTAATGTTTTAATGGCAGAAAATCATAAAACTACTTTAATTATGCGTACAAAACTGGTAAACTGAATTACCTACAAAGTTGCAAGTTTTCAATACACTTTTCCCTGTATTAATTAGTAGTTAGTAGAAAGCTTGTAAATAACACAGAAACGACACAAACGATAAGAAAGGCAAAATAAGCCCACAGGTAGTACAGCAGAAAACGAACAGTTTAACTTACACTATACAAATATTAAGAAATGATTTGCAGATTTGGATAATTTCTAAAAGTGTTTACATTTATCGGTACCAAACCGAAACCTGCCAAAGGAATGTTGTATGCCGGCTACATGATATGAGAACATGGTTAAATACATTACAAATAGATGAATACATTTGAATATCAGCAACATTCATGATCTCTTTGTCACTGATTGTTTATAGAATAGAGCGATTTTCGCTTTAGTGTCCAAAGTATTTCGCGTTAATTTGCTTTGGTTTTGCAGTTCTTGATGTACTGATTGGTTAAAAGAAACACCTGCCACTTTCTCGACCAATCAGAAGTAAACGCCCCCCACCCCTACCCCCCCCCCCCCCCCGCTCCACGTCGGCTAAACGTATTTGCTTCAATGCGTCCTTCTGATTCGCCAGAGTGATTTCTCCAGTTTTTGTTTCACGACAATAATCGAAAATCGCTCTGTGACATGGAATACACGTATTTTTTACCTCTATATTAAAATCTGTAACATAGTCAGTGTCATCATTGAAAGTAAACGAGGCTCAGAGCTAGAAAGCACTGTTCAAACTACCAAATTAGGTGTTAACCTTAAGGGTCATAACTATCTGTCTTATCCAAAGTTCCCGAAATATTTATGAGCCGTAGCGAATTGCTAATTCAGCACACCGACCGACCAACTTGGCTTAATTTAACACCGGCTTATAACCTCTCTTTCATGATTGTTTCCATTTCTAATGTTCATTAAGGTCGCGGGGGATACCAACAGCATGAATAAATTCATGAAGGGAAATTTTTCTTGACCTGCATCTTTTAAGACGCTTATATCTCAGCTGTTATGGGTGCGATTAATCTCAAATTTTACAAAGACATAAAGAAATGACGAAAGATTGTGAATGTCATTTTTTATTTGGCAGATTTCATTTAACGGCGATGTTATAGCCTCGTTAGTGCCAAATTGGGAAAAACGTGATTTTGTGGCAGAGTTTGCGGAACGAGTAGAAGACAGCACACTGTGATCTTGTCAAAAGCTAATCAGTCAATACCTCCAGAGTGTCATAACAGAAGCGGATTTTTTAATTTAAAGTTTGCCTGCAAGTTATGGCTGTTTAAGTGCGCGAATTTGAATTTAATGTCTACTACCTCTTTCTAAAAGCGCTCTTTTAAAATTCCGCTTCTGTTATGACACACTACAGTATTCATAGTTTACCTATCTGCAGTGGCAAGTTTTGAAGTTCTGTATCCGTGCTGTATTCTCTGCCACAAAATTGTCGGAAAAGTCCAAACTTTGAGATTTCCGAAGGTGTCCCGAACTAAACACGATCATTTTGCCAAAGAGAGATGTAATTATGGTAATTATATTCCACGCTTTTATGGTGAGAACAATGCGTTTTTAAAAAGGGCACGATTGTTTATGCCGAATATTTTTGTGATTACTGAGTTGCAGAAATATTCAAATTATTTGAAAATAAGCTCAAAGACTTCCTACAATCTATAAGAACGTATATCGCTAATTGTTGTTTTAAATTGGTTAAAATATCAAAGAAACAGGGATTTTTTTCAAATCACGCGCACGCGCCCATATTTTTGTCCAGTCATAAATATGTCGTAAAGTTGTCGATGTCAGTCGCTGTACTTCGTGCATACGCTTTAAATAAATGCATAATGATGAGCCTTAGGTGTCCCCCGCGACCTTAATGTTTATCAAAGGCTTGTGTATATCGAGCTAAATCGTCGCTTCAGGCAACGACATTAACTTAAAAGCATGTCTAGACTTAACAACAAAGCAGATTGTTCTAGATATTTTTCCTCGATCGGTTGATTAAGAAACAGCGATGCATGACGTCTGCACAGCAATGAAAATGTCGTTCTATACTTGTTATTCTCTTTTGGAAGACATGCAAACTCAAACATAGCACTAAACGACCTTAATCATTTTCGTCGTCTAAAGGTGGATTTCCACTGACGCGTAATTTGTTACGTGCGTTTATGTGCGTAAAAAATATTGGAGACAATGTATGAACGACTTGCGTAAAGTGTGTTCAAGTCGTTCATACATTGTTTCTTGTTTCTTTACGCACGTAAAAAAGTACACGTCAGTGGAAGTCCACCTTAAATCATGAGGAGCGAAAAAGTATCAAAAGTATTTTTGTACCGCTGTTACTTAACAAGGTTTTTATTCATTTTAAACAAATTTTTGACATCTTTTTGATGTTCGCTTAAACTGGAAAATGAAAGTGCAAGAGCTGCAAGAGGCAGAGTTGTCAAGTCCCACGTTCGCTCTTCAACAACCGTCAGCTTTGCTGCCACCTCTTCTAGCATTTTGATTGGCCAGTTGGAAATGGAACTTGTTACAAAGTCGTTGTCAAACATTTGTCAAAAATGAATAAAAAACTTGTAACGTGGCAACGGTAATAAGGGATCGGAACACTAGAACTTATCAATTACGTAAATTAGACTGATGTCTACACTCCATGGACAGCCAGGGTTTTAGGTATACGGTATACAGAGGGATTTTAAATTGGTATACAGTATTTTTATGCTAAAATCGGGCCTTTTTTGGGTATAAAGTATACAATGTTTTCCCAAGTTTTTGGTATTTGTCATGATTTTGGGGGAAAATTTTGGATATACTGGGTTTCAGGTATATTGGTATACCACTCACCCCCCTGGCCAACCCTGACACTTAATCTGTAGTGCATCAGCACCCATATGCATGCCGGTGGTAAAAGTACAGAGAAAGTTCCCAAAACAATGCAGCCAACTGTTCACGTGACTTCTGTTGGGTGATGACAATTAAAGCAGGAAATTTAAATCAATCGAAGCCATCGGAGTGTCCAGAAGAAAACATCGTAAGGCCACATTTATTGTAAGGCGGCTTAAGGTATGTGATGTTTTCATTACACTGTTTATAGGGAAGGAAGCGGAAGCCAAATGGTTATTTAAATCTCGTTTCTTCTGCACAACTCAATTTTCAAGGCTAAACTTAGCCATGCAATAAGATTCAGCGATTTTATGTAAATTATTAGTTAGGTTATTTATCAAGTAGTAGATATTTGTCCCTACCGATCTTTCAGTTTGTAAGAAACTCTCGCTACTTAGTAATAAACGCTTTCTCGTGCTATTTGCATGATTTTTTAATGGCACATCCGCCAGTCGAACAAGTGTATTGAATTTTCGGATCGATGACCTACCCATGAGAAATCGTTTACTAAGGCACTGGTTATAGAGACGCAGTTTCATTTGTTACCGCATCGCTTTCGATGATGGTTGCCTCTTTCGTCTAACAAGGCGCCGATCAAGACCACCACTGAAATAGGATCGTTTTGAAAACGCTGTCAAAAGTGGAGCGTTTTCAAAACGATACGGCTTCGTTGGTCATGTAAACGGACCAAAACGGCGAAACTGCATCGATTTGAAAACGCGGTCACGTATTTTAGCGCGAAAATGACTCGCTTGCGAAGAGCAAACAAGGTAAGCCTTGCATAGATGCAGGGCTTTCTCATAGGATCACAAATGAAAACGCTTGGGAAACGTGCAAACACTTAAAATACCGTTTCGTTCTCGATGCAGTTTCAAAAGTCATGAAACCGTGTCGATTGGAAATCGCGTCCGTGTAAACGATGCCTAAGTTTGAAGGCCATGATTGGCACTGTCAGAGTTTAAGTTTTAGTTTTTAGTTTAAGTTAGATAGGGTTCTACAGTTATTCAGCAGGCTCCGGTTGTGGTAGATAACGACATCACCGAAACATGACCCCCCCAATAATTACGTACATGGATAGCATAGTTTGCTTTAATACTGAAAATTATCTACTGTACGATAATTATCCGATTGATACATTACAGAGTTTTTCCAAAGGAAGGCTACATTTCTTGCACGACGATGGCGTGCCTGCACTTTCAAATCGAATACCTGAATTTAGAATTTTACCCACAGGCAGTAATTTTAGTGGAAACAAAAGACTAATAATTAACGTCACATGCATAATTCCTTAACGTTATTATGAATCGTGATTACGGCCGCGTGTTGGAAGGTCGCAATGTGCCAAGAGTAAGGTATTGTGAACACCTTTCGTGGCCGTTGCAAAAAGTCGTCCGATCCACGCGTTACGAGAGTCTTATAAGAGCCGAAAATGGCTAATCGTAGTAACGTAAAACGATCTGTGCTTTGGGTAGTTTTATAAACAAACATATTGATACATGTTAGATGTTGGCCCAGTGTCGTTCGGGCGTTCAAGTTTAATACGATTTTAGACATGGATGATTTAAATGCCTCGAGGCTGAATTTTAATCAAGATGAAAGGAAAAGATTTTGAGCGAGAGTTTTTCCAGAGCTGACAATGTGGTTGGATTAGTGTTTTGTAATGAACTTGAGTATTGTAATGAATTTAAGTACTAAATTATCCCTTTTTATTGACTTTCCTTAGTATTGTTTTCATTAACGTATTTCATTACATTACTTGTGATTTCGTTATTGTAAAAACATTGAGACTTTTATGTAATGCGCAAGAAATAAATTATTACTATTATTAGGTGCCCAATCCCTTTTCTCAGCCGTGAACGTTATATGACATTCCGTAACAGCATAATTATATATTAGAGTTTGTATAGGGATGTGACGATCGTACACAGGAGTTCAAAATGTGGATAAAAGATCAATAATAACTACGTTTTTTTTCCTCTTCTGTTTTCGTATTAAAGCAAATCTAGCGAGTTTAGCGAATCCCAGCGCGCGAAGCGCGCCAGCGGAGCACCATGGATGAGAAATTTTGTTAATCTATCGATGCAAGAAATATCGGTTATGACGTTACCGTACGCCTTTCCATGCTCCCGTCCGTACAGACTCTGGGGAAGGGGAAGAGGAATACAAATTAAAGGCAAATTTTACTGTGTAAGTTGCATAAACCGGACGAAAGCGAGTGAAACAATGAAACAATGAAAAAATGCTAATGCAAACATTTTGGGGGGTAAACAAGGTGTATTATGGGAACGGTAGAACGTATTTTGTGTGTGTTTTGTGCGCAGTCAAGACCAAAACATGCCAACTTAACAATGAATTTGTCAATATGCAATTAGCAATCATTCGATAGCTACTGCGCACACTCGGTTGCCCGGCACCGCGATGCCACATTTCTTACTATTTGTTGTATTTTAAAGGAGGAATGGGCTGTTGTTGTGGAAAACTTGAAGAACGTGTCAACGAGAGGTTCTTAGGAGACCAGATTATTGCAAAAGAAATCTTTTGGGCGAATCTGCAGTATCAAAGAAGCCAAGGTTGCTGCCAGACTAAAGGAAACGGTGCGCTGGTTTTAACGTCGAATGTGCTGTGGTTTAATTTACTTTGCCCAAATAAACAGATTGAGATGCCACTTCGGAATATTCGTGCAGTGCAAGCTGGCCGCTTTCACCAACCAGCTTTATTTGTTGATTTCGACGATCCAACTTCAGGAATTGAAGACCAAGTCGTGATTTTGTTAAGAGATCCTGAGTATTGGAAGAGAATTATTAACGAGACCATTCAGAAATTAACGAGGTTTTAGTTTTTACCTGAAATATCCATCTTTTTATTTAGTTTTAATGGCGCATTTTTCCAGTTTTACAAAATAATACACCTAGTGTACAGCAATTTAGTTCCATGTGCTTTGGCTCTCAAGTTAAAATGTTGTCACCCTTTTGCGGCCTGGCCATTTTGTCACAAGACATAGTACACGGTTTGGTTAGCTTTTTATTTTTGAATTTTGAATTTGTAGAATGATTTAAATTTGTAGAATGTCGATTATGGGATGCATATTTGTAGAAGTTACCGTAATTGAGAGAAAAATTTTAAGGTAGGACAATGCGGATTTATTTTTTGTTTCATTTATGATGAATGTTCTACAAACGTTAGCATGAACAATGCATGAATGCTGTGTATTGTGAAACTAGAACAGTGTGAAAAGAATAATAATAATAAAGATGATGATGATGGTGATGATGATGATGACGATGATGATGATTTAAGGGCCATTTAAGGTCATTGCCCCGAAATAAAACTGAACATATATTTTCAACCAAACTTTGCCTACTTTTTGACTACCTTAAGGGGACTTAAATTTTGAAATAAAAAAGTGGGGTCGCCATATTCGTTTAGGAGACCTTGTATATACCATATAACTCGTTAATAATTCCCTTCTGGCAAAGTACACATTTACAGTGGTAATTTATTTTTCAAAATAGGAATTGATCTGTTTTCGTTTTATAGAAAGAACTTGATCGCTACATCCAAAATCTGAGAACAAAATGATAGGTCACTATACTCGTTTACGAGAAAGAGACGATTTATTTTTCTCGCGGACTTAGCCGCAAAGAAAAAAGCCGCCATCTTGTTTATGCGCGGACCCTAATTACGCGTAAAATTCTGCACAGTAAGGATGCGCAATGCAATACAGGGCAATGACCAGAAAAAAAATTCTGAAACAAAAATGCTTTAAGATGGCAGATTAAAAGGCAGGTAGACTGAAAAAGAAAAGAAAAGAAAAAGAAAAGGCACGTTCACCATATGTCACAGTTTTTAGTGCAGAATGCACTATTGTGATGGTTTGTTGTTGGGGGCTGTCGGGCGCTAAGGAGTAAACTCTAATATTCAATTAATTAATTAATATCAATTAATTAGTTACTCCTTGTGGTGGGGGTAAGGGGTGGGCAGCACCTGACCGTACCCATAGGTAAAATGCGGAACATCAGTCTACGTTACATTTATATGAAGATTTCAAAGGTATATATTTGTTTCAGAAAAACCTTTACTCTCCTTGTGGTACTATTCTTTTTAAAGCAAAGTACTTTGTGCCAAGCGCATGCGCAGATAGTAGTCTACGTTATATTCTCAGGAACATTGCCTGTATCGGTGTTTTGTGGTAGGTTTCATGCAGGCTCCGTGGAGCCAAGATAAAACCGCAAACTAATTAAATTAGATTTTGAGTCTTTCACAGCGCTTTCATTTAGTATTAAGTATGAAAAACGTGCACCCGGAGTTTGGCGCGAAACCCCTAATAACAATGAAACAAATATCCTAGCTGTACCCCCTTTAAAAAAAAAACTTTCGAAAGAGCTGTCTTTTATTTGATCAGTTCTTTACTTTTTGAGAAAAAGCAAAACTGACAACTGTCAGTGAAGTCGCCGTGAAAAACAAAAGTATCATGTTACAACATTTGCAAGAAGAAGAGAAGCTTTGTACCGCATTTTTACAACTACAGCGTGAATGTCCTCAATTAATACACTTCTCGATGAGCTTGAACTTTGAACACTTGAATACTTCAGTAAGGTTTTCTCCTACTGTCTTAAACGGTCCTTCAATTTTAGATTATTGTTATTTCAGTTAAGCTGTAATTTGCTTCGGTTTTGATTTTTCATTCAACTGTTCGCACGGCAGTGCGCGTGTCATGTAAAAACGTCGTTTTGGCGCCCGGAAGCTACATCACTTGCCGATCGTTCTGTGAAATTCATTTAAATTGAGTGAAAGCGAAGATTGACAATTTAAAGGGACTATGTCACGGGGATTTCGCAGATTTTTGGTCTAAACTGTTCTGAAATAAGTGGTAGGTAACGTTACCCATGAAATACATAATCTTTGAACACTAACTGAAGATATAACCTATATTTGGGGATAGAAATCAAACTTCGGCTATAAATGTCGCTTTTTTTAAGGCGCGTAGAAACAACTTGAAAACGTTGGCTAACATTTTCAAATTACACTCTTTTTTATAAGAATCTAGTTTATAAGAATATCGAGGCTGAAATTTGCGAATTTCTAAGAATATTTTAATTAGAACAAACCCGAGGCTGAGATTTTGAAAAGAATTTAGTTTTTAGTTGAAGCAAAATCAGGTGTTTTCATTTCCGTCACTTTATCTCTGTGGGGAATGCTTTGTTTAAAGCCAGGCTGCAACGAAAAGCAATGGTACATGTGCACAATGTACCCACTACTTGCTAAAACGGAAAGGTCAAACGGTATTTTCTAAGAATGTTCATAAGAATATTTTCAGCCTAAAATCGGCAGAAAAATAAGAATATTCAGCCTGGGTCGGAAAAACTGTATTCTTATAAAAAAAAAAGAGTGTACAATCCATTTCCAACCAAGCCATACGCAGCCAAAAGCGCTTTTAAACAGTTTTAGTGCTCTGGCTATTTACCATCTCGTATCCAACGCGCGCTCATGGAACAATTGTTAAATATCTGACCCAGTCTGAAAAACAAACCTGTGATCTGTAACAGGATATCCCCTTCCCCCAACTTCCAAGATTCATCCCAAACTGCATATCAGTCATTTCATTTTATAAAAGCAATTTTAGCAGGTAGGAGAAATTTCAATTTGAACTAACTCTGATGCCCTAGATTTCATTTTTAATCCTCGCTGTACCCCCTACTTCTTGCATTTTGATTGGCCAGTTGAAATAGAACTCATTACAAAGTCGTCAAAACATGTCAAACATTTGTCAAAAATAAATAAAAATAACTTGTAACGTTGGTAACGGTACGACCCTTAGCACTGATATAGATCACGTAAATAAGACTGATGTTGACACTCAGTGAAAGTACAACAAGCAGCTATTTAAAAAAGAAACAGTGTTTCGTTTCCAGATTGCGAAAGGTTGAGAATAACGTAACGTTTAAGGAGAGGTGGGTTTGGGGTTTATTTTAATTTGGAGGTCCTAGTGTATGTTGAATTTTCTAAATTTATGCGCGAGTGAAGAATAAAAAAGACTTCATACTCAGTAGTAACTTCCCATTTAACACCTACTGTCCATTTTATATAGAGGAGACATAAAATGCAGTTTGGCAGAGTTCAAGTAACACATAAATATTTCTCCTTATAGAAACAGCATGTGTCTCTCTCTCCAAATTAAGTTAAGTAAAGGGAGCTTGCCTTCACCTTTTTACTCATCCAATCTGTTCCTATCAATGTGGGTAAACATCAAACCACAAGAGTATTCGTAGATGAAATTATTATCTTTTGACAAAAAGCTTGAGGTATATATACTTCTCTGAATTTGATCACATGCTCAAATCAAATAAATGCCATATTCTAGACAAACCAAAACCCTGGTCGACAAGAACAGAGATAAGCACAGATACACTGTTTCGAAGCCATTTCTTCCAAATCAAATGCCTGTGGTTACTTAACTTCGACACGTAAACAACCAGGGCAATTTAATGTAAAAAGGTACCATACACAGATTTTAAACCGGGATTTATAATTAAGCTGAAATGCATCCAGAAGTAATTACAGTCATACCAGGATTGTATTTTGCTCGTTCGTCTCGATCCGCACTGCAAGCTGACATTTCTGGCAAATATGAAATTATTTCCATAGAATAATTAAGACACAGCAAAGTTGCTTCTGTTGTCAGTGTAACAGCCTTGATAATTATAATTGCGATTTGCATTTTTGGAGATTCCGTAGAGTTTCGATCAGACCGCGATAGCTTTGAGTAATCCAAATAATGTTTATATCGTTAATTTCATCTCAGAAAACGTCTCCAGCAGTTGCAACGGTAGTTATTCTTGAGCTTTACATCAAGGAGATGAATTTAGTTCGACATGGAGTTGCACAGCTTGCTATACGATACTGTTCATACGAAGTTTGATGTTTTAACAGAACTTGACTGCCTTCTTTTTCGTTCAGAACTTTTCGTGCAGACTCGAATGTTTTCGCGACTCGCGTGACACTGATCACGCAACTCCGGGTACTCCCACGCGAGAACCCACACAATTGTGCGTGTTTTCGCGCGATTTGTGACGTCGAATTGAAGATGCCGTGAATTTTCCTATACAAATAGAATAGGGCAATCTCCCACATTTATACATTACTCTGTTACATGAAGTGAAATTAACTTTGTAACTCGCCTGCATATATGCCCTTCTCTTCAATTAACTTGCCCGTTTTCGGGGCACGCTAGCCCTTCCGTGCGAGCAAACACGAGATACGCCAAGTCATCACGTTTTTGTTTGCGCTTGCAAACACTCTGATTGGTGGAAATTTTCTTCTGTTTCATAATATAGCTAGAATGTTTACTTTACAATTAAACGCTGAAAGAGCTTACTTTATTTTTTTTTCCAATACATCGCTTTAATCAAACTTAAAACCATTGCAGTCGACAGATATTTTTGTTTGTAACGAATCTCAATATTTTTGGTCATGCTGAGGATTATCTTTCTGATATTTGAAGAATATTTTTTTTACGAAATTAATTACCTTCGGTCAAACGTATTTACTTTGTGGTTACGAGCGTTCTTCTGATTGGATAGTGGCCCCCCGGCCGTGCGAGCAAACACGAGATACGCCAAGTCATCACGTTTTTGTTTGCGCTTGCAAACACTCTGATAGGTGGAAATTTTCTTCCGTTTCAGAATATAGGTAGAATTTTTACTTTAACAATTAAACGCTACGAGAGCTTTCTCTTGTTTTCTTCCAATATAACGCTTTAATCAAACTTAAAACCATTGCAGTCGTCAGAAATTTCTGTTTGTAACGAATCTCAATATTTTTTGGTCATGCTGAGGATTATATTTCCGATATTTAAAGAACATGTTTTTACGAAATTAATTGCCTTCGGTCAAACGTATTTACTTTGTGGTTGCGAGCGTTCTTCTGATTGGATAGTGGCAATAAATAGTTCACATCGAATCCAAAATAATACCGTCTCGTTTCTGAGGAAACGAGACAAAAAGTTCCCAAAACAATTCAGCGAACTAGTTGTTCACGTGATTTCTACTGCGGGACGACATAAAAACAAGTTTCACTTGACGCAACAACTTAAATCGATCGAAGACATTGGAGTGACCACAAGGAAACATAGTAAAAGACTGATTTAGGGTAAGTTACGTTTTCAATATACTGTTTAAAGTGAAGCAAACTGGAGCCGATATGTACTTTAAATTTTGTTTCTTCGACACAACTCAATTTTCAAGACAAAACTCAACCATTCTCTACAAGCTATAACACTGACCAGTGACCTTTTGTGGATTGGTTTATTTCTCGAGTTATTTATCAAGTAGTATGTGTTTGTTGACCGCTCTCCGATTTGTAAGCGTCCCTCTTTACTGAATAATAAACGGAGATAGAAGGAAATTTTTTTTTAAATGTTTTGAAGCTTTCACGTGCGATTTTGCGTGATTTTCTAATAGTGCATCCGTCAATCGAGCAAGTGTAATATTTAGTTAGGTTTGTTCTGAACTTACCGATCCAAAACCTTCTCATTTTTGACACTCTTGGCAAACTTGGACTGTTACTGTGAGAATTTTACAAGTATTACAGACTGCGTTTGTGGTGGGAAAAAAAATAATGACATCATCGAATAAATTACTCTTCAGTAATCATATGCATGAGCGTAGTTGTTTTATTACTGAACCTTTTCTACCGTACGGTAATTATTCTACTGATACAGAACAGAACAGAGTTTTTTCACTACAAAGAATACCTTTCTAGCATTTCGATGGCTTGCCTGCACTTTCAAATCGAATATCTAAATTTAGAATATTTTACAAGCAGGCACAGATAATAGATTTCGCACGCATAAATCCTTCACGTTATTATGAATCGTGATAACGGTCACGCGTTCGAGAGTCACAACGTGCAAAAAGTAACGCGTTGTGACCACGTTTGACTTGCGTTCAGAATAAATAATTTGTCGCGTTATCTTTTTGTTGTTGCAAAAAAAATCGTCCGACCACTGAACGAAAACCATTATATAGTCGAAAAAATGACTAATCGTAAGCTTTTTCGTTCCTGATAAACAAATAAGACATTGGCCCAGAGTCGTTCAGGCGTTCAAATGGGTTCTTGACAATGTGCGAGTCATTTCCGGTTAGCCAAGGCACATTGGTTTGCCTTAAAAGCACTCCGGTTAGCCTACTCCGGTTAGCCTACTCCGGTTAGCCTACAGCTAGTTCAGATTTACATCTCCGAATAGCTTCTGGCGCTCCCTACTGATGATATTGAGAAATTAACATTTATAGAGTGTCCTCTCTGTTCCACCAGAAGCCCAGCCTCGACACTTTCATAAGAACACTGACTACGCCATCTTTGTTAACACGAAACTTATGACGTAATTATTCTAAGTTCTACGTACTCGTATTCGGATTATTCATATTCTGGGTTTTGTCTAAAACGGACGCGCTCTAAAATATCTCCAACAGCTTTCCCAACTGTGTTTGATGTGTTTCTGAATTGAATTACCAAAAAGAACATTTTCACACTATTTTTTATTTCATTCTTTTTTTAAAGGGACATGGGAAGTTGTATCTGCCCTATTAGAAAATGGGTGGAGAGACTTGATGAACGAGTTGACAAGAAGTTCTCAGAAAGCCAGATTATTGCCAAAGAGATCTTTTGGGTAAGCCTGCAGCAACAAAAGTCCAAGATCGGCGAGAAGATTCGGGGAAGCGGTGCTTTGGTGCTGACGCCAGATGTGCTATGGTTTAGTTTACTCTATCTGCCCAACTACGAGATAGAGATGCCCCTACGGAATATTCGTGCGGTGCAAGCCGCCCGCTTTGAATACCATCCCGCTTTATTTGTTGAGTTCGACGACCCAATTACAGGAATTGAAGACCAAGTAGTGGTTGCGTTAGCAGATCCTGAGTCTTGGAAGAGGATTATTGACGAGACCATTCAAAAACTAGCTAGTAATGTTTTGCAAAACTTATTTATTAATTGAGGTTTGAGAGCGAGTATTTCCAGAAACACACCCCGTGTACAACAATATGGGTTGGGATAGAGACACGAAGCTCGTTAGTTTCATGTGCTTTGGCTTTTGAGCTATAATGCTATAAAGTTTTTGCGGCCTGGCCATTTTGTCACAGGACAAAGTTCAAGATTAATTTAGCCCTTACTGTTTTGTTTTGTCGTTGTTGTTCTAGAATAACGATTTATGGGGTACATATTTTTGGAACAATTTAAAGGAACGACAATGTGGGTTTCAGTTTTGTTTATGATGAATGTTGGACAAATGTTAAAACCCGGCCAAACGCACGCAACATTTTAACACAACATATTCCAACATTGTTGGGTCATGTTGTGAAGCAGCTGGCCAAACGTACGCAACATTTCAACGCAACATATCGCAACATTGTTGTGCACAACATGCTGCACTCGTTTGGCCACCCTGTTGCGATATATTGCGGTATGTTGGATGGCGCAAATCGAAATAGTGCGCATGCTCCAGCGCAACAATGTTGCACGAACGTGGCCAAACGAGTACAACATCATACAACATCCAAAAATGTTGCGAGATGTTGGGAGAAAAATTTGACCATTTCGAAACTTGGTCTAACATTATCCAACACGTTGCAACATGTTGCAACACGGGGTGGCCAAACGATTGCAACATGCTGGGCGCAACAATGTTGGGATATATTGCGTTGAAATGTTGCGTTCGTTTGGCCGGGCCTTTAGTATAAATAATGAATGCTGAGTATTGTGTCTGAGTATTGTGTCTGGAATGAAAAGAGCTATCTCCTATACTTCGTACCGGATATGATTAGCATTATTTTAGCTAAAAATAACTTGTGATCTACTGAGTAAGGTTTTTTTCTTATTCCCTAGTATTTAGTTTAACATGGGATCGTGATTTCTAATATCTATCCCCAGAAATAAATTTCATTTTCTGTAGTAGAGTAAGGATCATTTGATTAATGTACTCTTGATTAATGTACATACTATCATGTTTTAAAGTCACGCTTATCTTTTATCACGATTAATCAACGTCACTGATAACTAAGATTTTTGAAGAACGAAGGTGAATAATTTAAAAGTGAACATGTGAAGTAACCAGGAGAAAGCAAATTTAAGGGATCAGTCAGCACTTTCCAGCTCTTATACTTTTTTGATGGGTAAGTAATAGAAATATTTATCAGCTGCTGCTGCAATTATAATATCAAACAAACGACCAATCATTGCTGAACAAGTTGTGGTCTTTTTCATTACGTCACTGGTAACCATAGCAACGTAAGAATCTGTTAAAAACACCCTTAATTTTCGCTTTAAGTGCTTAAACTGAAACTAGATGGTGACCCCCATTTTTTATGACGGAATAATGATCAGCATGTTAAAATACATGTTTCGGCAAAGTTTAAAAAAAAAATCTGTACATGGTGCTCAGAACCACTTTTTAAGGTCCGATGTAAGTATGAATAAGTGTCGTGTTGGTTTCCGATAAACATCGGTATAAATTTCACCGTGGTCTGAACCACAGTGTACAGAAAAGAAACTGATATCTGATATCGAAGACCATTTCATCATCTTAAAGAAATGCAAGAGTAAGCTTGACTGCCTCTTATATGAAATGTTTTATATCAGAGAACTTCAGCCAACACTCAACACTCAATCAGACTCAATCCGAGCAAAATTGTTTGTTTAAATTCCTAATCGTCACTTTAACTACTTGTCACCTTAACTACATGATTGTATACGTATTTCTGACTTGATTTATAAAAAGGTGGCTATTCGGGATGTTAAGAAAATGAGTGTGCTTTTTGTTTTTGTTATTTTTTCCCAAGGACATGGAGAATTATTTGCCTTATTTTCAATGGAATGATGCCCTGTTTGATACAGTGATTTCAATTTTATATTGTTTGGTTTGTCTTTCCGCCCCCACCCTCCCCCCTCCATTTACCTTTGGTTAGTTTACCCCAGTCTCCAACTCGTTGTGTCTACCGGACTTCAATACATTTGAATTTTAGGCGCGCGCGCTGACTCGGATAACAGAAGTGTTCTAGCTTTCTATTTTGCTGTCTAAAGGAAGTTTGCCGGAGGACATGATTAAGTCCCGTGAAGGTGAAAGTCTTACAATTTGCAAGTTATGCGTCGGCTGTTATCGTACCTCAAACCGAAGCTTTAGGCGGTTAAACACAGATAACCGGTCGGCTCGTTTAGCCAGGTCAAGATAACGTTGAGCTTGCTTTAGACAGCAAAGTTCTTTAGCTACATCAATTAGGACTCGGAACTAGACTTGAGGGCTGATTTGAAGGCGGTCATAACGATATTTGGCTTGAAGACTTTGTTTTTTACTGTTGAATTTTGGGGAGTTTACTGTTGAAGTTTTGGGCGTTACGCGCTCGACGACATTCAAATACATCCGAGACATTGTCGATTATTTCTAAAAGAAACATGTCGAAGTGGATAGCAAAGGAATCGCTTCAAGCGCTGATGTGAGTACATAGTTTTCTTGTTTTCTCAATTTTAGGCGTTCTCCGCCTAGCTAACACTCATAGTTCTCTGTGATTCGCTAGTGGGAGGCAATTTAGGGGTAATTTGACAAGGGATTTTTTGGGGAGTTACTTTTGGTCCAGGGATTTTTTGGGTAATGTCGGAAGACTTAGGGAATTTTTTTGGGTCCTGAGTTTTGCCTTCATTCGATCATCCCCGTCATTTACAAGCCGGAGTACCCCCCCCCCCCCCCGGGCACTCAATATGCTGTGCATCATCAGCGCCCATAATACACGCGTGTTGAGAAGTACAGGAAGTTCTCAAAACAATGCAGCCTACTGTTCACGTGATTCGCATTGCGTTGTGAAAGGGGATTTATTTCTGCTGTTGGGGGTTGGACTGGAGGTTAGCTCTGAGCTGATACTCTACTTGTCGAAGGACCAACGAACGACCAGAAGTTTACCTTCTTCACATATTACATCCACTTTTAATTTCCATGATCGTCTTCTTCAATGTTTTGACTAACAGTTTACCTTCTACAGATATGCTTCTTCCTTCTACTTTTAATTTCCATCATTGTCTTCTTCAATGTCTTGACTAACATTTTAACTTTTTCAGATATTACATCTTCTTTCCACTTTAAATTTCTATCATAGTCTTCTTCAATGTCTTGACTAATATTTTAACTTTTTCAGATATTACATCTTCTTTCCACTTTAAATTTCCATGATTGTCTTCTTCAATGTCTTGACTAACAGTTTACCTTTTTCAGATATTACATCTTCCTTCACTTTTAATTTCTATCATTGACTTCTTCAATGTCTTGACTAACAGTTTACCTTTTTAAGATATTACATCTTCCTTCACAGCATGAAAACATAACTTTACCGTGGTGTAAAGCTCAAATAAAGCTGGCGTAAATTTGGAATTTATTCAGCTATACGCTGACTTTACATTGTTTAAAGCTGACCTTTATGCCAGCATTACACTCAAGTTTAAAGATTGCCTAAAGAGACTAAAAATTTTAAGCCAACTTTAAATCACATGACGCTACCATCACACATGGTAGCGTAAAGATTGGCGTTAAACTACCTTTAACAGCTTTTTAATTATGGTGTTAATTTGAATAAGCAACTTTAAACCAGATTTAACCACCTTTAATTTCACATAAATCCCAATTTTCATGCTGTGCTTCCTGACTTTTAATTTTCATGATCTTCAATGTCTTGACTAACAGTTTACCTTCTTCAGATATTACATCTTCTTTCCACTTTTCATTTCCATCATTGTAAAAATGTAAATGTAAATGTTGTTTATAGTGGTCATGCACTTAGCTTCGAGATAGCTAGTTTATACGCTGACTTTACATTGTTTACATTGTCTTCTTCAATGTCTTGACTAACAGTTTACTTTCTTCTAGTCTTGACTTCCATCATTTGTCTTCCTCTACTTTCTTTGTTTTACAGCGTTGCTTAGTTTTAGATTAAGATCCATAAACAAGATTGATTAGGGTCCATCCACCTCGGTTTGCCGAATAATGGGTTTCGGTGGTAATAGCAGTAGGTCTCACGGGGTAAATGTGAGGTTTGAGACATGATGTCTCACAGTTTACAGATCAAAATATATTAGATCTATTTCCAGTAAATTCAACTCACGTTCACAATCACAAATATTCCTAAACTTTGTTCTTAAGACATAAACGTCACCAATCAAGAACTTAAATACAAGAAAACACTTCGTGCCAAGTGACTACAAAAAACGTGATTTTCTTAATCAATTACCACTATCTTGTTTTTATAGTTATTTTCAATATATTGTGTATTTTCGAGAATTTTTGGCATTAATTGCCCTAACCTAATAGCCACTAAATCAAGATTCAATTAAGCTTTCATTTTGCAATTCATCTTGCAAAGCATTCTGTGACAACGCAATGGCGATAAAAACAGGAAATACTTGGCACAATAACTCAAATCGATCGAGGTCATCGGAGTGTCTACAAGGAGACAAAGTGAAACCACAGTTATTTCAAGACCGACCTAAAGTAAGTGGTGTTTTTATTACACTGATAAGATGAAGTAAACCGGAGCCAAATACTTATTTACATTCCGTGTCTTCGACACAACAGTATGTTGCCATATTTCAGGACACTTTTTAATCGGGCGTGGCCGATTTATAGTTTACCCTTTGGTCGTCCTAAAGCGTAGTCTCCTGGCGCGGCCAAAAAGACGGGGATAGCTTGGGGTTGCTACAAAACCGCTACGGGTGACGCATACCGCAATGGTTTTCATTTTAGTTTTGACAGGAAATCGTTGCAGGCACACTTGGTCGACTTTTGGGTTAATGTGTAATCAGGTTGTGTTTTTTTGCTTCGGCGGAAGGACAGAGAAAAAAGCTTACGGGGCAAAGTACAGTATGGGGCCCAGTTCTCGGCCACTTTTGACGTAAACTTGTATTTCTTACCTCAGAAGAACCGCAGGAACTTGAAATTTCTCCCAGAGCTAGCTACATTATTCAGCTTTTTGGTGTAAAGCTATCGACCGGTCAAAAATTAATTTGCCCGAGCAATAATAAAAATAAAAGCTCCACTTGTGGGCCCAGTTCTCGGCCACCTTGGCCCAGTTCTCGGCCACTAAAAAGCTTGTGCGTAATTATCTGTAAAAAAATGCTCAATTAATTTTCACAGTCATAAAATCACTCTGTAAACCTATTTATACTATATCGATCCCAAATTATTTTTATGATGCTTTGTTTTACTTTAGAAAAGAAGAATTTTAACGCGCCTAGTTGCCTATGTGCAGGTTCTGGCAAAACCGCATTGTGTGACCCGTGCATTTAGATGGTTTATTTTGCAGTGAAAAGGTCTTGAAAGATTTAGGTGTTGTAGAAATAATAGACAAGACAAGAGTCAGCTCAAAACTTAGAGATAAGATTGAACTTGATTTTTAAAACATTTATTTCTTTCATTCTGGCAGCAGCAGATGAAATTATATTAAAAACCAAGCGCTAAGCTGTGATAGCGAGCAGGGTGGCCGAGAACTGGCAAATACGCAAACGTCGCAAGAAAAAATTTCGAAGTAAATTAAGACCAAAAAAAACAACAGTTCAACGAAAAGTTAACTAAAGCAGAAAGCTGAATTATTCTACGTTTCACATGCCAAAAATTAGCTCGTATGGTGGGGGCTTTTGGATAAAATACGAATTTAACTACATCCATGAATTTGGAGCCGTAAACAAACAACTTTTTCGGGAATGCAAATTCACCTACCTCCGCGTAAACTCGACGTGTGAGCTTTCTATATCGAATTGAACGATCAAACTCAAGATACTTAAAGCACATGAATCAGTCTATCGTTTGAAGGAAATACCTTTTTCTTTTGATTCAACTGGAGTGTGAAAAAGCGCGTTAAACACAAAGTGGCCGAGAACTGGACCCGGCCGAGAACTGGGCCCCATACTGTACTGATATTCACCATTGTGAAATTGCACTTACTTTGACAAGTTAAAGTTATTTTTGTAAATGAAAAAGGTAACGTCATTGATGTCACGCAGTGTTTTTTTTAGCAAACTAGATGGTTTGCTGGTTTCTGACTATGAATGGGGGTGTGATCTTGCGGTATATTTTTTGAGCCTGACTCCGCCGTAAAACTTTTTTTTTATTTAGCAAGAACTGTGTCGATTTTCATTTCTGAACAATTGGTCGTCAAGTCGTTTGTCACAAAGAGTAGAATGTTTGTACAGCATGTTTTGGAATTATTTTAGATTTGGTTAGTAAGACGCTTCTGAAGACCTGAGCAAAACATTGGGAATGTACAGTATTAATAGGAACTTGAATGGAATTTTTCACAAGTTGGATAAAGGTATCAACTAAAAAAAATGGAATTCAAAATGACAACTTGGATTTTGTTGTAATTAAATTTTATCGCGGATTGGATGCATAATATCACGGCTTTGAAAGTCTTCAAATAATTAGAAAGGTTCCTTTCTTCCTTTTGATCTTATTGTTATTTTCATGTATTGATTATTCGAAAGTGGTTTTCGTTGATACGAAAAAAAAACGGGTTTTCACTGAATTGCTTGAAGTATTTTTAGACGTGATAATATTGGCTTAATCAAATTACTTTGTGCACGAAATATTTGTTATTCTTTTGTCTTGAAACTTTGAGGAAATTGAAATTTTTGTTTGACAGTAGTGTATGAAAGGCATTTTATAGAACTGAATAAAAAATAAGAAACATTGATAAAGGTTATTTCAAAGATTTATTTTGCCTGATTTTGAAGGGTTTCAGGAGTTTTAAAGAGTGCTGGTAAACGGCTGTATGTTGTTTGTGATTACGGATCTTATTTAGTTTCGAACGCTCTAATTTTTGAAAGGTTAAAACAGGTTAAAACCGGGCGGTTTCATGAGTTTTTTGGGTAGAAAGGTACGGTGGTGGTCAAAAAAAAAATGTTTAGAAAGGAATGACTGTAGTAGCACGTAAGTCGGAGGTTTACGTGAGTCACGGGGTATAGTATGCGTGAGCTGGATTTCCGGCGTCATAACGGCATGTTTTGTTTACTGAAAGATACACTCGACGTTTAGTTAGCTTAGTCGGCTTGGGAAACTATTTTAAAAATGAATGTTGTAATAGTTAATTAATAGTAATCTAGAATTAACCCACTCTCGATTGGAGTCTGTTCTGGATTCGCGCTACCTTTTCGCCGCGAAGGAATTTTGTAAAATTTCGCTAGTGGAAAGAGGTACTGTAAGAACAGTATCAATAACTCAAAAGGAGGAACTTCTTTGTAGCTCTGAATTAAGACGCCGTATGATAAAATTTTAGAATAAGAAACTTTCGATATATGGTTTTCATATTGTTTTTGTCAATTTCCTTTTGTGGCAGATTTTTTGAGAATCAGCTTTTCTTTCGTGTGATGACAGACACAGGACAGAACGAGAGGTGGATGAGAAAGATGCCGAAGATGAATAGGCACCGAAAAACGACAAGAACCGTCAAGGACTTATCTTTAGAGGGCGGGGAGTTTTGGCATACTGTATTTTGAGGACTGTACTGGACTAGTAAAACGCGGACTAGTAAAACGGGGACTTGTAAGACGCGGACTAGTATAACGCGGACTAGTAAAACGCGGACTTGTAAAACGCGGACTAGTATAACGCGGACTAGTAAAACGCGGACTTGTAAAACGCGGACTAGTAAAACGCGGACTCAGGTAAAACGCGGACTTGTAGAAGGCGGACTAGTAAAACGCGGACTAGTAAAACGCGGACTTGTAAAACGAGGACTAGTAAAACGCGGACTTGTAAAACGCGGACTTGTAAAACGAGGGCTTGTTAAGCACGGACTTGTAGAACGCGGACTTGTAAAACAAGCGCTTGTAAATCGGATAAAACTAAACGGTTTAGCGAGCGAAACAATTTGTGTTTGAAGCTCTTGTGTGTTTCTTCGACGGCATATTTCTAGCTTTTTTGAGCACTCTATGGTCTGTTTTAGCGTGGAGATGTTTTTGCAGTATAGCACATGATCGTTCTGCAAACCCCTACTTAAACAACGGGATTGATGCTATGAGTTGTGTGCATATGTTTCTTTCTTTCCACTACTGGACGTCTGTTGAGTGCAGTCGTTTGTATTGCTCGCACGAGGTAGAACGGGGCCCGTCCAGAAATCAAGGTGACGGGCCTACACGACTCCTACGTTCGTGACATTAGAATATTTGCCGTTAAATGTTTAAATTCGGTCTTTTGACCTTATTTGCTTCTGACTTCTTTCTGAGGGTACTGTTTTAATTTGGGGGCAGTATGTGGTAAATAAAGGTGACGGGCCTACACGACTCCTACGTTCGTGACATTAGAACATTTGCCGTTATATGTTCAAATTCGGTCTTTCGACCTTATTTGCTTCTGACTTCTTTCTGAGGTTACTGTTTTTTTGAGACATTATGTATTGAAGAGAGCCGTAAGATGATTGTGGCCAAGGAATTCGAAGTGTCTAGAGGCGTTTTACAAGTCCGCATTTTACTAGTCCGCGTTTTACTAGTCCAGTCCAGTCTACAAGTTAAAGACACAACAAGACCACCCCACTGTGAATTGCCATAGCACAGACAAAATTATAGTCAATATCTTATGTGTTTTTAAGAGAATTACATAAGAACCAAGGCATGTCTTGTCTTGCCTTACATTGACATGCAATAATTTGGAAATACTAAGCTCGTAACAGTTTAAGACAGAATCCATCAGGAATTTGAGTAACATTAATTTTAGTTACGCAAAAATTGAGCACCAGAATAATTTAAATCCTTGTGTTCTTTCATACCTTGTTAAAGGCTTGACATGTGATAGCACCAACATAACACCAACAACAGTTCTTTATCAGTGGGGATTGAAGAAAAAAATGGAAACATCATCACACAGTTGACCCCCATGCAAAAACACTCCAGGATGTCACGGGGCTGTTTGTTGTTCGTCTGCCAATTTCTAACTTCAAATTCCAATGTTAAATTCACATTAAATTTTCAATATTTCTTAGTTGTCTAAATTTTACTAATTCTTTTAAAAAAACTATCACCTGCCAAACATCCCCAAAAATCACTCAAAAAATTACAAAATACCGCAATACATAGATACATGGGATGAGTGAAGTTTCCTTGGATTCCTTGAAACACCAACAAGATATTTCCGTTTAAGGTGGCTGATAATGGGTTTCAGTATTTCCCAGTCCTTATACTTTGGTTCAGGACTAAAAGCCTTCATCAATTGCTATTACAGTAATGGTATGAAACAAATGTTCAATCATTCATCAACAAGTTGTGATCATTTTCTTGACAATAGTAGTTCCCCGGTAAACGGTTGTAGTACTGTCCCATCAAAGTGCAATGCCTGGAAAATACCGAAAAGCACACGACCTTCAGGTGAAACCGCACCTTACAGTATTACCAATACACTGCACTTTGCTAAGTCTTAAAACTTTACATTGTCTAGTCGTCTACTTCAATCGTTTATTTGTATTGTGTGAGATACATTTATAAATTGAAACCATCATGTCATTAAGTAATAATGCAATCTCGACAACGTTCTAGATATTATATTATGCACACTAATACAGCTCATGCAAGCCCTGTGACTTACACAAACACAGTCGGACTGAGTGCTACTTAAGTAACTGCTTCGTGGTTTCTGCTGTACTGAACCCTGCCTTTCAAGGCAAAGCGCCCGATTTTAAGCTTCTCAAGCTTCTCAATGTTCTTGTTGCAAAACTGTAATATCTTACTTTAAATCAGCACAAAGCTGAAACTTATGGCACCATGTGGCTTTCACTGCTAGTAAGTAAGCCTTGAAGTTTTAACTTCTCTTTGGCTTCTTTGTAATCAAGAAAAGTCTTGGTCGACTTTGGGGCCGTAATTCTGGACAGTTTGGTTGCCCTATTTCCGGGCGATCGTTTACGAGGTTAATACTTCCTTTTTTCGGAAATATTCTTCCTGATCATGACAAATATAACTAATGAAGGCTAAATAAAGAATTATCCTTTTAAAAAGTACCTTTCGGCAAAATTTAATGCATTTTCTTTTAATTTTGGCGATGTGATAATCAGTGCATGAAACCACTCGCTTAAATTAGTAAGCTTAGATGGAGCACAGGTGGTTATAAAAAAAAATTGTTTTCCAAAATTATTCCATGAAATTGTCTTTAAGTAGGGAAAAAAGTTTGCTGTCGTTATGCGTACGTTCGGAATTAGGCACACCGCACCAAAAATACAAGTAAGTAAGTAAGTACCGATATTTCGAAGACGCGCGGAAACAACTTGAAAACGTTAATTTTGCCTAACTTTTTTTCAAATTGCAATCCGTTTCCATCCAAGCCATCCGCAGTCAAAGATGCTTGTTAACAGTTTCAGTGCTCTAATATAGCAATTTTTAATAAAAATGGACTACTATTTTTAGGTTTCCTGCGACACAAATATAAATTTTGGCTGTTCAAAAAATCTGGTAACTGAAATCCGTGACATAGTCCTTTTAAAACTGACTCTTTGGGAAAACATATTTATCCTCAGTTATGGCATCCACCAGAGCCTTGCTGTTCCTTCTATCGGCCGTCATTTTGGTGTCTTGGATGCAAAGCATTCCCTGTGCAGATTCCACTTTCATCCTAGATATGCTGGGTAATTAAGTTGCTTCCGCCAACAGTTTAAGTAAACTTTAAGATACGTCAGGCGATACAACCAATTAAGTTCTGCCTTTATTCCCTAAATGTGGGTCAGCCCTTAGCATAGGCGAACAAGCCGAGTCGCAAATTTATTTATTTTTTTTTTTTGGATTTCTGCGATTCACTTGTTTCGTGTAACTTGTTAGGTCTATTTTATCACATATTTTTATCCATCTAAGACAGCATACTGACTGCCGAAAGCTTATAACTTTTTAATAATTATCACCAGAGAAGGCTTTTTTTACTGTTTTTTCATGAATCCTGGTAAGAGATCTTCGATATTTTTACCATAATCTTTTTTTTTATTTTGTTCGCAAATTCTGCATGTCCCTCTATTTGATACAGTTGCAAACATTTTGAAATGAAAAGTTACGCTTTTGCAAAGCTCGAGTGGTTGCGCGCAATTGATCCTGTTTAGGACCTTGAAACAAAGCTGCTACATATGCGATGAAAATAATGAATTTAACTCAAACGAGAAGTTCTAAATGTTAGCTCAACATTTGAATGAAATGTTATAACCCATTTACCCTTGAGTGTTTCACATGCTATAGTATGGGTTTCAAGCGGGGCAAAAACAATGTAAATTAGCTTTCCAAAAATACCTTTTGCCAGACTGGAATTTTACTAAGGAAAAAGCTGAAGTTAAGATACTTACAAGGCCACAATTCAATTTTGCTGTTAAATTGTAATTTAGAAGCTTTCAAATTAATGCTCGAACACTAAACTGAGTTAACTAAATTCTAGATATCATGACATCTGTTTGTAGAAGGTTATTTTTTGGCCAAGGGTAGACATTTTATGCGCAATCATTCTGGTATTGCTAATGATGTTGGATTACCTGTATTTCAAAAAAGCGCGGGATTTCTGAACACTAAGAGGTAATTTCTGACTGTTGTTGTGTCAGCTCTCCAGGTGAACTTTCAGACGATAAATACCGCCCTGACAAATATTCAGTTTATTGGGAATTTAGAAGAAAGCCCTTAATCAGCTTACGCTATAGTAAGTTAACCATTCTGTTTCCTCAGTTGACTCTCAGAAGGAATATCGTCGTGGATTAGGTAAATATCTAGTTTATTTAATAATTGGTAAACGCCACCGCGTGCACTGTTGAGTCATGGATGCACGCAGGAAGTTGCTGAGCACGAAAGTAGCTTTTTTTTTTTAAGTGCTTAGCACACCTCCCAAGTGTCTCCATAACTCAATAGTGCAGGCTGTGGCGTTTACCATTTGTTTCATTGCACAACTTTAAGGTGGTTTACTATGTTGTTTTTCTGTATAACAGCTGCGCATGCTAAGATTACTCTCTGAATTTTAACGCGTGCAGCTTTTCAATTCATTAGTAGGAAATAGAAGAAAAGTAGAAAAACTTGTGTAGTACTTACACTTCCTTTTTTCTGGTTTGATTTCTTGCGCCATATGTATGCTGCGCGGAACGAGCCATTTGTAGATTTAGTGCCCTCCGCGTGCCAACACGCACGGACAAATCAGTAGATTTCACGCGATTTTATTATACTTTTTCAAGGTTTACTCTATCCGGACTCAATGACGAGCGACTTGGAGCGCGCGCTTTTCTTAAGTTGTGTCAGAGTGATATCATTTGTGATGATTTGACACATTCCTATCGTGGGAAGCACGATAGCATAATGATTATAAAGAGTTGGGCTCAGGTCAAGAGATCGACCGGCGTTCTAACCTGGCTGGGGTCCTGTATTTTGTTTGTGCCGGGAAAGGCACTTGACAATCACAGTGTCTTTCTCCACCCCAGTGTATTTAAATGGATACCAGAATATTGGAGTAAAATGTTTGGAAGTAACCAACTATGCAGGGACTAGCATGGCATACGTGGGAAGTGGCAATACCTCCGGCCTGACCAATCGATGAAACCGATAGTCGATGATAATCGATACCAATCGATAATAATCGATGCCAATTAATCGATTGATATTGGAAATCGATGACCAATCGATGACGGAAAATTTTGTGACTTTTAATTTCATCGATTTTCATCGACTATCATCGATTATCATCGATTACCATCGATTTTCATCGATCGTTTTTTATCTGGTTTGATTGAATATGGGTGTTATGTCTGTTATTACATCAACTCAGTGGCTTTTAAAAGCGATCAATACCTATCTTCGAATACCTAACCTATAGTAACTTTAAACGCGTTTTCTCTTCGCCACAAACTCCTCAACAACTTCAACGGTGAAGTCGCAGGCATGGTAGCCCTTGTGTAACGTCCGTTGCTTTATCCCCGGCTTTATTCGCTTCTTCAGACATCGTGCGCTCAGCTCTCCGGGTCAGCTCACGATCAGTCGTCTTAGGATTGCGAAAATCCATTTCCGGATATCCTGGAGAATTGTCCTGGGGATGCCCAAGTACACCGCAAGATAACAATGAATGGAAATCGATGAAAATCGATAGCAAACGATGACAATCGATGTAATTAAGTTTTTTTGTGACTATCGATTGGTCATCGATTGGCCGATGCCAATCGATATCAATTAACTAACCATCGTCGATTGATATCGATTGATTGATTGATTTCCGATCATCCATTTTCATCGATTGGTCAGGCCGGGCAATACGCGTGACGGCTTTATTTTGTGCATGTGGAAACGTAATTCATGCCGGTACCTGGAGCCTCTAGGTCTCGAGGAGATAATCTTTTTATTTTACTCTACGATATTTCTCATGTTATCCTGGTAAATTGTTTTCTTTTAGATTGCAAAAATGAATATAGCGGCGTATTTTGTGAAACAAATAAGCAGTTTTGTCAAGACAGCAACGAGAACGGCAAGCTGATCAGGACCAGATGTAGGCTTACATGTGGTGTTTGCCAATGAAGTGAGGTGAGTAGACTGGTTGTGACTATCGTTGTAAAAATGTTGAAAAAATGTTGTTTGATAAAGTCTTTTAATAATGAGTTAGAGCGTCCGACTAGTGTACGAGTGTACGGTTAGAGGTCGTGGGTTCGAGTCCCATCTGTGAACTCAGAATTTTTTTTCTGAGTTCATTCTCTCCACACATCTATCCATTATTAATTATTCTTTTAATAATGGCCAGTGCAATGGCTCTGCACGTGCATTGTACATTTTGGCATATTTCGTAGCAAGACACTCGCGGGGAACTGTATGAAAGCACGAGCTGCAGGAAAATTATTTCTACATGACTTGCTTACGTGCTTGCGTGCAGTGCGTGCTTGCGTGCTTGCGTGCTTGCGTGCTTGCGTGCTTGCGTGCTTGCGTGCTTGCGTGCTTGCTTGCGTGCGTGCTTGCTTGCTTGCTTGCTTGCTTGCTTGCTTGCTTGCTTGCTTGCTTGCTTGCGTGCTTGCTTGCTTGCTTGCTTGCTTGCTTGCTTACTTACTTACTAATGCCCATTCCCCCACCCCCCTGGGGTATAGGCCACCTGCAAGAGTCCTCGAGGCATCCCTGTCCTGAGCTTTCCTATCAAGGTGGCTCCAAATCAGCCCCAATCTCTTGATGTCTGCTTCAAAGTTCCGTCGCCATTAATTTCTTGGTCGTCACCTTTTCCTCTACATTCCTTAGCGATCTCATATTAACAAAGGCACGACAGCATTCAGTACATGGCTCTGGTTTCTTAATAATGACAAGTTTTTGACATATATATATTTACAATATAAGAGTACAAAACAATTAAGTGTAGTTTCCTATGTCTAATATCCTAAAAAAAAACAGAACGCACAGAGTCGAAGCTTAACTGTTCAATATTTCTTCCTCGATGCAGGGTTGGAGTTTCTGGCGTCCGTTTGTAATATGTGGACAACTTGAAACAGTTGGAAAATTACCAATTTTGATTGCTACTCATTAAGGAATGCTTGTGTAATGAAAAAATTTTTTTTCAATAAAGTTATTTAACTAATAAAAAGATTGATGTCTTCGACTGCTCACTAACTTCAATTCAGATGGCAAATGTTATCGTCACCGTGTCTGCGTTTAGGACAATTGCGTCAACCGAATTGGTACTGCAGTGTCGAGGTAGTCTTTGCAGCTCATAAGAGTCAGATAAGAGAGTCCTCGTCCCCTTCCAAAATATGGAATGCCGTAAAATAAAATTAAAACTCTCCCTCCCTGCCCCCCTTCCCAAAATTCCCCTTCCCCCATAATCTTTTATGCAAAAGAAAAATCGAAAATAAATCATTCCGATTATAACCCCAGGCATATTCAGTACCCACGCAGGGTTTTTGCCCAGAGGCGGTCGAAACTCGAGGGGCATCCTTTTGTCCCCGCGAATAGGTTTCCTTGGTATACAGAGGGTGCTTTCAATTAAGCCAAATATTTCGGAAATTTCGGTAGAAGTCAAATGGAAAGGTCCGTTTCGGTTCGGAGTAACCGGATATTCGGGACCACCTCCGGAGGTGGTGCACTTTGACCGGTCGGACCGATCGGACCAATTTACCGTTTCATTTTTTACAAACTGGTCAGGCTTACTTAAGTTCAATCGCTCTCATAGACGCGGGGATTGGGGAAAGGAATGCAAAATGGAAAGGAACGTTCCACTCGGGTGGCCCGTTTAATCAGAAAATGTCGTTCCTTTTACAACGGTCAGTTCCAGTTGGTCCGACCGTTCGCACTTTGAAAATGGAAAGCACCCAGAAACATCTCGATTTATTTCAGTGGGAGAGCACAGGTTGTCGGGAGTGGGCGCGCAAGGGGTAGCGGGAGACGCAATAAAAGCTTTGGGTGACGATTGGTAATGATGACGTAAAATCAAGAAGCCTCGTTTCTGACTGAAAAAAAAAAACAGAAATTACGTGCACAACAACTTAAATCGACCGTCTTAATTGGAGTGTCCTCCTGAAGAAAGTGACGAAAAGCTACAATAATTTCAACACTGGCTAAGGTTAGTGGTTGTTTTATAAAAAATTTTTATACGGCTGGAGGCACATACTTCTTTACATTTTGTTTCTTCAACACACCTAAAACTTCAAGGCTAAACTCTGCTTTGCTCTACTAATTTGACCTAAATTAGAATATTATACCAGCAGATACGTAGTTCTACAAAAATAAAAGACACCAGAAGACACAAATAATTTATTTGGTGTGCATTTTTTAATGTCTCAGTAGTTAGAGGAGATGATCTTTTTATATATATGTTTATAGTTTAATTTCTCGAAGATACTAGCTTGTATTAGCTAACCCAAAATTCGAGTATAAATAAAGTTTTATGTTGTGTTAATGTTATGTTATGCATAAATTCGTCAGGTTATTATGAATCGTGATCACGGTCACGTATAAATAAAGTTTTATGTTGTGTTAATGATTATGCATAAATCCGTCAGGTTATTATGAATCGTGATCACGGTCACGTATAAACAAAAGTTTTATGTTGTGTTAATGTTATATTATGCATAAATCCGTCAGGTCACTATGAATCGTGATCACGATCACGTATAAATAAAGGTTTATGTTATGTTATGTTTTGTTATGCATAAATCCGTCATGTCATTAATAAATCGTGATAACGGTCACGCATTCGTGTCACAACGTGCCAAAAGTAAGACGTACGTTTAATAAATCGCGTTTGACTTGTGGTCAGGAAAAATAATTTTACGACAATTCTTGCTTTTGGAAAAAAAAGCGTGATCCACTGAACGAAAATCATTTTAAGAGCCTAACAAGTGCCTGATCGTAGTATCATAAAACGAGCTGAATTTTGCGTACTCTTGATAAACATTTACGATATTGCCTGAGAATTATTCAAGCGTTCACATTTAAGTCAGGAGATCGAGTTTTAAGGATAAGGGATAACTCAGAAAATTATTTCAGGGATAAGGGATAAATGTTTAAATTATTACAGAGATAAGGTATAACAACTCAGTTTTTAGCGATTATGAAAATCAAAATAATAAGGATAAGACCTTTGGTAATTTAGGGATAAAGAATAACTGCCCTCAAAATTAATGGGATAAAGGATAAATTAAACCCACCTAACAGAGCCACATTTAAGATGGTAGATTGCCTCAGAGTTGTAATCGAGGCAGAAGGGAAAGTATTTTCGCCGACGTGTCAGAATTGTACAAAGGAGGACCGAAAGTTCATGTGTCCGACCACAAAGGATCTGAATAGATTTTTTCGGTATGAACTATACCACACAGACTAATACATACAGTAGACATCGAGTGAGGAGACGAAAACAATAAGTTTACCAGGAAGATAGTTCTCGTGAAGTCCTTTTAGGAAGGTGGGTGATATTAGCCCTGTATAAAAGAAGATTAGTTGTGGTCACAGTATTACCGTGAATCACGGAAACAGGTGAAGTCAACTGAAGAGGTGGAGATCGGTACAAAGCGAAAAAAAGTATGGCCGCAGGCGCCCCCGGCGGAGAGAACCTCCCGACACTGAACACGCAATCTCGACGAGAGCGCACACACCTGCGAACGTGTAACCATTACATTCGCGATTATTAATTACCGGATTAAACACGACGCTCCACCTCATCAGTAATGACAAAGAATACTTCACCAGTTTCGTGATAATACAACGGTAAGACTGTGACCACAACTGGAATCCTCAACAAAGAGGCAATTATATCAAACGCCAGCACCTTCCCTAAACAATGGACTAAAATCAAGCAGAGAACTCTATCATTCTCCTGAGTAACTTATTTTTTCGTCTCCTCACTCGCAGTATTTAAGATTAGCTTGTATTTTTTTTTAGTCGATGATGGTATAGTTCATACCGAAATATAACAATCTATTTATCAAGATCTTCTGGTTGGACACAATGACTTATTCGGATATCCTTCGTCCTTTATTACTGAAACTGTCATCAGGTCTGGGTTTTGTCAGAATTGTACTTTCCAGATTTTCTTGTCCGGATTTTATATCCAGACACCTTCAACAACTATCCTAACTGTATAAAAATATAACACAAACAGCGGTGATAAACATTATGAAAAATCGAATTTTACTAAACTTGACGTTTCGTATGTTACATACATTTTCATTTTCAAAACTATTTATATATTGTTATGAAAGGGGTCTGGAATCTAGACTGAGACAATTGATCTTCAGCAGTAACTAAATATTTACAGTTCAGTTAATAAAGTAACAACCTCTCACTACCTACATTGGCATTTAAACATTCAAGAACTACAGCCTTCTTTAAATGCCAATGTAGGCAGTGAGAGGTTGTTACTTTATTAACTGAACTGTAAATATTAAGTTACTGCTGAAGATCAATTGTCTCAGTCTAGGTTCCAGACCTCTTTCATAACAATATATAAATAGTTGCCAAAATTTTAACGGTCATACTTTTGAAAATGTATGTAGCTTAGCATACGAAACGTCAAGTTTAGTAAAATGCGATTTTTCATAATGTTTATCACCGCTGTTTGTGTTATATTTTTAATCAAGTTACGATAGCCTAAAACCAAGAGTCTATATCCTAACTGTGTTTATTCTGTTCTGAATTGAAGTACTGGATTTTTTTAGTGTTTGCTGTATTTTCAAAGGAGACATGGGCTGTCGTTGTGGAACGCTTGAAAAACGAGTCAACGAGAAGTTCTCAGAAGAACAGATTATTGTACAAGAAGTCTGCTTGCCGACCCTGCGGTATCAAAGAAGCCAAGGCTGCTGTCAGATTCAAGGAAACGGAGCTTTGGTTCTGACGCCAGATGTGCTGTGGTTTAATTTACTTTGCCCAAATAAAGAAATTGAGATGCCACTTCGGAATATTCGTGTAGTGCAAGTTAGTTTCGGCTTTGGCAGACAGCAAGCTTGGGTGGGGCAACCAGCTTTATTTGTTGACTTCGTCGATGTAACTTCAGGGATTGAAGACCAAGTAGCTATTGTGGTAACAGATCCTGAGTATTGGAAGAGAACAATTGACGAGACCATTCAGAGGCAGACAAAGTGTTAAGTTTTGCATGTAATATCCATCTTTTGCTCGAGTGGAGATTGATTCCGACAAGGGCTTTTTTTCAGCCCGCTTCGCGGACCGCTGTTTTAGTCAGCGGTTCAAAAATTCTGGTCACGTGATAGTGTTTTTGCGGCGCTGGCCATCACGTGATCAGTGTTTTGCAAACTGCAGCGCCGCAAAAAACATTATCACGTGACCATGATTTTTGAACCGCAGACTTAAACCAACGGTCCGTGAAGCGAACCGAAAAAAATCCTTTGTTATCCACGGACGTCTGAGACGAAAAGTACGCTGCTGCGGGTTAAGCTTTCTCGTCACTGTTGACGAAGGAGGCAAACAGACTTTTAGTATCGTTATCAGTTTTGTGTATTTTTGGGAACATATAAAATATAGGGGTTGTGCACTAGCTTCGAAAGTTTCCCAATAGATTCCTGTCAGTCCCTGTTGACTGTCAGTTCTGTTAGTTAAGCCAGGAAATCAGCGAAATTATAAGAAAAACTAACGGTAACTTACACCACAGTGTTACGTCACTGTTACGTATTGCTATAACGTGTTGGCCATTCTAAATGCGTCGCAGTAAAGTTATCTCTCTCCTCCGCAGAGACCCCTTTAGTCGGGGAAGGCGAAAAACACGGGGGGAGGAGGGCGAAAAACACGAAAAACGAAAAATAGGCTCTGAGCGCTTTCTTTTCACCTCTCCCGATTTTCCAGCCCGTACTGAACACGAAAGAGGCCTCTGCGAAGGAGAGAGGTATAGTAATGACTACCTGACATGCACGTGATTTATATTGCGCTACAAGAAAAATGAGGAATTACTTGACATAACTTAAAGTTAATCAAAGTCATCCGAGTCAGACAATAAGAAGCCCAAGTAAAACCAAAGTGATTCTTAAACTGACCGGTAACTGTTTGCATCTACTGTTTTAAAACCAAGTAAACCGAAGCCAGACATTGTAAAATTTATTTTCATTTGCAATTGTTCATATATATATTTATTTGCCGGTGGGAGTCCGAAGTGAAAAACTGTGACCGAGGCTGAAAAGCTGCCCGAGGCCGCAGGCCGGGGTTTCAGACCGGTCAGTCCGCCCTAGCCGGTAATACTTTTTTTTTTTTCCTACTTTAATGTGTTTGATTAAAAAACACCTAAAAAACCTACAAAGACTTTCTGCCAAATGTAACTTGTTTATATACGCGCGCATCCAATGTTGAGTCGATCGCCATGAGCTACGGAAGAGTAAATAATGATCTTTTGCTATAAGAGCACTGCCAAACAAAATAAATTCACTAAAATGAACAGTACTCAAGGAAAATTCATCTGAAAAAAAAAAAAAGAAAAAAAGCATCTGAAATAATAGAAAAGCACAATGTAGAACAGAGCAATCAGCGAGTTGCGAAACACTTTTAACTCCATTTCGGCTTGTGAGTTCTTCAGTTAATTAAACTTACTTTTCGGACTGGAAAGCACTTAGCTATTTACATTTGTATTTAACGAGTCAAAAACCTCTGTGTTGATTCCCACAGTATTCTGCTTTGACAAAAAGTTTGCGAAAGTGAAACTGAATGAAGTGAAATGTGTAGTTTGGTCGCCTGCACAGTGACGGCACAATATTGCGAGAATTAATTTGACTGTTTTTTAATAAAGCATCTCATTTTCTTGAATGGCGATAAGCAGTATTCGGTTTTGGAGAAAAGTAGCAGAGAAGCAAGGTGTTTGAAAGGATAAATCGAGTCTGTAAACCGGCGACTTGCAGTTAACCGCAATGGCGTGAAAATCAGTGCGAATGCACAAACAACGATCGGCAAACCACGGCCATAAAACTATAACTTCATTTTGTCACTAAAGAGAATAAATACTCGCCTTTTGGAGAACTTCAAGGCCTTTAATTCCACTGCTAATTTTCCCTTTCAAATTTACAACGGTTGGTGAGCAACAACATCGATTTAAATCATTTTGGAGAGCAAAACTGTCTGGGTTCGTTCGTCTCGCCGCGAAATGAAACTCACGAAAGCGTTACCGTGGCCCGTGGGCAGATATAGGAGAATCTTGCCCGCGCTAATAACCAATCAGATTGCAGGATTCGTTACCGTGCCCTCTTGGAAAAAAATAATGTTCAATATTGTAACTGGTAACATACCCAATGTAAGAAATAAGATTAGAACATTTTTATTTAACTATCTCTGCACTTTCAACTTTTGCATCGAGCACTTATATGTTATACAGTACTTTACTTTTTCTTTACATATAAACAAATAAGACGAAATGCTCCTTTTTCCGAACCATGAAAAATATTGCTCATCGGGAATCTTCACTGACCTAGCTGCATGTCATTGTCATACTGATGATTATCAGTATTTTTTGGTAAATTTAAAGAGGTGATGGGCTGCTGTTGTGCAGTACTTGAAGACAGAGTCAATGAGAAATTTCCAGACGGCGACAAATCTACTGGCCGAAACTGTTGCATCAAAGGTCCAAAGGCTGCTGTCAGTGCAGTGGAGATGGAGCTTTAGTTTTGACGTACGATGTGATGTGATTCACTAACCTTGCCCAAAACGACAGATAGAGATTCCTCTTCGAAACATTCGTCAATGGAACATACGCAGACTATTCTTTATATCTCGTAGTGACGGGGTGAGTTGGTTTTTATCTGTTGAAAACGCGGATCCAACTTCAGGGATTGAAGATGAAGTGGTGATTGATTCAAGAGAGGCAAGCGTGGCCCAGTGGTTTAGGGCGCTGGTGTTGTAATCCGGAGGTCACCGGCGCGGTTCGAGGCCTACCCTTGCCACTAGCTGGATTTGTTTCTCGGTTGTCCCGAGTTCAAATCCTCGACCACGCTTTGTATATAGCCAACTGGTCTGCCTCCTGCCAGTTGGGATTTTTAACCTTGTTATGTTCATTTAAAATTATTTGTTTCCTCTGTTTCAGTGGCATGCCTGTAAACTAGCTAACTCGTTGAGATATGAAGCTAAGTGCATGACCACTATAAACACATATTTATTTTTGTTATTTTTTTTTTATTTAAGAGAGCACTCGCAGGGCGAAGTCTTTGTCTGGAAAGCAGTTCGTTGTAACTTTTTCCTCAGTTGACATGTAACATTCCATCTTTTGCTTAAGTTTTAAGTCTTACGCGCGCATATTTCCTGGTTATAAAAAAAAGAGAAAATTAAAAAAAAAAGCTACTCGCGAGCGGGAACATATATGTCGGGATAACAATTTCGAAGCTCTTTTCTGGTACCACGTGTCTTATCCACCTTTAAAGGCCTGATTATTTCGTAACGTATCCCGTCCTAAGAGGCATCCAATGAGAACGTGTGTCACATGCAAGAGATGTATGTCCAGCTGTATAATAAGTTAACATGGTCAATATGTCTATAAATATAAACTGACTATTTCCCTGCTTGTGTCAATTCTGGAACAACGCGCTGAGTGCAAATTTGCGAGAGCGAGAAACGACTAGTGATCCGGTAGCTTTATCGAGTTCTCCCGAGCTTTAACAAGTGTTTCTTTCAGCCAATAAAAACAACAAAAAAGTGCTCTGTCCTTTCCAGGAAAAGAAAGGACAGAGCCGGTGGAGCGTTTTGGAACGTGGGGTGGATGGGGGGGGGGGGGGGGGGGGAGCTTAGACTGCCCAGAAAATTCTTGGCAGGATTTAACATTTGGAGCAACTTTTTTACGTTCTAGTAACGTTTTGTTTTTTAATATAAGCAGTTTCTAGACCAAAGATTCTCCTATTATTGTTCGAAGGCCATACGAACGTTCCCGATCATTATTTGAACTTTTCCGAAGATAAACGAAGTTTCCCAAAGACTTTCAAGGAGGTTTCGGAGAGGTTTGGACTTACCTACAAGACGGAAAAATTACTTGACAAACCAATTTTACGCGATGTTTTCGGCACCAAAACGTGGGGGGAGAACCTCCCAAATTTTCTTTTAGGAGAGCTACAGCCCCCCTTGCCCCCCCCCCCCCCCCCCCGCCCTCCTATGAAGGAAAATCAATTGTTTATTTTGATGTAACAAAATAGGGGAGAGGCACTATGAGTGTGAAGTGTCTTGCCCAATAACACAAGACAATGATTCCAGCCCTGGCCGGACCACTCGATCTGAAGTCAAGCTCTCTAACCATTTGGCCACCGCGCATCCCAAGTGAAGCTTACATGTCAAAGATTGCACCCAGAGAAGATATCCTTATGTGACTATTCTGACAGAAGGAGTAGCCACGAGCCAAGCCGTCCACACTGCCGGAGCTTATCCCGGTTTCCGTAGCATTAAGCGGCTAGGAATATTTCTACTCCCACCTGAATGGGATGCTAGTCGAGCCCAAGAACACAACACAAGTGACCCCAGCCAGGGCTCGAACTCGGACCGCTCGATCCGGAGTCCGGCGCTTTAACCATTAGGCCACCGCGCCTCCCTGGCAGAGACAGATAATAAAAATTTAGTGCAACAAGTACCCCGCACTTGGCAGTGCAGGGCTGAACATTTGAATTTAGCCGGTGCCACGTGTCTAAAAAGCATCCAGTCAAAACGTATGTCAGTTTCAAGAGACATTCAGCTCGGTTAACACTGTAAGATTTTTTTGTGACTTTTTATTTTTACTTTTCATGAATAAAAACATTATATGATCATTTTACTGAATAAAAACATTATATTGATCATTTTACTGAATCCCCCCCCTTTAAAAACATTATTATTGTGAATGAAATTCCGGCGGCCTCGTAGTTTGTGGGGGGCGGGCCCCTTGGGGGGTTGGCGGGGCGGCCCCCGCCCCCTTCCCCTTTTTTTTTTCCTTCCCCCCCCCCCCCCCCCCCCCCCCCCGCTACGGTATTTGATATAATTGAGGAAGCCACTGTTGAAAGAGAATCTCCTCGTAGAGCCAGAGGCTCCTCTGTCGTACAGTATATATATGATGATTCTTGTAATTGGCAAATGAATGATGGACTGAATGTATGTATCTATGATTAATACTTGATTGCCTGATTGATTGTTGTTTGATTGATTGATTGATTGACGATTGATTGATTGATTGATTGATTGAATGATTATTATTTATTATTATTATTATTATTATGATTATTATTATTATTATTTGATTGATTGATTGATTGACTGACGGATTAACTGATACAATAATAACAAAAAATGAATCAAAAAATGTCTGTAATTTCTGTAATAAGTATACAGAAACGTTAAATATGGATACAGGTGTTTTGATGTTAGTGATTGACATCCACCGCGGACTCTAGATCTGCCGGAGACACTTGGTTGAGAGACACTTGCCTCCCGTGAAAGTAGAATTGTCCGTTTGTCTGTCTTAATCACCACCACAACCACCTCCACAGCCACCGCCACCACCACAACTAGCTCCCCCTCCATCACCGCCACCACCACCACCGCCACCACATCCTCCACCGTCGCCACCGACACAGCCCCCAGAAGCACCACAAACACCGCCGCCAGCACTGATACATCCACCACCGCTGCTACCACCCATTTCTTCACCTAGACATCCGCCTCCATTGCCAAAGCTTCCATCTTCTCCATCAATGCCTTCTTCTGCAGGTACACCACCTCCTTCCCCTGTACCACTGTTATCCCATGACGTGTCAAAGTCCGCATGCGCCGGTCCGATGTTACAGTCACGAGCCTCGTCTTTATTGAAGTCATAACATCCAACCTGAATAGAGGCTCCGCATACTGCACACGCATCGTCACCTAGCACATGCTTGATATAAACATTGGTGGGCACGGTGTGACAGCAATAACCGGCCACTCGAAATATGGGTGAGACTATCGAGCCAACGCTGGATGTTTGGTCATAAGGCGACGACTCCATCGAGCGTTTAGGGAGATAGGGCATGCAAAGAAGATAAAGAACAGCCACTGACATTCCTAAGGCAATAGCCTCAGGAATAGCCTGCGCGTGTGGTGAGATGTCAATCTTGCTCTTCCTTAGGTGCAAGCGTATCAAAGTATAGGAGTCCATTTTTATAACGAATGTTCCAAGTCTCGACTTTTTGACAACACACCAACTTTGCTTGTCAAAAAGTTTGAAAACTCTGATGCCGACAAATCCCTGGCCTCCTCGGCTGAAGCTTCTTTGAAAAAGACTTCGTTCATGCTGCCATTTTCCAATGCACACTGCCCAATCCTTTTTCCCGCGAATAAGCATGGCTCTTTCGCCCTCTACTTGGTTCAGGAAGATTGAATTCTTTGCATCGTGAACAGCATCTTTCTCTGGAAATGAGCTCGGGTTGATGGTGTGACCTGAAGCCAGAAGCTGGTCATAAAGATTGAAAATTTCAACTGCGGATATCAAACCCACAGATGAGTGAACTATACGATATGTGAACGCTTCTCTTCCTCTCCAGTCAAGCACTCGCTGTGCAGCGGAACTGCAAGGCAATACCGGCTTTGCCAAATCACTTGGAGAAAGCATTAGCTGTGGATGGCAGAGATATTTCGATGGGTGGTCTCGGGTATGGAAGGTGCCAATTTTCAATTCGAAGCTGTATTTTTTGAGAGTTGGAGTGTTTATGGTCATTGTTAGCTGTGCTGTGTATTGACCCTTATCGTCATTAAAGGGAACGGATACACATGCAGTTGATGCTTCTGCAATCGAAGTAGCATCGAGGTACGGTAAAACACTTACAGTGGCTTTTGTGACGAACCTCTTTCGAAAAAACATCTTCCTCTGATATATTACAGCAGTGATCGTGTGTCTTTTGTCATTGTCGACAGTAAACCGTCTTGCTTTCAGATTCTTCACAGCACGGTTTCCTTTGAAGACATGAGATAAGATTTCTTCTCTTCTGGGGCCCTCTAATCGAATCACAAACGTTTTCTTGGCCATGTTGAAGGATTCTACCTGAAGAATGTCCACTGCGTATTCAGAAAGTGCGAGTGGTGCATACAGCCACATGGGTGTTGGCAGAGCCGGATCTGGTGGATCACCCCGATACATGGCTCCAGGTTTGGCAAATTGATGACCTGCTGCTTTCCACACCGCTCGCGTTTCCATCTCAGAGTCATTCAGTTTGGACCCTGGAGTTCGACTTGTCGAAGTATCATCATGATGTAGCAAGCGTCCCAGAAATTTCGTTGTAGTTTGCTTGTAGTTCACTGGGTGAAGTTGATGGACATGCCAGATGAGATCAAAATCGTAGCATGGGACAAGGAATACCTGGGGATTACGTTTCTTCAACTGTAGATGGTGTTCGTATCGCTCAACGGCTTCCTGAAGAAATTTAGTGTCTCTATAATGCGGAAACGACACTTGGTAATAGAACTTGGACTGGCGGTAACAAGCTTCTTCCAAGTTATACTGGATGCTGGACTTTTTGTAAACTGTCAGCACATCCGGGGGCTGGTCCAGATCGATCTCAAAAGGCTCATCACTGTAGTTCCTGTCCCAGAGATTCCTAGCTTTCTCGAGGCCGTCTTTTCTCTGCCAGTGATCTAAAGGTACATGGTCCACTATGGTGGAGACACTGTTGATGCAATCCTGTTCGTAGTAATACGGTGCCAACATATGTACATGCCACACCCAGGCAATGTCCAGTGGAGCCGCAAGAAGCCTGCTTCCATAACCTTCTCTGGCAGCCAGTGGTAACCAGTAAACCTCATACCGTCTGATAGCGTTCCTCAGAACAGAGCCTTTGTATAAGTTGGGATGTTGGTCTACCAGCTTCAGAAATTCCAACTCATTCTTGGCGGCTTGAACCAAGTCTAAGCCAAGCTTTTGGCAGAATGGATCGTCATACATGCTCTTTATCGCTAGAGCCCACCTTCACTGCAAAGGTACATTAAAGTCTGCAGTAAGGAATAAAAGAAATTGTGATTTCAAAACAAATCCTCGACACCGAACTCTTATTTTTATTGTCATTTCATTACGCATTTAATTTATTTTGGCATTTTTCAAACAAACTGCAGCTGTACATTGATTCTGTAGTAAATAATCTGGTTAGGAAACCTAGAAAAGGCAAAGCGATGATGCTTTAGTTTACATTACTTTTTTTAAAAGCATTAATTGGGGCGTCAGAGATTTTTATTGATGTTCCGATTTTCTGTTCCTTGAGTCCAGTGATCCAGGTCTTATCCTATATTTACAACCGGCGCTTCCTTGCGTGACAAGCTTGAAAAGGTCAAAAACTCAGTTCGCACTTAATTCAATTGTAAAAATCGTATGATTCTAGTGAGCAACACAGTTAGCAGGGCATTCGTCAAAACAGCACAAAACACAAATGAACAACACAACAGAAAATATCGCAAGAATTTCCCTTGCATACATGTGTACAAACACGAACTTTGTTGTACGCGTCTAATATTAAGCCGTGACATTTCACCACTCTAGTGCATAGTTTTAAAATATTTGCACGATTAATACCCAGTGAATGTTCTTACCGCAGTTCAACCGGAAAACGAACGAAATATTGCGAAAAACAACATCTCTTAGCAACACTTGGTACATGGTATACAGTGAAATCTCGATTTTTCAAGCCCTTGATTTTTTGATTCTTCAGATTATAAGATTATTGATTTTTCGTACCTATTGAGGCATGCAAAAGTCGTTTCTCTTCTCTGAGTCGACCAGTTATTTTATCGCCGATTCCTCCAACTCCCCGAGGGTCCCGATGTCTCAAACCAATTTTCGTTTCCTTTGGAGGTTCAAAAAACCTGGATCCCACTGTATACAGCAAATCAGGATTATACTCATATGGTAGTCACGAAAACGCTGATGATATTTAGCCTCTGAATAATAAACGTAATGAACTTTCGAATGTTTTCCGATCTCATTCACTCTTTTTGCTTACAAAGTTTTTAAAGTTTTACGACGTAGTACTAACCTTACTGAACCTTTGGTAATATTTATGTTGCAAGAAATACAGGAAATCGAGGAATGATTTTTGTGTCTAGTGTATCTAGACACTATGCAGAAGGGGTAAAAATTCAGATAAATACTTCATGTAAGCTAAGATATCAAGTAATGCGCATAGAGTTTCACTGGGTTTCCCGTTCCGTGACCATTTACATGAGGATAAGAACGCATTCAGGAAAAGTGTAACTATCGATATATCATCGTGACCATTTCGCAATCACTCGAGTACAAGGAGATATTCGGAACCCAATTGAAATCAAGTACGAGCACAAAGAGGATATCGGAGCCAATTGAATTCGAGAATGATCACAAAAGGGATATTCGGGACCAATTGAATTTGAGACGAATATTCCGCGACGTTTGCGATGCTCTGTGTCAGTGATAATGCATTTGCTTCTAGTAGCGAACTGCAGCGGAACTAGCTAGCCCAGAGAAGTTATTGTGAAGTGTATTTTGTAGAGCAAGAAAAAGCTGAAGCTGCCCGACTGAAAACAGCTGTGACTGACCAAACATCTGCAAAAGCTGCTGAGTATTTATGTGGACAAAGTAATAATAGAAGTAGTAAACTACTTGCAAATCATGTAAGCGTTGGTCAATTTCACTATTTCACGTCTAATGATTACGGCATATAAAGTGAGAGCTTCCATATTTACGGGATTGTTGCCTTTAAGAGCACGAGAAATTGCAGACACTTTTAAAAACTCAGTTTATCTACCACTTAAAAAATCACACAATTTCGGGGTAACAATGGCCTTTATTAAGCGTGCAAATGCCCTCCAAATTCCCCAAAATTTTTTGACACTCAAAACTCTAATTACTCAGCGAATACAGCCGCCTCTATTGCTCCCGCTACTACGTGCGAAATGCGCCAACTGGGGTTAGGTTAGCTTCTGTCATTCGTTTCCTTTAATAGATAAAGCCGCTTAAGATGATTATTGTGATTATCAATGATTCGCCGCATGAATGCACGCGCGCTGACTTAACTCACGCTTTATAAATTTAGACTTCGCTAATGTTTGCCCTGTTCCAATTTACTGTCAATTTAAACGTTTTAGGTTTTGCAAAGTTTGTTCGTGCACGTATTGTTTCGGAATTGCGAAAAAGCGTGCTTCCGAGATAAATGAAGTAATTTCATTATCTCCTTTTGATCGCGATTGGCACGAAAGTGTTAGTTTTTGTTATCCCTTGTTGGCCCGGCGATAAGCTGTTGGTTTACGCTGTTTAAAATTAACATCAGGGTCGTTACTGTTTTACAAGCATTTCGCAAACCCGCTTTAATGTCTAAAGAAGCAATTGAAAAACAGGGTTTTAAGTATAAACAGGCCTAAGAAGTGCATCCTTCAGTGTAATGAAAATAAGCGTCAAACTATCACTGTTGCTTGTGCGTCACATTTTCAAAAGACGACAGGGCAAGATCGTGGCGATAAAAAAGATCGTGGCGATAAGGTTTCGCCTAATTTGCAATGTATAAAAAACAAGTATTTTAGGCGATGAGTGAATCTTTCGTCTTAAGGAATGTTTTGTAGCTATCGACCGACCAAATAGGACTGCGAACTAACTACACGTGAACGTCGAATGGAGATTAAGTTTAGCACAACAAGAAATCGCCACGAAGAGCAAGATAAATTCTTTGGAAAGTTAGAAAGGACTATACAATGTACGGATGAGACAATTTTTTGATGACTTCTATTAGATTCAGTAAAAAGACAACTTCTACAATTGGCCTGTGTAATACATTACGAGACCACGTTTGACCTCTGTCGCATGTATTACCTTATGTCACGCTACAAGATAACGCAACTTTTGTTTAGGTCTTGTTGAACAGTCATTCAATACAGAAGTTGCTAGCTATTTTTATTTAGTATGTTAGTTTTTTGACAAATTTCCTTATTTAATATCCCGTTAGGAAACGTCATCCCTCTGCATGGACTGCGTCCCGTTTATTATATTGCTCGCCATTAGAAGGCACATCCACATTGTGAGAAATAATTTTTGGGAAAGATTACTGAATATGAGATATTATCGCCAAACACGTCGATTTTAAGAGCTATTTTTGCGGTGAACTAATTAAATACCTTATTAAGATTTATGACCCGCATTCGACTCCTGACACCCAATTATATTTCCAAAATCCAGAAAACAACTTTGAATTGGGAGTGGGGGGGGGGGGGGAGGGGGAGTAACACAAATTTTTGCAAAATTATTTATTTTTAAGGGTACAAATCGACCCATAAAAAAAGAGCGTGAAGGAAAAGAGCTAAAGCATACATCTTAGGCTCAATTAGCAGCCAGGAAATCAGCCCACGCTCATCCCCAAAACGAAGATCCTAATCCTCCGGAAAAACCAAACACATCTGGACTCGAGAGATCAACGGAAATCAACCATAGTTACAGGTGTGATCGCGAGTACCAGTATCCACCTTGCACTAGACACATGTTCGCATTGCGGACCTGTTATTTGGGTGTGTTGTCCGTGCCGTGACCTGTGAGGCCGGCCGTGCTGAGTACTTTGCACAAGCAGGGGGGTAGGGTGGGGCTGCCATTTTACTGCCGCAATTTCAAATTTCACTTTGCCACGCTTTGATGTCACTACAAAAAGCAAAGCCATCTCCAAAACAAAAGTTGGCCATTCGCTTAATCGAAAAAAAAACAGGAAAAATGACAAGGATTTTTTAAAAATATGGCAAAAGTAGACTTGATGGGGAGGGGTGAGTAAGATGCCATTTGGTGGCGAGAGGGCTGGGGAAGAGAAGAAGGACGGAAATTTCATGAATGCTAATGGCGGGAAATCACTTGCCATTCATTGTTCAAAACCACACTGTTTATTTAACGCGGAAACGGTTTTAACTCCGAGCAAGACTGTTTCCTGACTAAAAATCATCGTTTCAAGCTGTTTTTACTGTAGATCTTCATATGAAGTGAAGAATGTCCTCGCAATTCTCAATTTCGGAGCAGCTTTTGAGCGCCGGACGCGACCAGCAGCTAAATATGTTACCGAACAACTGTCTGAAAAGAAAGCTGGAAGCCGCCGGTAGAAATGGTTTTGCTTCTACAGAATACCACGAAATGGGTTTCCAAGAACACGAATGTAGTCTTAAAAGCGAGGTAGGCTAGTTTATTTCGAAAAGTTTACTATTTGAACGACTAAATTTACAAATGTTTACAAGCTAACTGTGATTTTGGTTGACCTTCGATTTGTTCGTCGAAGATCAACTTAGTTAAAACTCAATCCTGAGCTTGAATCTTTCTTTTATTGAAATTTACCTGTATTTCACGAGCTAACAGAGAAGAACTATACATTTTTTTCTCTTTTTATTGCAGAAAAGACAGCGATTTTCAGACCACTCTACTCAAGTCTATGACGTAAACAGACAAGAAATGTGCACAAATGGTGGTTTAAATTACCTCTCAACCGTCAACAATGGCGATATTTGCCCAAGTATAGTTCAAAACGGAAACAGCGTTGGAGCAGATTCTTTACTGCAAAATAATTTAGAATGTCATATATCCAACGGAGGCGAAGAAAACACAGAAAATATGGACTTCGAATGTGAAACTGTTGACACGAATGGTTGCCCGCCAAATTCAAATGATGAAAGTTCGCCGACTAAAGGATCCCCAGCAAGGGAATATTTACAGAAGTAAGTGTTTGAAGTAAAGAACACCGTTCCACGTTTGTTAATTAACTTAAATTGCCAAGGGAATTTTAATACAACTTGTGTATCTGCACATGAGAGGTTATATTGGAGGCTGCAGACTAAATTATTTGTCATATAAAATTATATTAACTGACTGACTGTCTGACTGACTACCTGACTGACTGGTCGACTATTGACTGACTGATTGACTGACTGGCTGACTGACTATAGCCCCATGTAGCATCCCATCTAGGTGTTTATAAGAAAATATACTGAGTATTACTCCTACAGGAAGTGACTGACGTTTTATGCTATGCCATTGGGATCCAATTTATATTTCACCAGTTACAACACTCTGGCAAGTTTATTCTGGATATGCAAAACATAATATTTAAACCAGTCATAAAATTTTTATAAAACAGTGTACATGTACAAAATGTACTTGATGTTCTTGTTATGTTATGGCAGCTGTTTTGGATCAAGTCTTGGACTTTATTCAAAACATTTGCCTTTACAGAACTTGACCAATTTTTCCTCAGTACATATACAGTAATAACCATTCCCCGTGGGACGGAAATTGAACCCATGGCATTCCAGACACCATATTTATTTTATTAACCGCCACCGCCCTCGAATAAACGCCGCATTTTAGAGCAGAAATATAAATAAACACCACCCTTGAATAAACGCGGCATCATGATGCGGTGTTTATTCGTATTAAAGACTCAAAAAGCAAATGCAGTAACTATCAAATTTGAGCAAGCCTAAAACAATTCTTTTTCTTGATGGTAACAATGTTTTAAGATATTGAAAATGACTTTTGAGACAAGTACTACAACATGTTCCTGTTTTCAAAGTTTAGATGTTCAGTTATCGTGCTGTTGTTTGCAAGAAATAAATTGAATTTTAAATAAACGCCGCCCTCGATAAACGCCGCACTGGAATTGTGAAAAATTTAATAAACGCTGCAGCGTTCATTCAAATAAATACAGTATGTGTAGCAGATAGCAGTATGCAGGACGTGTGTCACATATCAGCCTAGTAAATTGCCCAGTTCATTATGAGTCTCTCATAGCTCAGTTGTTTAGAGCGCCAAACTGGTATCTGGGAGGCCATGGGTTACTTTGATTCCTGCCGGTGACTCATGCTCGCATCATTGTTGAACAATTCATCTTCATTATTTGTCATTGAATTATCCATCTTTATTATTTACTGCACAACTACATGTATCAAATGACAACCACCAGTAAACTGCAGGAAATTAATTCACCCTTGATAGGAATGCTTGAGCAGTTTTCAGTTGGCAAGACAGCACTGTTGAAAGTTTGTAAGGATCGAGTAACCCAGTGACTATAGCCAAAACCATAATTTTGGGGGGTTCTTTTGAGCAATTTGTCATTATATTTTTGTTATTTATAATGTTTTGTTTATTTTTCTGTTTTGTTTCAAAGACACAGGCCTGAGTATCAAATGCATTGTATTCCGTCTTACTGCCACCCAGGAGGACTATGGGATGTTATGCTGGAGGTATACCATGGTCTGTAGAACATGGTTGTTGAATTTCTACAGCCATGATAAAAGGTAAAATTACTGTGCAGTAATTCTTAACGCTCTAAAGTTAGGGGCAGTGGCTTAATGGTTTGCGGCTGGACTCCAGACTGAGCAGCACTGGTTTGAGCACTGGCCAGGGTCATTTGTGTCATACCGTATTTTCTTTCTTTGACCTAGAAGCTTGATAGTTGTGGAACTTGTTAGTTTTGCTTCGATTTAGCTGAACCCTTAACACTTCATGACATGGATGTTTATCTGTTTTTAATTACTGGCAATGGTAACTATTATGCCTCCTTTTTAAATTTAAATTTGTACATAATGATAGATCCAATGTAGATTTCACCTCAATCCTTTAAAGTGTCTGCAGTTACATCACTAGTTAACACACAATGTATACAAAAAATACCAGTTACAACTCAACTCCCTCTTACTCTAAGACAGACACCATCCAGACCAGCTGAGCTCTTACTGTCCGTCTTACAGAGGTCTCTGTCTCATACATACATGTAGTGGGCTAAGTTACAGTAAAATTACTGAGAAACGGTCTAGAGATGGGACCAACACCAGGTGTCCATCTTACATAGGTGTCCATCTTATAGAGGTGTCCGTTAATAGAGAGTTGACTGTATATCAGTTCCACAGAATTCAAATAAGATTGAGGTGGAGTGCATTCTTGAGGGAAAGCCAACAGCTTCATTTCTTGAATAACTTTCTCATAATGGTGAAACTTACAGTGTACACATAAAATATTATTAAAAAATATCCAGCTACATGTAAGTCATGAAAATTAATGTAGACCACTAAGGAAATGTTCCATTTTTTTATTCATAAAGCATTGTGGGTTTAGATTTGTTTACATTTCTTGTTTAGTTCTAACACTGTAACACGGTTGGATTGATTCAATTAATAATTTGGTATATGTTTTTTATTGCAGGTTCACTGTATGTGGTAAATGTACATAAAATAAGCAACAACAAAAGAAACTTAAAGTTTTTGCAAGGAAAGAAAAAAACTAATATATTCTATTTTAATATTGTCTTATAAAACTGGAATAAAATGGCTCGAGGTTATTGTTTAATCAGTGCAGGCCAGGATCCAACTTCTGGAACCCTTATACAAGATATTTTGTTACTTGTAGTGCTTAAAAATTTAAAGAATTCCATTTAACTTTACACTAGACTTATTATTTTGGAATTTGAAATTATAATGGTATTTATTTTGTTTGGTAACTTAACAGTGTATTTGTACAGTACCTGTTTTACATCATTTTTCTTTGAGAGAACACCACCCTCTTTTTTAATTAACTGACCTTTTCTTAGAAGCACGGTTTTCATTGATTACATGTGCCTTATACAGTACAATGGTTTTCACTGTGCCTATTGTAAAAACAGTTGAATACTGATAACTCAAACCCTCAATAACTTGAATCACTTACTAACTCGAACCTTTTTCAATCCCCCCCCCCCCCCAGGTCATGTTTTTACTAATTTTACCCTTGATAACTTGAACTCTGAATATCTTGGACCTTCTTCGATTTCCCTTGAAGGTTTGAGTTATCGGGATTCAACTGTACATTTCGTTATCAGCTTAAGGTAGGCACCTGTCTTAAGGGAGACAGCAAAGTATGTCCTTTTGAGGGACAACTATATTTTTTACAAGTAAATTATTATTTTGTTTTTGTCTTATGTTGTAGTAGGTATTTATTTATTAAATAAAAAGCAAATAATTGGGTGGACCAGCACACTGTCTGTACAGATGTACTACATGTAGTTGTACTTTATAGTTACATTTTACTCACAATCTGTTCAGTGAATACAGAATGTTCTTGTTACTTAACTTTCAATGAAAATATTTTTTGTTTGTTTTTAAGTTTTCAATTAATGAAATTTTATTTGAAAAAAATGCTTACATGTGCTTTGTAAATATTGTACATATACCACTACCTGTCGCATCAAAAACATGTGTACCTCACATCGTATAGATCAGAAAGCTATGCTAAAACTTTTAAACAAAAGATTTTCATGTTTGAATTAATATAATTCTGTAACTGTTTACAATTTTATAAAAATATATATACATGTATAATATCAGTCTATCACTCAAACATTTTTTATTATATTTGTACAGCTTTCTCAAATGGTTTTAGAATCAGTTTTGTGTATGTGTGAAAAAAAAGTAATTAAAAATAAGTTCTAATTATCTGTTAATACCAAGATTGTATTTTGTGGGATTTAAATTAACTTATATCAAGGTAATCTATGTAAATATTTGTGCAAAAAAGAACTTCATATATTTGCTTGAACCAGCTATACATGTAACAATGTATTCCTTGTACAGTATTTTGAAGGTAAACATTGTGAAACACTTTTAAGGGGAAGTAAAGGTTTTAATCGCAGTGTGTGTTTATCCTGTTTTGCATTATTATTTCTTTTACATAAAGTTTCTCACTGAAAAGCAGCCTACATGCTCAACTAGTAATTATAGTAATTGGACTGAGTGGAGTACAATTCAGAGAGTAATCGGGCGAGTAATTTCAAAATTGGCAGGTCAAGGCCGATTTTAAATAACGAGCACAATAATCTCTGAATTGTACGACACGAGGTCCAATTACTAATTAATCGTATCAATAACAAAATTCGAGGTTAGAAAGTCTTATAGAACCTTTTTGTGTGAAAAAGTCAAAGGTAAATTGGTTGTCCAAAAAGCAGGAAAACAGCAAGAAAACCCCATTCAAATGTGCATGATTGACGCGCGAATGGCGTAGGTGTCCAAACACAGGTATCCAATTTAAAGTTGCTCAAATTGGATGCCAGTAATTGGAAACCCACATGATCGTATGCCGATTACACGACAAATAGGGGCATGTAGAACCAATCAAAATCGAGAATTTTGTTATAGATACGATTAGAAAATATATTTTGTTATTTCAGTTTTCATAAACATGAGAACTCTGCTTCATTTATTTTAGCGGAATTCTCAGGGAACAGAATTTCTCTTCAACCAGGTCAGTGGGACACCTCTGTCACTGGCCCATTGTACCCCTGGGTGGAGAGAGGCAATATGAGAGTAAAGTGTTGTGCCCAACCAAAAACACAACACAGAATCCTGGCTAGGGCTCAAGCTTGGACAGCTAAATGTAGTCTAGCATCTAATCAACAGCTGATAAACGTTGAGTCTGGTAGCTAACCAGACCACTACACCTCTGTTAACCTGCAATCACCTCTGAGAGCTAATTTGACATGCGATGTACTGAGCCACCCCTCCCCTGGGTTTTCCTTTTGTCCTGGTACAAACATGTATTCGAAGGTGATTCTGGGAAGGTACTCAAGTAATTCAAGATGGCGGACATAAGCGCTGTAAACCGGCGTCTACTTGAGATCTCCATTTGCGCTCTGCTGCGTGAACAAGGATTTTCTTCAGCTTCCAAGATAGCTTTGGAGACCCTTACCGAAATGCTTCAAAGTTGTAAGAAATCAATTCTTTTGTTTCCCTGATTTGGGTACTGTTTGCAGCTCAAGATACGCACAGATATATTTTGTTTTGTCGTATCTGATCTAATTATATTACTAACATAACTTAAGTTTTATATTGCCCTGTACATTATTTTGCTCGTGATACGTTTGTCTTGGGTCCACTTTCTTCATCTTGGTCATCCTTTGATCAATCGAGCAACATTCATAACTATTCGCCATTCATAAACATTTCGAATTCAAGCTAACAACAGTACATGTACATGTAAAACTTCAAGCTTACTTTTGCATTGTTATTATGTCAGATTCCATTGTTAAAAATCAAAATATTGTCCGCGGCCGCACTTGAGAGTTAACTGGGTTAATTTTTTAGAAACCCGGTTAAAAATTTCCACAAAACTTAACTAGGTTAAAGTATGGTTACCAAAACTAACTCGGTTAAATATTTTTAGCGGCCGCATTACGATCAGACCAGACTGAAGTGATGTCATGATTAAGCTATTTGAAAACAAGCAAAAGCGACCGCCTTTCATGATAATTTTATTACCTGCTCATTTCTTCTCATGCTTTTAAGATTAATTTCAATGCATTCTCGGCTTACACCGCTCTATTTTTTTCCGAATACGTTCTACGCAAATTTCAAGCCCAGTTGTTTCGAATATGTTGATCTTCAGCAGTCGTTCTAAGGGCCTCTTCACATGATCCCGGTTGACCGGGCTGGCCCAGTTACCAAGATCTCGGCTCACTCCTATTTTCTTTGTAAAATTTTGGATGTGTTCATATGAGAAGGTGGGCCAGCCCAGTTACCGATGTCTCGGTTTCTGCAACCGAGATCTCGGCAACCGGGAAGAATATTTTCCCATATGAACACTCCAGCCCGGTCGCCGGGACGCAACTTTTTGTGAGAAAATAGCTTCCCTTTCGTAACTGGGTGGTCAAAATGGCTTAATTTTGCCTTGTATCTATTTCCACTTCAGAAATATGCGAATTAGCTTTATTAATAAAGTTACAAGGGTCAATAAAGCTACGATAGCCGCGAAAGATGCAACTTTATGTGTCGCCATTTTGGCTTTGTTTCTTGAATTTTATCCCCGTCAACCGGGCTAAAATTTTCCATATGAACAGACGTCAAAATCTGTCCTGGTAACTGAGACAGCCCGTAAACCGGGCTCATGTGAAGAGGCCCTAAGGCTCATCGGCATATCAAAATTGCCTTCAAGGCCTTCAAGTGCATGTTTTTCCAAGGAATCGGCGAAGAGACGGAAGAGATCATCAGAAACCATGAAAGTCCTGTTTGAGCCAAATAATCCGCATTTCTCTGGTGGTTGTAGAGTTTCTTAATAGCAAAGGAAATTATAGAATTAAGGTGGCTCCATAGGGTTTCTTGACCGCGCGAAGAATGGGTACGAGCTTGAAATGCCGGCAAATCAAAACAAACATGGCGGCTTCACGCGAGCGTGAAATTTTCGGCGAGAAAACGCGACACTTGCTTCCTGCCAATGAAATAACACCCGTGCTTTCCTGTGTTGAGCAGATAAAAGAGTTTACAACACCCTAAAAAGGTGTTTACAACGTCCGCGGTGCTTCTGGCCGCTTTTGTAAAGTTCGTATGATCGAAAGCAAAAGATAAAATAAAGAATAGTCTCCGCGATTGTAAGATACTTCGAGCAGAATTTCAGGGATTCTGCTACATAAAGGATTAAGGTATGTCTCTAACTAACCGTTGTGTTAACAGATATTCGCACAAAAACCGACAACAACGGGAAACGCTCGTCTTTACACATCAACTCGTATGGTTCGAAAGTTCGCGCATGCTCAAATAGCGATCTTGGACAATTTCTATTCTGATGACGTAATTGTTATTCGGGCAAAAATAGGAATTTTTCCCTGGTATTTACAAGAGTTTCCTTCGGTGAAATTCCTTAAAATTTGGCATAGATGTGATACCTTTTAAACTGCCCTTTTTGCCGTTTTTTTAAAAAATTTGTAAGCCAGTTTTTTTGCTTAGTCAAAAAAACACAAAATAACCAAAAACGCAAAAACGACCTGGACAACCCCTACTTTTTTAGTTTTTAAAAGTTACTTCTCATCAGATTCAATCCGTTGGGAGAATTTAAAAAATTTTCACCGAAGAAAATTAAAGAAATTTAAGATCAAAACCATAAAAACACCAAAAAATAGGACTTTTTGAGTAGATGTAGCTCAAAAACAAAGGCCGTTATTTTAAAAAAGAATAATGCACAACATATTTTAGTCCTTGTTTTTAATATTTCGGCAGCTTTTATTTAACTAGTTTAAAAAATAACGCGAAAATGATCTCTTGATGGGTATCACTTCTGCGCGCGCCGTAATATCTCAAAACCCTATGGAGCCACCTTAAGCCACGAATTGTGTCCGAACGCCATGTTTGCGTGTGATGGAAAAGAATATCTTCTCTTACATGGAGATGATTGACACATTTGACAAATAAAACAATAGTTGAATCTGATAAGAAACCACTAACCTGGTTAAAATGACCCAGAAAGGTAGTTTAGAGTTAACCTAACCCAGTTAAAAAATCTTTTGTTCTTTGATTAATTTCCATGGGAACCGCTAACCTGGTTAAGAGTCGGTTGACTCTCTAAATACGCGGCCGCACTAGACATTTTTTAACCCGGTTAATTTTAATTGATTAATTGGAAATAACTCGGTTAACTTGCCAAGTGCGGCCGCGGCCATTATTTAGCTACTTGTGTAACAATTGCAGCCTCAAGTAGTGCTTGTTTTCTCGATCAGTTACTTACGTTGTGGCCTAAGTTTATTTTTGGTTTTGAAATATTTCAAACCAGTTTGATTTTTAATTCCTCTGTTTCAGGAAATGATTCAGTGTATCTAAATACATGTACCGGTTATTTTACAAAAGAAAGGAAAGTGAAGAACGAACTGAAATTTCAAATTAAAAGTAAAAAATTATACTCAAGAATAATTGAAAAATTCTACAACCATAACGATAACATTTCAACTTTATAGCTAAGACCAGTAAATATACAGTTTGAGTTATAGATGGTATCTTTTCTCCTGCCTTTGATCTACCATGTTTAAGTATGTGTACTTGTTTTTGTTTCTCTTCTGCTTTAGATTTATCTGAGCTTGGCCACAGCTGCAAGCTGAGTTGTGAGCTCTCAGCTCGAGTCAAACCCACACTCAGTGACGTGAAAGTAGCTTTGATTGACATGGGTATGTATGTGGTAATCCTAAAGTATCAATTCCAAGGCCAATCACGATCATAAGATGTCATGATGAATTACAGTCAGATCGCTTCATGATCAGGTCGCTCCAGGTCAGATCGCTCTAGTCAAAACAAAGTCATATCACTTCATCAAAAAAGGGACTTCAACTCTAAGGAGAAGTGACTTCACTCCATTATAGAATACTCCCTAAAATTTACTACAGGGTGTGCCGTTAAGTCTCTGAGACTCTGGACCTGTTCCAGAGAAAAAAAAGCTGAATTTGCGACCCTGTTCCAGACAAACATTGCAAATTAGAATAAAGCCGCTGTATACGCGCGATGGAATTCTAGCGGGCATTATTTTTTTATAGAATATAGCTGAAAACTATTGAAGCCCGGTACCCCGGATGTGGGAATTGTTTGTTGAATTTCGCTGAACAACTTTGCCTCTATTCTCTTGTTTTATTGTTTAAATGATGCTTTAAAGCAGAAAGTTTTTATCAGAAACGTTTTACTTGCTTAAATGGAAGTAAGGCAGTGCCAAAGGAAGCGACAGATGAAGAAAGAATCGTTGAAATTTGTTGTTTTTCTTTGGAGTTGTGTACGCCACTATTTTGCCGTGAACTGCCCGAAATTGATTGGAAATTATTTAGCAAAACAAGCCGGACTCTAGAAACGCTTGAGGTAAGAAACCTATTTTGAGCCACAATCTAAAGACAGAACACTCCACTTTTGTTCTTTTTAAATCGAAATTAGAGGCGAATTTGAAATAGTTGCTGCGAAACGAACGCATGAAAATTTTCCATTTGAATGAAATTGAAATTGAATTTTGTTTCATCAAAACTTTGAGAAACTATTCCAACTGATTTGAAAAAACTGCCTTATACTTCCTTTTACAAGCACTATAAACTTTTTTTAAATAACCTATCCTACTCTTGTGCATAATTTCGTTGTTTTCTGCATATTAGCTTATATTAAGTATGATTTATTCATCTTTTAAACATATTTAATCTGCATACGTTAGTTATTCATATTCTATTATTTCTAGTAATTTATGTGTCTTGTCTGTTTTTTTTTTTTTTTAACATGTCAGTGACCAACACGATAGCATATGCTTCTTTGGTCACTGAGCACATTTTATTTTGGTTTTGTATGTATTATATAGTTTCCTTATTTTAATTATTGCATTTTCTGTAAATGGTGTTAATATTGTTAAATTTTTTGTAAATAGTGTGAAATAATAGAAAATCTGAAAATCTGAAATAATGGGGTGATCTGGAGACTGTCATGACAATACATTTGATCCCACACAATTTTTCAAAGACCTGTAGTGTTGTACTTACAATACCTAAGATCAAGTATTAACTTCCAACTTGATTGTTTTATTTTGCCTATAGGGGCTGATCTAGATTCTTTGCCATCTTATGGGAAGCGTGCTAATCGAATCCATGTCAACAACCGTAAGTCTTCTGTATCATGTTTCTTTTGTGGGATTGTGAGATATTGGAGCATTTTGTTTACCTCAATTTAGTCTTCGGCCAGTAAATTAAACTTTTACATTTGAATCCTGATTTCGTGAACGTCCAAGGAAAATAAAAATTGGTTTAAGAAATTGGCATGTTCAAGAAATGGGGGGGGGGGGGTAAAACTGTAAGGTTTGACTGAGGGAAGGGAATGAGTTTTGTTTTGAGTTATTGTAAGGGTTGAAAATCGAGTGTTCAGAAAAACCGGGATTCCAATGTAGTTATAAAAATGCAAAAGCTTTTTTAATCTTAACACTATGAAAATGAAAATGCTATTTTGTATTTTATAATCTGCTAACTCTGCTAACAAGTTCTTTTTATGAATATGGATTAAAATTAATTTTAATGTCTTATCCAGCGCTATTTGCATTCTTACATTTCTTTTTTTCTTTTTTTTTTCATTCCTTGGGTTGAATTTCTTCAGTAAACAGTCCAGAAAATTATATAAGGGCTTTTTTGTTTTGGTTTAAAGAAACTACCTCATTAAGCATGAAAAGCCAGGGGTCTCATGCCCTTAGCCTCTTCCCCAGCCGAATTACATGTAGGCTAGGGGTGGAAGACAACTGGCATTCAGAGGTATGACACACTGTATGTCCCATTTAGAACTGTAAATGTTGTATTTATAACTGTAAATATTTCTTCCTTCCATAGCTCTGAAGTCTCGCATAGTACCAACACCCAAGTCCCTAGCAGCAGGCACCAGACAGACACGCCCAGCACACATTCCGGCACACCTTCCGCCACTTCCTGATCCACATTCCTACATCAAAACTCCAGTAAGTCATTTACAATAATATTTGGCGGTTAGAAGTATAAGCCGGTGCAAATAAAAGAGAACACAGGCAATCCCATATCCAGACACAGGGGGGGTACTCCGGCTTGTAAATGACGGGGATGATCGAAGGATTTTTTTGGGTTTGAAATTTTCGATTCCGGGATTTTTTTGGGTTGGAAAATTTGGCAAGTATTTTTTTGGGTGACTTGATTCAAATAGGGGATTTTTTTTAGGTATTAAGAACGAACTAAAATGCCTTGGCGTATTTATAGTATGATGAATAATCAAACTCGAGCGTTTTTGCCCCTCCTGGCAATTTAGGGGTAATTTGACGAGGGATTTTTTCAGGGTTATTTTTGGTCCAGGGATTTTTTTGGGTAATGTCGGAAGACTTAGGGATTTTTTTGGGTCCTGAGTTTTGCCTCCATTCGATCATCCCCGTCATTTACAAGCCGGAGTACCCCCCTGGGTATCCAGAATCCATGTTACCCCATACCAGCAGAAAGAGGTGCTCAAAGGTGGTTGGAGTAGGGGTGCCAGTGAAACATTGATAATTAATATTACAGTTGAACCTCCCCTTACAGACATTTCAATCTATAATGTGGATGCCTCCACTAACCTTTACCTGGTGTGAAACAGACCAAAGTTCATATAAACTCTACCAGTACCTCTATTATATGGACACAGTCCTCCATAATGCGGACACTCTACCCTGACCCCTTGGTGTCTCCATATTAAAAGGTTTGCCAGTGTACTATTTTTCTTACCGCAAATCAGGTGTGCCTGATAATTCATCTTTTTCCATTTGCAGGCCCACAGGCAGTCAAGCAAAGAATACCAAGCAGTAAGAGAGAAGTATGCTGCCCAGAGAAAAGAAATCGAAGAAGGGTTATCCAAGTAAGTATGACATTAGAGCGGTTTTCACTTGAGTGTCGAAAGTAAATTGCGTTTGCTTTGGTTTTGCATTGCTACGCCTAGTGATTGGCTTAAAAATCTCGCGCCACTTTCTCAGCCAATCAGAACTACCGGTAAAACCAAAACCAATCATGACGCGCTCACGCACGTTTTCCCGCGCTTCGTGTCAGCTACATGTACTTGCTTTGAGTCTTGATTGGTTCACTGGATTGTCTGTGTCCTTTGTGATTGGCCAGAGTAATTACTTTGGTTTTGGTTTTACGACACTCAATTGAAAACTGCTCTAATCGCAGACTCATTGTGCTTACAGCTGAGTTCTATGGTTTGTTGAAAGGCTTAGGAAAAGTGACTGCTTTGTGAATTTGGTGAGGAAAACATTTTACTAGTTTGATAGGTAAATGAATAAACTAGCCAATCCATGTTCTTTTCCACCCAAATTTGTGTTCTAACACAACACGTTGGTGGGAGGATGTGTTGCTTTTTGCCTACATTGGACCCTTCCCCCTTCTTTTATGTACAGAGGGGCTGGGGTGGGGTGGGGTTGAAAGGGGGGGGAGGTTCATTAAAAGGGTAAAATAGTTACAGTGTAATGATTAAATTTATTACACATTACGCTTTCCAAAAGAAAACAACTTACATACCTCCTACAGTACAGCAGGGCTTTTAACAGTTTTGTAAAGTAGCGGACATAGTTGTAAAAGCACGGGTCTTGAAATTGTTCTTGGCACCGCAAGGCCCCTTGCGAGCGCCGAAGGCGCAAGCACCTAGGGGGTCTGGGGGTATGCCCCCCCCAGAAAATTGTTAAAATAGAACACTCGGAAACGCCGTTTCCAGCGTTTCTGGAACCCAGGAATCAGTTTCCCAGGCAGGGCTGGAGTTCATCAAGTTCTCTTTTAAAAGTAAAATATTGAATGAAAATGGACAGTTGGTAGGGGGAGGGGGCGGGAGGGAGAATGGCAATGACAGAATTTTCAGTTGTTTATCATTGCGAAATGTTTCTGTTGTCCTCTATTCAGTAAATTCATGAGATGCTTAATTAAGTAAAACAAATTTAATAGTAAAAAAAATAAATAAAAAACTTCCAAGTATTGGTATCAAAGTACCGGACGTTGAATGGGAAACGACCGGACAATACGTCCGGCCTCCGGCCTCAAACGAAAGCCCTGAGTACAGGTTGCCTCATAGAGGGTGCCCCAAAAGATTCTGTTCTAAATTAAAACAAATAAACAGTATAATACTTTTTTCTAGCCTGCAAGCAGGCTCTCTATTTGGGGGCAACGTGAATATTGCACTCTTCGAGCGCCGAAGGCGCGATCCCGCGAGCCGCTGGGCAAGCGAAGCGAGCCTGCGATTAAATCCCTCGATTAAATCCCTAGGCGTGCCCGCTTCGCCCCACGCACTCGCGCCTTCGGCACTCGCGGGATCGCGCCTTCGGCGCTCGAGCAGTTCAATATTCACGTTGCCCCCGAATAGAGAGCCTGCTCGCAGGCTATTTTTTCTAGCCTGCGAGCAGGCTCTCTATTTGGGGGCAACGTGAATATTGCACTCTTCGAGCGCCGAAGGCGCGATCCCGCGAGTGCCGAAGGCGTGATCCCGCGAGCCCGCGATCTATCGCGCCTTCGGCGCTCGAGCAGTTCAATATTCACGTATTAACCCTTCCACCTACCCATCTCCCTTGTTAGAATTTTATGCCCCCCCCCCCCCTGAGTCACCACATTATTGCAGTGTATCTGTCTCAGTGGTTTTGTATTGTACATGTGCGGTGCCTTCAAGTTGCTTTCTGCTTCTCCAGTAAAGTTTTATTGCATTTGACTTCACAGATTTTTAGCGAAGACAGCAGAACTGAGTTCTGGGATCTGTGAAGGATTAGATGCACCATCGTTTCCATGTAAGTGTGATCAGATCGTACATGTATTACATGTGATGTATCTCATTTTTTACAACTTTATTTAACTTTATTGGTGTCCCCAATAATTAGTTTGTAAAAGCTAACCACTGTGACATTTAAATAAGCTGAATGGAGTATACGTAGATTGTTCACAGTTTCTTTATTCTTCCCAATGCAGAAAAATAATGCTATTTTTTTCGTTCCCTGCCCCCATTCCCTTACGCCTCCCATTTTACGCTTGTGTTCAGCTCTCTCATGATCCTGTTTGTGAGTTTAACGAGAGTGTGCACTTGTTAGGAATAAGTAAAACAAAACGTTCAAGGGCATAGGAATTCTCTCCTCAACGAGAAATTTTCTTTTAGGTTTCACAGAAAGTCAAAACTAACTGCTTGTTTTCTCACTGTGTCTGAACGTGTATTACTTGCTCACTTAATCATGATCGTAACCACATTCACAAGCACTTCATAATAGGGGGGAGCTCTCACTTTAAAGGAGTGGCGGTGCTTGTTAATTGAATGTTATCCTTAAAGGAGAGCCATCTTTGCATAGCTCAAGGTTTTCTTTACCCCAAAAAAGATACTACTTCAAAACAGACAATTAAGAGCTAAACTAGTAAATAATAAAGATGGTAAATTTCAAGCTCGGTGATAAATAGTGAAGAAATTATTCAACATGACACGAGCGTGGGACAAAGAAAAAAATCTGAGTCCCTGACGGGAATCGAACCCATGGCCTCCCAGATACCGATACAGATTCTTCACTATTTATCACCGAGCTTGAAATTTACCATCTTTATTATTTACTACACATTTGATGATTTCGACATTGCTGATCCTAGCAGTATGCAGGACGCGTGTCACATATCAACCTAGTAAATGGCCCAGCTCACAACGAGTCTCTCGTAGCTCAGTTGGTTAGAGCGCCCAACCGGTATCTGGGAGGCCATAGGTTCGATTCCCGTCAGGGACTCAGATTTTTTTTCTTTGTCCCACGCTCGTGTCATGTTGAATAATTTCTTCACTAAGAGCTAAACTGTCATTGAATGCTTTCAACTACTGTATGAAGAAATTCACTCCTTACTGATCTAAACCACAGGCTTAGTATGATTTCAGCGTTTCACTATTTCTTCGCGTGGGATGCTTCCCTAAAGAGTACGTTTATGGGTAAAAAACAGTGACGTTCCTTTATTGGTGATGCCAACATCCGCTATGTACACAGTACACCCCTAAAAGGGACGAAGTACACCCCCACCCCTTTCACATGGGAGTCACCCCACCCCCTTACTCTGGGCTAGCCAATAAGCGAGTGCAGTAAAAACCTGCGCGTAAGAACCTGCATTTTCCCATTAATTCTTTCATGATTTTTAACTTTTTTAATTTTATTTTATAATTGGCGTTTACATTGCAACTGGAGTGATAAGGGCCTAAGTGTCTCCAGAGAGGATCCAGAATGTTGACTTAGCTTATTTCTCTAAAAGAAAACATTTTTAATCGATTTTAGAAGAAAAAAAGAACCTACTTCCAAATTTTAGGCCAAAGAGGTTTTGTTTTCTTATAAAGAGGGTGTCTAACAGTAACTGGCAAATTTTAGCCTAACAGGTTCTTAAAAAAGGTTCTTACTTGCGGGCTTTTACTTTGCATCTGCAAGGACAACATGCGCTAAACTGTACGTTTGTTTTTCTTTGTTGCAGTACTGGTGAATGAGTTAAACGACTTGCCTTACTTATCTGCAGTGGGAGACTTCGACGAGAATGAACTACAAGAACACGACGTGCAACTTGATAAAGAGACATCTTCAAATGGCCTGCCACCAGGCAATACGCAGACTACGGACTCATTCGATAATCCTTACCTTCGACCGGCTAAACGGCCACGAAAAGGTGTCAAACCGAGCTAACGAGATTGCGTTCTGTTCAAAAAATTCATGGGTTAGTTAAGTTGCTGCTAAAGATGCGATTTTATAAACTGGGAACGAGCAAGTCGGGGATCAAGTTCGTGCAATGCTCGGTAAATTCTCGTCAAAAACTTCCGAAGAATTGTTGATTCTTATTGACCAATCAGAATGTTCGGAATTCCGAAAGGATTCCGACAATAACCCGACTGCTAACGATGTCTTCCATTTTACTCTAGACGGTAGAGGTCTTGGGAAAGACTCTAATCTATTGTATATAAACGGACATAAAAATGTTACATTTTTGAACGGAGTATAGTGCCGGTATCCTTCTTTTATATCAGGGTTTTCTTTGTTAAGTTTACATTGCTTATTCAAGCTTTTCCAATTATAATACACCATCATTTTCTGTTCCTATTAATACAGACCCTTGTACTTAGCTATTTCGTGAATGTTACAATGATCACAGAATAAACTTGATGTGCCCATGACTAAAGTTATCTGTATTTGTAGGTGATTTGCGGCATTAACAAGAGTTTCAAGCTCTGTGAACGTTGCTCACTTAGTAGCTAATATAAGTGTCTGTAGAGAATGCAACAACTTTACTGGTATTCCTGAAGAAATAGTAAATTATGAATAATACCAAGTTTATAAAACTCATGCCTCACCTTGGTTTTATATTTTTCTTGTTGATCTTTTGTGTGGTTTAATACTGATTTTTTTGTGTGACGGGGACGTGAAGGGGGACAGGGGGGCGGGAGCCCGGGAGAAAAGGGGCGGGAAGCGGGAGTAGAGAGGACAGGAAGCGGGATTCTTAAGGTGGCGGGAACCGGGAGAAAACAAGTGAAATTTCGTAACATTTCATTATATTTCGCAATGGACATGGAACAAACAGGAGAGAACGGCTACGGAAAGGGGCGGGAGGCGGGAGTAAAAGGTGCGGGAGGCGGGAGGTTCTGACCCCCCTTTCCCTCCCCCTCCCCCCCCCCCCGAGGACCCTACGGTGAACTACAATGGGCGCCAGAAGTGTTGAGACACTCGGCACTTTTTGAGTACCTTGGACAAATTTTACCCCTCACCCCTTCGATATTACCCCCATCCAAACAATGTTGGATTTGCTATCTGCAAGACTTGTCTCGTTTGTGTACAACATTGAAAACCAACTGTCTCAAGGAATTTTGGCGCCCATTGTATTAACCTTACCTTTGTAAGACTGCCCAGCGCCTGCAGTCTTAAACTTGGCCCTCGGAAAAACGCTTACGCTGTAAAATGCTCTCACCTCAAATATACCATTCATCTAGCAACGGCTTGTCTTAAAACATTTCATAATTCATTCGGGATGACCCAAAATAACAATACCCTTAGCGTGACACTGCATGGGAATCACCATAGCGTGACCTACCAGAAGCGTGACATCGCACACTGCCTCGATTTGGGGAGTCGAATTCTCATCTGAACATTAACAGGCGATCGATGAGACGAGAACTGCTACAGAGGACAACATTGACGGTTTGGACAAAAGGTAAAAATATTTAGGACGTGGAATATAAATATGATATATACAGCATGCAAAATTAGAGCTCCTCCCCTCAACTCCTCAACAAGTAGCAACAATCGAAGGATTTCAAAATGGAATTATGTCATCGATCGCTCATACTTGTATAAACAGTCTCTTTTCCCAGTTTAACGCAATCATTTCTCAATGGTTCCCGGCCTGAAAGCTTAACTTTAACCGGAGACAAATAATACGCGAATACTAGCTGTGCAAGAGACGAATCAAGTCCGTACTAGACTCGAGGTTCGCCGGTAATCGATCCCCTAAAGATTCGAGCCCAGGTAGAACTTGATACCATATTTAACGGGGGGATAACAATTCCAATTTAAATGATCTACGGTTTTTACTCTTTTTATATTAATTGTATTTAACAGGCATCTAGAATGTTATCGTTTGTATTTTACTTTTAAAATTCCCTTTGTATTTTATTACATAACATCATTCGAGCTCGAGATATTTAGTACGTTCCTACTTTAAAAGCTAAGTATTCATAAGTCGTTTAATTAAATTTCGATTCACTTTGGCTGGTTCTTATACATATAAACATCTCACTGCAACATCTAACAAAATAACCATAACAATGGCCGATGCGGCGATTTATTGTTCTTACGAATTCGTTGTTGATTTTTCAAGACACTTTTGTGTTTACTGTTATTTACATAATATGCCCAACTCTCACGCACGCGTGAGCGCTTCGCGCCTCAGTGATAGAAACCAGCGATCGAAGATTTTCGATACGTAGACTTTATATTTCACAGAAAAAAACTTTTATTATACAAATGGGAAAAAGCCAGGATTGGATACTGACAGTAATGTACTGTGTTAATTTATTACTGCTACGCAACATGGGTTGTCTCGTTTTATTACGCGTGACATTCAATATCAATTGTTGATTATTCAAGTGGCGTGACTCCAATCGACTCGAAGTGCGTGTCGCGCACACTTATAAATTCGTTTAAGTTCAATGGATAAACTGTTCTCATCCCTAAAAGTTGTTATTTGCTATCGAAACAGTCAGTTTTAGTGTTTTGTTCCAGAGTTAATGCCGCTGTTGTCTGGTTTGGTTTTACAGTTATGGTTCTACCTGTTCTTTTGTAAAGCAAAACAAATCCGTCCGTCCGTCCGTCCGTCCGTCCGTTGGTTGGTTCGTTCGTTCGTTCGCTCGCTCGCTCGCTCGCTCGCTCGCGCGTGCGTGCGTGCGTGCGTTCGGTCGGTCGGTCGGTCGGTAGGTCGCTAACTCTTTCCATTATTTGCTTCTAGTGTGTACCAGTATACACATTTCGCTATCAGTTCTTAACTTAACTTCTAACCTACTTGCACACATTAACTGGTTCGATGTAATGTACCGTATTTTCTCGATTAAACGCCGGGCCCCGAATAAACGCCGGGTCTCCAAGTTGTATTTGAAAATAAACCCCTTAAACAATTATTAAAGGTTTAATATGCTTTAAAAATAACTTCTAATTTTATAGCTGTCAAAAATAATGAATAAAAATCATTTCTTAGAAACATAGGGCTTGAAAAAACTCCTTATTTCAAATAAACGCCGGCCCTATTGGGCCAAGTTTGAAATAAACGCCGGGGGCGTTTAATCGAGAAAATACGGTATATGAAATAATTCATATATGAACTGCGGATGGATATGAAAGTGATAAATGATCATCGCAGTGAATTTCCAATTTAAGCAATTGGAATAAAGAAACCTGAAAAAAAATTCAGGGTTCAACGGGATTGAACCCGTGGCTCCGGGGTCGGTGCGTCTCTCCTGTTTAGCTGGGGGGGGGGTATGTAGTATATTTCGGGGGGGGGGAGGAAGATATATGAAATAATTCATATATGAACTGCGGATGGATATGAAAGTGATAAATGATCATCGCAGTGAATTTCCAATTTAAGCAATTGGAATATAGAAGCCTGAAAAAAAGTTCAGTGCTTCAACGGGATTCAAACCCGTGACCTCCGCGATACCGGTGCGATGCCTACCAACTGAGCTATTGAAGCCACACATTGGGAGCGAGGTCAATTGTGAGTTCATATTTTACCCGTGAGAGGAGTGAAATGATGTAATGTATATGAAATAATTCATATATGAACTGCGGATGGATATTAAAATTATAAATAAATGATCATCGCAGTGAATTTCCAATTTAAGCAATTAGAATAAAGAAGCCTGAAAAAAATTCGGACGTCACGGGTTCGAATTCCGTTGAAGCCCTGAATTTTTTCAGGCTTCTCTATTCCAATTGTTTAAATTGGAAATTCACTGCGATGATCATTTATCACTTTCATTAACTGGTTCGTTTTAAATGCAGATACCCACTCTGATCTACCATGGCAAGCAGATTTCGGGGCCGCCTGCCACCCTTAGTGAGAGAAGCACTGGCTGAGTTTATGGCGACATTCATCCTAGTGGTTTGTACAGCTGACTGAAGTTTACTTATTTATTGCAAATCAATTTCCGTAATGATTCGATTTAGCGCCCTCCTTCCAATCCCCCCCTCTCCCCCTTTTTTTTTTTTTCCCTTTTTTTTCCCTTTTTTTTTTTTTTTTTTCCCCCCCCCAAAAACCCCCCCCGCGCATACGTATCAACACCAACTTTGCAGCAGTTTAGAGCTTCTTTAATTTCCCGCCATCCATACTTTGCCGCCATTTTGAAAACGGTCACGTGAAAAACAGGGTTTGAACTGTGGCGATCCGATGTCAAATAATTTCCTTGAAATTTGACTTGTGAAAACCTGACAATCTGTAAAGTAATGCAGAATTTGTAGGTCAAATTGGATGGATACAGATGTACTGGAAAGCGTAGAGTAGGGTTTTTTGGTTTCCTTATAACTGATGGAAAGTACACGCTAAGAAACAAAACAGACTGTCGTTTCGCGCCAATTTCCACTTGTTAATAAAAGTTAGGGGGAAAACCAATTTTTAATCTTTTGTTTTGTGCTAGACCTTTGGCGTCGCCTCTATAGCCCAGATGGTCCTTAGCCGAGGGAAAAATGGAACCTTCTTTTCTGTGAATTTCAGTTGGGGCATTGGAGTTACACTTGGATGTTACTGGGCGGGCGGAATATCAGGTAAGTTCTCTTAAAGGACGCGTTTTTTAACCCACAATTCAGGAATAAGAATGTTTGGTACAGAATGCTAGGAATAATTCGGATTATCACGTTATAAAACGCCCACTAAGTCGAGAAGATATGTGCGGTCCTGGCACGAGTAAACATTGCGTAACAAATTTGGCGGCCGACGAAGAGGCTGCCGCTGCAGCCACCATCGCAGCAATTTTTTAACTTAATAAAGAGGAGGAGAAGGCTTGGATACTGTAATGGATTTGCCGAACGTTCTGGCAGTGCTATTCACATCCCTCGAATCACGGGCTATGTCGTTCGCCATCTTGGATTTCATTCGCAACATTCTGTTCATTCTGCCCCTGGGAGCAGATTGGATGGGATGGCGTTCTGTCCATTCCGAAATAGGAATGCGGAACAGACAAACGCGCACATTTTACATTCTGACCATTCGCATTCCAGAATTGTAAATAAAAAACACGCCCTTAAATCGTTCATTCCAACGTGTGCTAAGCAAGGAGAGTTTAGTCATCTTATGACCTTTTTCCGCGTTTTACTGTGTGTTTAAGGTGCGCATATGAATCCCGCCGTTACATTGGCCTTTGCTGTTACGCGGCGATTGGACTGGATTAAAGTTCCCGTATACTGGCTAGCCCAGTTGCTAGGAGCGTTCATAGCATCTGCAGTTGTCTATGGAATTTACATTGGTAAGGTTGAAATGTCTTTTGATATATGTATTAGATTTCACACTCAGTTTTAAACAGCCACACGACTTTCTGAAATCTAGAGCACCCGCTTCCCACTAATGTGGCCCGGGTTCGAACTTTGGACCCGGCGTCATATATGGGTTGAGTTTGTTGTTGGTTCTCGTTCTTGCTCCGAAGGTTTTACTCAAGGTTTTCGGGTTTCCTCCATCCACAAAAACCAACACTTTTCAAATTCTATTTTTATCGGGAATACACGGCTCGACAAGATTCTAGCTTAACATAAACACAACCGTGTCTAAATAAGGTAGTTTATTTTTTTTTAGCTAGTGGGAAATATTCGTACATATAGAAGTAAAGGCAGCTTTATAAATTAAATCTCAGGGATTTATATAGTTTTTAAGGCCCTAGTCTAGGTGCGTTCTTCTAACTGCTGGTAGAAATTACTTGAGGTGAATTATTTCTTTAATTTTTTCCAGACGCCCTTGATGCATTTGACGGTGGAACAAGACAGATTACGGGCGTGAACGCTACCGCGGGGATCTGGGCAACCTATCCCCAGCCCTTTTTGTCCACTGGAAATGGATTCGCTGATCAAGTAATACTCGCTTCATGTCTTGATAGTTTTAATAGAATTTTAATGGTGGGCCAGGGGAAACAAACGCTAATGATATTAATATTTGTAATTCATTCGTTGCGAGAAGGTAACTGAATTGCACGAAATGCAGAATGTAGCCTGCGTAGCAGGCGCCTGTGTAGCTTTTTTTAGCGCGTTTAAAAGAGAGCGCGTGGTTTGCGAGAAGGAACGCGCGCTTGAAACTACGGCGCCTGGTAGCTACTGCCGTAAGTTTGTAATTCTACTGGTCCTCTAGTGTAGCAGTTGCTATTGTTTTTAGGGCTAGGAGCATTGTTCCTGTTGTTTGTTCTATTCTTCGGCTTGAAGGGTAGCAAGCCATTCGTGCGAGATTTTGCAAGAGCTGCTACCCGACTGTTTCGCCCGCGCGAGTCGCGTGCTTTACCAAGGCTTCAAATAGACTGTAGTTCAGTTTCGTTTATTGATATGATGTTCAATTCTAGTACAGGTAAAAATTCGAAGTCTGTATGAAAATAAGTATCCATTAGTAATAGATCCGTCGAGAATTAACATTGAAGTAAGAGAAAAGCAATATTTACCCATTGGCGTCTCTATTCGGTTCGCGGCTAGGCGAAATGTAGTTCAGATCATATTAATTAGAGAAATGAGAGGTTTGTTACGTCATAAGTGATTTGATCTCACAAAAAGTTATTATTTGATTCTTGTCTTATCATTTCCGACGAAACACCGACCCAAGGAAATCCTTAAAGGAGCAATGCCACGGTATTTTAGGTCATTTTTATGATTCCTTTCAAATTGACGAAGACCTCAAAATAATAGTAGAAAAAACAACAAAGGAGGTAATAAAATCGCAAAAATAACCAAAATGGTTTCGACTGATAAAGATTAAGACGGATTTCGAACAACAAACCTGAAAAACTTTGCCAATTTTTGCAAGATGTGTTGTCCGTGACGTAGCTTCTTTAAACAATCAGAGTATTTGGGCTAGGACAAAGTTAGACTTTTTCGACGTCCTTTTATTTTTTTCTGGTTGGTTAGGCTATTAGACTGCCTCGACACACTTGGCGATTTTATACGCCAATCGCCGCGATCGGCGAAAATCGCAAAGTGTGCCCGGTGCAGCGATTGCGATTTTCGCCGATCGCCGCGACCGGCGAATAAAATCGCCGATTTCTGGCATGTCAGATATCGGCGATTAAAATTGCTGACGATCAAATTCGCCGCGATTGGCGATTGAAATCGCCTGGCGTGTTGCTTGCTTTAGAGACTTATGAGAGGTCGACTTGAAGCAAGGCTAGGACAGAGTGTTCACCTGAGTTCGAGACGTGAATTTTCCTTTCTACTAACAATACATTTCTTTTCGTGTTTGTTCTGAGACTGATTACGTGGCAAATCAAGACAATACTATCCTTTGATAATTCTCTCTATTCTCATCAAGTGTCTGTTTAACAATGTATTGATATTGTTAGGAGAAATTATATTTTAATCAACGTTCTTTCGTCTTCAGCTGTTTGGCACGGCTCTCCTTGTGAGTTGTATCTTCGCCATCATCGACCGTAACAACAATACTCCTGACAAGGGGGTGGCACCGGTCATGATTGGGCTGGTCGTGTTCGTCATTGGCGCCACTTTTGGTTTTAACTGTGGTTACGCCATAAACCCCGCCAGGGATCTGGGACCAAGAATTTTCACTGCAATGGCTGGATGGGGTTCTGGAGTGTTTACGTAAGTCATTTTTTGAAAACTTAATCATTTTAAACCTAAAATTGCCGTCAAAGCAACAACCAGTTCATCTCTGAACGACCTTTAATCTTGCTTGTAGCTCAGTTAAAATAAAGTGGCATAATTTGTTTATTTACTTCCATTTTTAAGGCGGGGTTTAGCTGCAAGGAAGTTTTCACACCGCTTCACATGGGTTTAACGGAAATATCTCGTTCGCATTTCAAGAAATCTAAAACCCTTAGCTCATGCATTACAGATATCTATGTTTTGCGGCGTTTTGAAAAATTTTGGGGATGTTTGGGAGGAGATAGTTTTTTTCTCGAAGGATTAGTAAAATTTAGGGAGAAATAGAAAATATTAGAGATGTGATTTTGAAATTAGAATTTGAAGTTAAATATTGGTAGATGGACACCAGACAGTCCCCTGACAACCTGACGTGCTCTTGCGAGGGGGTCAACAGTCTTGTGGTACCTCTTCAATTTCATTCAAAATCGGGTAGAAACCCACCATAAGCCGCTTTTTGAAATTTTTGTTCTGTTCGATGAAGTCGCGAAATTTAAGTGCCTTAGAGGGCTTTCTGTTTGTATGGAAAACCGGCGAGAACTTTCCGGCAAATGGAACAGTACAATATTTCAACAAACACAATGGTACTGGACGAGTGTGTACCATTTGAAAACTTTCTAAAAAAAAAATAACCGTTCAATATCATTTCCCACCGGAACAGCCGCGTATTTCATCGCGGAGCATGGTAATAGTGCGAAAAAGTAAAAAGGCACAGTGATATTTCGAGCATTTCGTTAAAATTCAGCAATTTACCCGAACATTTTGTCTCTCGATCTCGCGTTTAGGGATTGGGCCTGGGTACCAATCATTGCCTGCTTGTTTGGAGGGGTACTGGGCGCCATTGTTTACATCATCACCATCGAGTTGCATCATTTGCCATCGGATGACGTGGAAAATCCTTATCGTCCCGTCAATACAAGTGATACCTCGGAGGAGCAGCAACTTTAATTAACTTAAACCTTGAAATATCTTTAGAAAATCTTCTTGCAGAACTAGTCAATAGGTGTTGTTTTTCACCAGCGACGATGTCGAAGTCGGGGTCGTAATCAGAAGCACAGAGCGTTACGATTTAGTTCAAATCAAACCGATGGAGTTGAAACCACAGTTCGATTCCGCTTATGACGTGTCGCTTATGATCCAGTGAAAACTAGACTGTCAGAGTCGCAAGCAGCACAGGCGGTCCAGAGGTGATTTAGGTGATAAGATGTATGAGTACTTTAAATTGCTCTAAATATATGTTGAAAGATTAAATAAAAATGTCTTACCTTATGTTTATCTTGCGTTATTTTGACATTTGTGTGCTTCTGGAGTGGGTTTAAAGCCGTTTAGACGAGTTTTCTTTCTGACGTAGTGCTAGACGGGGTTCTTCTGACGTAGTGCTCACTACGTCAGAAAGAAAAACTTGTAAACGGCTTTAAAGCCACTAAGAAGCACACAAAATGTCAAAATAACGCAAGATAAACATAAGGTAAGACATTTTTATTTAAATCTTTCATACAAGTACTATTTAGAGCAATTCCCAAACTATTCTCATACATTGTCTTATAATCACCTAAATCGAATACAACGTCTGGGCGGCCTGTGCAAGCAGAAGGGAAGTTCTCGAAGGGCGTGAGAACTGGCATTGTGAATCCTTTATTTTTCCGCTTCCGCTCTCGACGCCGAAAATCTAGATTTCATTGGATCAAGAGCGACGGAGTCATAAGCGGAATCGGAACAAATGAAAATGGAAACGTTCTGTTCTTCAGACTCCGATTCCTTTGAGCTTTGATTGTGACTCTGCTTATGGCTCCGATTTTTGATTTACACTTGGTCATAAGCGCTTTTAAAGGGACTATGTCACGGCTAATTTAATTTTATGTTATAAAACTTTGTCAAATATTCGCTATGAAACTAAATGTTTGCAAAGAAATTAATTGTATGATTCTAAATGAAAAAAAGCATAGCTTTATTGCAGCCAAATGTATCTCCCGGGCGTTACTTTTTTAAGTTACAAGCAGACAAGATTAACTTCGAAAACTGATCCGCCGGACCATATTTCAAAAACCCACATCGCAATCCGTTTCAATCTTCGTGGCTTTTGGCCATCCGTTCCTTTCTTTTGTATTTGCCGAGTTATTGAAATGTTCCTTCACTGTTTTAAAACGGGGGGAACTTTATATATTTAAACGAATTTGATGGTCATTTCTTATGCCTATGTTTGGTTTAAATTCCGTGACACGGTCGTAAGCCCTTTTAAGATTACCACTCCGACTTCTTCCCTTGAAAACTAGCCTTTACTGAAGAATTCCCAGGTTATGATCAGTTCCTTTGTACTCCCAATGCATGAGTGCACGAATTTCTATTAAATTTGTAAGGAGAAGTTATAATCTTATCGCTGTTTGTATGTTAATTGTAACAGCTATAGAAGTAGAACCAGAACTTTGTTAAGCAAACAAAAGTATTCGAATAAAGATAAAAAGCTAATCTAGGACGGATCGATAACCGTTAACTTTTTATAAAGGAGATATGTAGAAGAGTAGTTTATCTGAGCCATATATATATATATAAAAAAACTGGCTTTTATTAGTCGTGAGCTCTTTTCACCTAGGCATGCCGTGGTGAGAAAGACCGCTGAAATTCAAGCTAGGAATTTCATGCTAATTTTGTTGGACAAAAACGATCTGGGCAATGCCTTCGATTAGTAAGATTGTAATGCATGCTACCACATCTCCAAAAAAATAACGTCCCCAGTATGAACTTTTGGCTCGAATCGACAGCCCAGCAAACCTGCCCAAGTGAAACGCATTAATGTGTCTTGAGAAATTCAGACAGACAGTAAACAATCCAACTTCACAATTTAATACAATATCCTAACTAAATTATAGAGATACTAAAAAGCACGATCTGCCTCAATTCAGTGTCATACCGATGTATATTATAAAAGGGGATTGACAATAAATAATAAAATAGTTATTACGATGGGATTGAAATATGTTGAAAACAGAAAATATATTTTTTATAATGTACTTCTTTATTCATTTGGTCAAACTTACACAGGTTATATCATTTCTTTTTTTTGACATGCCGTAGCCGGCAATCTGGTCTGTATTGTAAGGCTCTGTGCTAACCCATAACTCTTCAAGGGTACTCAATGCAATACACAGCATATCCATCTTGGAGGCATTTGGGAGCACCCTAACCAACTGCAACCAACGAGGAGACTAGTCTGTAGGTTGCTTTGCTCGTTGTTCAACGTACGACAACGTGTGTACTTCAGCCCATATTTTTTTTCCTCATGGTAAAAGACAAGTTGAATGTGTCGTACAGGACATCTACCTTGTAGGCTTTTCGGAACAGTAACAATACTTTCGTAAGAGTGGAAATTTCTCCGCGATACAGTAGGGTTGGTCTTTATAAGCGTTGATACGACTTATATCGCCCGCAAGTGAAGGAACGCCTTTGTTCATTTTAAAAGAAGCTTCGTAAAATCCTTCATTTGGTAGAGTTACAAGCTGCAACTGATACAATGTGTCGTCCACAAGTGTATTGGCAGATTTCTGACCGAATTTTAACCCACACGAATCACATTCGTCATCACGTTTGCTTTCTGCAAAATACTGCATTTTTTCACTTGGCATATCACGAAACGCACTTTTGATTTCCTTTAAAACCAGTTTGTGACATAGCTTTTCCAGTTGGTATTTCTGGAACATTAAATTGTTTATATGAGTGACTACAACCTCTGCCAATTTCTTGATTAAGGGCTCATCTGTAGAAATCTCTTCCAAGTTAAGACAAGGGCACCAGTGTTCCTCGACACCTGCATTCTCGCATGTGCGGCTATCCTTATCAATCTTGTTAAACAGGCTTTGGCCAGGCGTAGTTACGTTTGGGTAATTTGGGTAAGACAGGAGGTGTCGAAGTGTAGCGTACACGTCAAAAGGTGTGGTTAATACTTTGGAGTTATGGACAAGATTTCCGTGTAGGTCTGGGTATTTCTCACTAAACCATTTAGGTAATGTGATTGACATAAACGGCAAGCGTTCCTCCAATTTACCTTGAATTGTTTTCCTCAGATCAGAAAACCTGGCTCCATGATCACTAAATATAATCAACAAGGTGTTGTTCAGAAAGTTCTCTCTTTCTAAGGTTTGTAAATTGCTTTTTAAATCATCATCTACATAGCCAATTGTGTTCTGGTCATCGTGGGAGATATCTGCATGCGTTATTAAAGAAAACTTTAGCTTGTTTTTGTACGCGCGATAAAAACTTAACAAATATTCCAATGAGATGTTATGAGCAGCTCTACCACCAATGCAATAACCGCCAAGAATGTTATCTGCTTGCAGCCAAAACGGCCTGGCGTAGTGGTCTGTGGGCGGGTCTTTAAAGCCATGCAAACGATAATTGAACGATGCAAACTTTGGATTGTCTTCTGAGAATAAAGTGGCGTATCCTTTGTGCTTAAAATCTTTAAAAATCCACCTCCATTTATCAACTGAGTCAGATGAAGGCTCGCTTCGTCTTGATTCAGGTTGTGCCTTTTCAGCTATCCCAGTGAGCAATGCAGAGAGTTGAGCAGTTGTGCCATCGCCTACAATTGTTTCGCCTGTAAATCAAAAGGATTTTAGCTATCTTTATAGTTTTATTGTCTTCAAAAGACAAGACAGGACGGGACAAGAGGAAAAAGACGAGACGAGACGAGACGAAACAAGACAAGACGAGACGAGACGAGACAAGACGTGACAAGACAAGACGAGACAGGACGAGACAAGACAAGACAGGACGAGACGAGACAGGACGAGACAAGACAAGACGGGACGAGACGAGACAGGACGAGACAAGACAAGACGGGACGAGACGAGACAGGACGAGACAAGACAAGACAAGACAAGACAAGACGAGACGAGACAAGATCAAGACGAGACAAAACGAGATCAAGACGAGACAAGACAAGACGGGACGAGACGAGACAGGACGAGACAAGACGAGACAAGACTAGGCCTTTCTCGATTATGCTAGCATTTTTTTCGGATTTTTTGGGAAAACGAGCATTTTTTTCGTTTTCCAAAAGATGCAATTTTCTGTCACTTTTCATGACTGTGATCCAGATTTTCAGCACCAGAACTCAGAAGGATAATTCCTAAGTTTCACTTTTGATTATTTTGATTTTTTTTCTGTTTGACTTTTGTGGTTGTGTTATTTTATTTTTTTTATTTTTTTTTTTTTTTTTTTTTTTTTTTTTTTTTTTTTTAACAAACTTATAAGTATCACCTGTTGTTATATGAGAAATGTGAGAGTTTGTGTTTTGTTTGAAATAAAACAAAGATTTTTTGGAATTAAGTGGCATTTTTTAAGGAAATCAGGCATTATTTTAGCATTTTTTCGGCTTTATGCGAGAATTTCTAGTAGCATTAAATGCCAGTTTTACTAGCATAATCGAGAAAGGCCTAGACAAGACAGGACGAGACGAGACGAGACAGGAAACGAGACAAGATCAAGACGATACGAGACAAGATCAAGACGTATGAGACAAGATCAAGACAAGACAAGACAAAATCAAGACGAGACGAGACGAGACAAGATCAAGACAAGGCAATATGAAGAAAAGACAAGACAAAATCAAGACAAGACGAGACAAATCAAGACAAGACGAGATGAGACGAGACGAGACGAGACGAGAAAAGAAAAGAAAAGAAAAGAAAAGAAAAAAAAAGAAAAGAAAAGACAAGATCAAGATGAGGCGAGGTGAGACAGGGCAGAGCAGAGCAGAGCAGAGCAGAGCAGAGCACGGAACGACACCGGGAATGTCAAGACAGGCCAAGGCAAAGGAAAGACAGAGACACTGACAGACACGGATCGGAGATGCGGTCACATGGCTACCGCAAAACTTTGTTTGAATCGTGGCTGAGAAGTTCAGTGAAAAACAAACGTGAGCGATTAACAGGTGTCAATATGGCATTCTTCTTTATGGTATTAAGCTTGTAGGAAATTTCCACAAATAACGTAAAGGAAACAATCTGCAACATTCATTACTCCATCAAGTCATCTCAGTTGTCTACTGTAATTAGTTTCGCCACAAACAAAACAACAAACAAGTTCCGCTCCCCCGCACTAATTTTCTTAAAAAACAGTTTTAGCTATAGAGGTGCGGTGCTGTGGAACAGTTTACCTGTCGACCTTCGGCAAGCACAAACTCTCGCTAGCTTTAAATCCGGCTGCAGCAGTTTCGTTTTTGGCTAAAATCAATGTAAATATTAACATCACACGGCATTCATGGAAAGCAGGCATTTCTTTTATTATAACTAATTGTAGACGACTAATGTAATTTAAATTTATTATGTAAAATAGGTATTAAGTAATTTTAATTAAGTATTATGTATTTTAAGTCCTGATGATTTTTACCGTGTTGAAATAAAGATTATTATTATTATTATTATTATTATTATTATTATTATTATTATTATTATTATTATTATTATTATTATTATTATTATTATTATTATTAAACAATTAGGAAACTAACACTAGAAATGTGATAAAACAAACCTTCTAGAAGGATTGAGTTGAGATTCTTGGTCAAATATTCCAAAGTGTTAGGCATCTTTCTTTTGAAATTAGCCGCCGAGGTGGAGTCGTACATGATCAGAGCAACATCAAGTGGAATACCGCCAGGCTTCACCGGTCTTGTGGAGACTTCCTCTTTTGGAGACACTTGCATATGTACGTCACTCATGGCGTCACCAGACGTAGTGACCACATCGACGCGAACGAAGTCCGTGTTAACTGTTGTTCTGCCGACAAACATGCCTGTCAATTCGTATCAAAAGATATCAACGTTACATTTTGTAAGACACCCTGTGATGCAAATATTGCCCCCAAATAGCTAGAAATGATCAGCGTGAAAGCTAATGTCGTAAGATTTGTGAATGTCGATCGGGGAAAGCTTGAATCCTTTCAGGTATTTATAGAGTACAGCAAGTTAATTTTAAAGTTCTGTTAAACTATTTAAATAGTCACCTCTAACTCGGAGATAATTTTTCTTCACATTTTCATCTAGTTTCACCATGGTTTATTCTGTGAACAGGCTCCCAAGTGGGACATGGCGAAAAAGAAAATCGGTGAGCGAAGCTAGGTGAGAAGGCCGAGCTAAGCGAACTGATCATGGCCTTTCTCCCTCTTTCCTTTCTCTCCCAGTCCACACTCGCTCGCCCTGCCCCAACGTGGGAGCCTGCTCGCAGGCTAATGTCTAAAACGAGTAATGATGAGGTATGATAAGATCTTCTTTCCGTTGTACATTAGGTTTTCAGTACTAAGAGTCCTTAATTCTGTAAAAAAAACTCTTTAAACTTTCCTTTCCTCCCGTTAGCGTCGCGTGAGTATTGACACCTGTTAAGACCTTTCAACCAACCAGCTGCTGACCTTCCTACATGCAGGGACGGCGGAGCCGGGGGGCTGGGAGGTTCCTCCCCCCCTTTTTTGTCTCTTAAGCCCCCCCCCCCACTTACTTCTAGTCACTAGTCAGCCCCCTCCCCCCCCCCCCCCACCTGGAAAAATGTTCCGCCGTCCCTGACATGTACCTACCTACCCCTACGGTACCTTACGGTACGGTAACTTACTTACTCGAAAATGGTTTTCCTTGAGATGCGTTCCAGGAACCCTGTAGAAAAGAGATCAAAAGGAAGAAATTTATTTTCTTTAACTGTTTTCTAGCTGTTTTGTGATCCTACGTCGATATTAAGCTATTAATCTGATAGAGCGCTTTTCAATTGTGTCGAAAGTTATCCTTCAACAATGTTTTGCGATTGGTTAAAAATTACTTACGCTACTTTCTCAACCAATCGTTGGCTACATTCATTTGCTTCGAGAAGACGTTCGGTCTCGTCATGGCAATTTTGGTTCGACTGTATCTGGACAAGTTTTGTCCGTGGTTCCACCAAGCTCACCTAATGTGTCACATTAGCGTTTGAAACTTAATACAGAATTCGGTTTAATATAATCTTTATTGCGATCATTAGCAACATTTTTGTCTGCCTATTTGTTTGCTTGCTGTTTGTTTGTGTGTTTGTTTGTTTGTGTTAAGCTTCAAAACAATTCGCTCACAAACGTTTAAGGGCTGTATACAGTGGTGATCATATCATTAAATTGTTGGGAGAAAAAACGATCAGTTAGCTGATTGAAAATTGGGCTCCTTCTGCAAGTATTAAAACAAAAGAAATAAAAGATAAGAGACAATAGTGCGCCAAAATCTAAAGACTCATCACAAAGAAAGATGAAACAATGTGACTGCATTTGCATTCGGTACAGAGCCGACCCGAGTTTTGTTTTAATTGCCGTTGAATACAGCTGTAATCACTCAGCCAAGTCGACACTTGGCCAGCGATTTGGTTAAACTTCGTTTTCAAATATCATTATGTTCGCGCGTTTTTGTTCCAAATTGACTATTCGCAGTTTTCTTTCATATCTCATTTGATCTACAAACAAACTACTGCTACCGATTCTATTTTATCAATGTCTGTTGATCTAGTCGTAAATTATGTTTTATTAATATACATGTACAACTCAATTGCAAATTTCAACCAGGTTGTTGACTATGACTTTCGATCTAAATACACCAATTCGATACAATAAATATATAAGTTCGACTGAATTCGAAAGTCGAATGTAACCGAATATCATCATGCATTGCTTTTTCGTTCGACTGCCTTCGAAACCGAACTTAAACGGACAACTCTAATGAAAGCAATCGCCGGCTCTTTTCTCTTTTGCACCTAACTACAACTTTTCACATCTTAAGCTCAGACAAAGGAAAGATGTCGAGTTGTTCAGCACTGATAAAGCAAAACATAAAGCATAGATTTCTCACCGGTTTTGTCGTCCTTCGTATAGCGGGCTGTACGGTCGGCATCGCCAAGTTCCACACGTTGACGGGATCCGACAGTTTAACATTAAAATCATCACCAGTTGGTCTCTCAATTGTTCTGTATTGCACAGAAGTTATATCATCACCTTTTACTTCAAGCACATTGTTAATGAAAGTCGAATATCTCTCCCCGTTACACTGTAGTTTGCCAAGATCTTTCACAAATTCCAGTATGCTTGTATGAAACGGATCTAAAATCGGCAGCCGGCAAGCTGAGCTGTAGTTTCCGACTCGCTTGACATATTTAACCCGCAGGCTCCTCTTAAAGCGAGAGTTTGAGTTGAAAAATCCGTAAACAGAAAAATAAAAAACTATGACTATTCCACTCCACACAATAAGCATGATAAAAGCGAACTGAAGTCGGCGAAAAATCCAGAGTCCAAACATTTTAATTTCTTCACGCGCTTGCTGTAAAAAAAGCCGACAGGTACCAGAACCAATATTTATGAAACTACAATAGATTAAATCCAAATCGTCTCTCACAAGCTTTGAGGAAGCAGAGGAAATCCATTACCCTCGAATACATTTTGTCGTCTTTAAGAGGCTCTTATAGTCTGTGAACTGGAGGCGCAGTTTTCAAGCCGGAAGTTCAAGCTCACGTGTTGTTCGCCGGCTATACAAGACCTTTTACTCCACAGTGTATCAGAAGACAACGTCAACCCATCCAGCGGCAGCAGCAACACTCGTACCTACTTCATGCTAAAGGGAACGAAAATTGAGTAAACCACCGCAAAGTCGTATTCAGCCTAAATCGTTCGTGTCAGTCAAAATTCTCCAGGCTTCCACAAATAATGGGGTAATAATAAAAGGAAACTCGATTTCAACTGATCTTCGATTTGAATTTCCTTACTTCAAATCAGAAAAAAATGATCTAACATGTATGTTTTGATTAAATTGCAACGAGACCTCTTTAGCTCCGTTTATCGTTGTCCCATTTCAGACCACGTACGCGTGATGTTACGTTTGAGAATTATTTCTTTTAAATTTAAAAGCAAAAACATCCACGTGGAAATTACCAATTGTCTTATATATAAAAGAAACGCGTGGACTTTTGGAACGAGATTGCTTATACCAGGGTTATACAACTCAGCGTGCAACCTCGTACCCAGAGTCTTCGTTCCCCTTAACCAGCAGTCGGAAAACTAGCGACCATGGAAAGTTCTGACTAGACGTCCGAAAATATCTGACTACTGGTTAAACTGTGCATGCCTAGCTTTTAAAATCATGATTCAACGAACTTCTTGGTGTTTTACTTCCGGCCTTTTTCATTGTTTTCAAAACCAATCAACATCGATCCTGCAACGGAACTTTCGAGAGTCGCTCGTTTTGTCAAGCGTGCGCGATACGGAACGAAGACTCGAGGTACGAGTTTGTTTAACGTGCTTTTTCCTTTCCGTGGCTACGTACGCATGCACGGCGATGCATGACCATGCAGGAAAATCGTAAAGGTAACTTTCCCGCTACAGTGGAACCCCGATATAACGATCTTCGATATAACGATATTCCCGCGATAACGATGAATATGTTATGTCCCGGCAATAGTAAAATGTATGGGACGGAACCCTGATATAACGATTCCTCGATATAACGATATAATTTTACTGCCCCCTTGGCATATCGTTATATCGGGGTTCCACTGTAATAACATACAGGGTTTCTTTTGTTTGAACTGGAAGGGACGTGGCGACTTTCAGGTGCTCGCTATTTTCGAAGACATCGTTACTTTCAAGAATCACTGACTCAAAGATTGCCGAGCTTTCGGGATTCTACGTAAAAAGTGCAGATGTTGTCGCAAATCATAAACTTGTTAAGATATAGCGGTTTTCACTTGAGTGTCGAAAGTAAATTGTATTTACTTTGGTTATGCATTACTACGCTTAGTGATTGACTTAGAAATCTCATGCCACTTCCTCAGCCAATCAGGAGTAAAACCAAAACCAATCGTGACTCGCTCGCGCACGTTTTCCCGCGCTTTGTGCCAGCTTCATGTATTTGCTTTGAGTTTTGATTGGTTTACTGGCTGTGTACTTTGTGATTGGCCAGAGTTATTACTTTGGTTTTGGTTTTACGACACTCAATTGAAAACTGCTCTAATAGGGCCTACCCACGACCAGGTCACAACGTACAAAATTAGCCTTCAATGGCAAAGCAATTCGCACCAGTCATATTTGATTTTCTTTTCCTTTCGATGTCTTATTGCCTAACTAACTTGCCTGACGTTGTACTATATGACAGTTCATGGCCAATTTTTATTTATTCACACGGTAAAAAGAATCATCAGTTAAGCTATAAAAAAAAGCATAACACTGTTTTACATGATTGCCGTGTGGGAATCTGGTATATATGAGATTCGATTTATGATTTCTCGTTTAAAGTGCCCAATGGAGCCAACAAACCTCATTTGCTGGAGCAAATTTTTCCATAGAAGGGCCCCACTATAACTTTAACTTCGTTTTAAATAGTTTCTGTGTGGTTTGGGCAGGTCAAGTTTAATTTACCTTCGAGATTTCTTAAATTGTGTTCTCTGCGGCGGGTAGTGAATAATTGGTACAAGTACTCTGGGGCAAGTTTTTGTATTGATTTAAACATCATCAATGCTTTTTGCGTCTGACGACGTTTAGATAACTTCTCCCACTTGAGTTTTTCCAAAAGAGGGTTCGAGCTCGTATCATAAGTCGATTTGGTAATCACTCTGGCTGCGCAATTTTGGAGTTTTTGCAGTTTATCGCTGAACTGGCTGCTCAAACAATCCCAAAGGACCTACGGAGAGACTGAGATCTGTCAACCATTAAGCACTGACAGAAAAAAATAAGTCACACAGCTGAAGGGAAGTTCTTATATAAGGTAGACTCCAGCTTGACTTCAAAAAATGCGCCCTTGCTAAAAAATTAATTAAGAAGCACATTCAAGTCAAAGTTTTGTTTGTAATAGTGTAATGAGAATGGAAACAAATCTCTTAAAATTTCCAGATGTAATATCATAGGTGACAAATTACTCCTTAATTTTGGCGCGAAATTTTAACGTTAATTTGTAATTTCACATGGGAAATTATAAAATTGCCATGGCAACGTAGTTAGCGGCAAGATGGCGTCCGGGATAAAAGATGTTTTAAAGCTTAAACTTTGTATATTTTCGCTTGAATTTCATCTTAGCCAGCTATATTTGAAACTTTTTGTCAACAGCAGAAGGAGTCGAACAAAGCTTTTCTTCAAAGACTAAAAAACTTGCGAACTTAAGCAAAATGTATGCTTTCAACTTTTAACGCTCGGAGTTCGCGATGCAGTATACCAGTCAAAAACCTAAGATTCCAAGCGTAATTTGTCACCTATGATATTAATATGAAATCAAATGTTATACTCGTGAAATTAGGGAAATAATTTCACTTGCATTTTGTCAAAATTCTTATGAAATTATTTCCTAATTTCACTCGTCACCATTTGATTACCCATACTAATTTAATGAACTAGAACGTTGGCGATAATTTCAAAAAGCTTTTCCTAGCCTTCAGTAACCACATCTCACAGTAGGTATGCAGGACAACGTGTTCTTCTCGTGTATGCCACATTGCCCTTTTGTGCATATTTGTACGACTGCCGGTTGAAGAACATTCAATAAAGGTTTAATGTCAGTTGCTCGTTGTTAAGCTCGTTAGATCTTAAAAGCTCCAGCTAAACATCCATCAACCATTACGTCAAATAACAGGAGCTGTAAGGGAACTTGATGTGATAAAGACGCATAGACAATAGCTTACTCAATTCACAGCATGAAAACAGAGATTTACGGAAAATTAAACTGAAGGTGGCTTAAATCACCTTTAAGTTGGTAATCCAATGCATATGTTCCGAGTATACTTGCCGTTGGCATTTAAACTTACTAAAAGTTCGCTTAAAAATTTTAGTCTCTTTAAGCAATCTTTAAGCATGAGTGTAAAGCTGGCTTAAAGCTCAGCTTTTAAGGTAGCATAAAGCTAATTAAATTCAAATTTACGCCAGTTTAACTTGAGCTTTATAACACAGTTAAGTTATGAAAACATCTCAGGTGCGAGTAAGAAACAGCGCAGACTCGTAATATGGAAGCCCCTTAATCTGGTAGTGAATGCAGTGAACGTCGGTCCATTGAGAGACTCTTCGACTAAACGTCCGTTTCAGAGGACCACTAAGCCTACAGCGCTCTAACCGACCGACTGACCCAGCCTGTGGGGTTTATTTTAGCTGCTGTTAATAACTCTCATATCCTAGTAGCATGTATTTCTGTACAGGATATCTATCTTGCAGGCTTTTGAGAGCAGTAACAATACTTCCGTAGGAGTGGAAATTTCTCCGCGATACAGTACGGTTGGTCTTTATAAGCGTCGATACGACTTATATCGCCCGCAAGTGAAGGAACGCCTTTCTTCATTTTGACAGAAGCTTCGTAAAATCCTTCATTTGGCGATGTCGCAAACTGCAACTGATACAATGTATCGTCAACAAGAGTATTGGAAGACTTGTCACTGAATAGTAACCCACATGAATCACATTCTTCGTCGCGTCTAGTTTTCTCAAAAACTTGCATTTTTTCATTTGGCATGTCACGAAACGCGCTATTGATTTCCTTTAAAACCAGTTTGTGACACAGCTTTCCCAGTTGGTATTTCTGGAACATTAAATTGTTCATATGCGTCACTACAAATTCTGCCAATTTCTTGATTAACGGCTCATCTATAGAAATCTCTTCCAAGTTGAGACAAGGACACCAATGTTCCTCAACACCTGCATTCTCGCATGTGCGGCTGCCCTCGTCAATCTTGCTAAACAGGCTTTGACCAGTCGTAATCCCGTTTGGGTAATTAGGGTAAGACAGGAGGTGTTGAAGTGTAGCGTACACGTCAAAAGGTGTGGTTAATACTTTGGAGTTATGGACAAGATTGCGGTGTAGTTCTGTGTGTTTCTCACTAAACCATTTAGGAAATGTGAGTGAAATAAATGGAAGACGTTCCTCCAGTTTACCTTGGATTGTTTTTCTGACGCTTGCAAACCGGAGTCCATGATCAGCGAATATAACTAACAAAGTGTTGCTAAGAATGCCCTTTTTTTCTAAGATTAGTAAAAAGGTCTTTAAATCATCATCAATGTAACCAATTGTGTTAATATTATCATGGGAAATATCTGCATGTGTTGTTAACGAAAACTTTGGCTTATCTTTGTACGCACGATAGAAACTCAACAAATACTCTAGTGAGACGTTATGAGCAGCTCTGCCACCGATGCAGTAATTGTCAAGATCCTTCTCTGCTTCTAACCAAAACGGCCTGGCGTAGTGGTCCGTGGGCGGGTCTTTAAAGCCATGCAAGCGATAATTGAAGGATGCAAACTTTGGAGAGTCTTCTGAGAATAAAGTGGCGTATCCTTTCTGTTCAAAATCTTTAAAAATCCACCTCCATTTATCAACTGTGTCAGATGAAGGCTCGCTTCGTCTCGCTTCAGGTTGTACCTTTTCAGCTATCCCAGTGAGCATTGCGCAGAGTTGAGCAGTTGTACCATCGCCTACAATTGTTTCACCTACGAATAAAAACGTATTTTATTCTTCTATACGCGTTGGCTAATTACTAAAGGTTTAGAGTAGTTTTCAGTTGAGTGTCGTGAAGCCGAAACCATAGCAATCACTCTCACAAATCACAAACAACACAGACAATCCAGTGAACCAGTCAAAACTCAAAGTAAATACATATAGCCATCACGAAGCGCGGGAAAACCGACGCGAGCAAGTCACAATTGGTTTTGGCTTTACTTTTGATTGGTTGTGAAAATAAAGCGAATTTTCAGTTTAAACCAATCACAAAGTAAAGAAATACGAAACCAAAGCAAACGTTAATTACTTTAGACACTCAAGTGAAAATCGCTGTATTGCCGCTGGAGCAATTACATGCTACTCCTTGCGAAGCCAAATAGTCTAGTTCATTCTAGGGTGGTTTTTTTATCCCTACTTTAGAAACGAGTTAAGCGACTGCGAGAGAAAGGCCCAGCAAAACGAGGAAACATGTTTAGTAATTGTTTCCTCGCTTTGCCATGGTTCTATGCCGCGCGGAAACACGGAATGTTTCTACGGTGTAGAAGAAGCAAAATTTTGCTTCTTGGAGACAGAAACTGACGCTAGAAACAACGCTTCCCACATGCCAAAACTGATTAATTCGACGTGACAACATAATCACCCCCCGGGGGCGGGGTAGTTGACATAGTTTCGGGTAGGGAGGTGCGGCCCGGCCTCCTAAACCCTGACCCTGTTTAAGACACGAACCTCTGATTTTCCTACCCTGTTTAAGACAGAATGCCAATTTTTGATACCCCGATGAGACATAAACAAGTACCTCACTGACTTGTTGTGATCGTGAATTAAGCTACGTATCAATGCCGAAATCAACGTGAGTCAGTAATACGGAAGAATTTGTGAAAATTCGGTTTGTTACACCTCTGCAGGGATATAAGCCTATCCTGTTTGACTTTGGTCCATGCAAAGATACCCTGTTTAAGACAAAAATCGGTGAAATATATACCCCGTTCAAGACAAAAAAGCCTGAAAACCATACCCTATCGGGCCGCACGTCCCCGTTAAGCCCTAATAAGGGAGTGCTCCCCCCCCCCCCCCCCGGGATCATCACCACCATCGTCAACAGCAACATCAACAACAGCAACAGTGACGATCACATCACGATTTTAACAAAACAAACCTTCTAATAAGACTGAGTTGAGGTTCTTGGTCAAATATTCCAAAGTGTTAGGCATCTTTCTTTTGAAATTAGCCGCCGAGGTGGAGTCGTACATGATGAGAGCAACATCAAGTGGAATACCGCCAGACTTCACGGGTCTTGTGGAGACTTCCTCTTTTGGTGACACCTGCATATGAACGTCACTCTTGACATAACCGGAAGTGGTGGTCACATCGACACGGATAAAGTCCGCTTTTACTGTCGCTTTTCCCAGGAATGGTCCTGTAGGAAGAACAAAACAAACAAATTGGATAAAGAGCTCAAAGCTTTTAAAAAGGGACTGTGTCACGGCTGAGTTAAAGGGACATGGTCAGCGTTCTTACCGCGCTGACCTGGACACTAGTTTTCACGTTTTGAAAAAATACCACTGTGGACTTTTTTTCAAAACGAGCCATCAGAAATCTGCTTCAATCTTCTCAGTGTTTCACTAAATGGGAAAATTTAGAAGAAAAAAAAACACTTAGAAGATTGAAGCAGATTTCTGAAGGTTCTCTACGCGTATTTTGAATTCGGGTTAAGGTGGACTTTTTTCAAAATGTGAAAGCTGACCATGTCCCTTTAAGTTTATTTTATTAGGTTTTGCCAAATACCAAATACTCGCTATGAATTTTAATGTTTGCAAGGAAATAACTTCTATGAATCTAAATAACAAAACCATAGCTTCATTGTAACCAAATGTGTCTCCTAGTCGTTACAATTTAAAGCTACAAGCCACGAAATGAACTTTGAAAACTGTTCAGCCCAACAATATATTTAAAAAACCCATATCGCAATCCGTTTCAATATTTGTCCTTTTGGCCATCCGTACCTTCTTTTGTATTTGCTGCGTTGTTGAAATGTTCCTTCGCTGTTTTAAGTGGTTATTTATATATTTCGTCTTATTATAAATTTGGCTAAAATCCGTGACATAGTCCTCTCAAGTTAGCTGGAGACTCTTGCCTCAGTTTCGAATACCAACGCGGTTAGATTACCAAGCATAGGAAATAAAAAAAAGATAAGAAAAGAAAAATCTTAACTAAACCTCTTGTGTCACGTTTGTCACTTTGTCAAGTATATGTCACTCACTGTCCTTTAACCTCAAGGAAACATTGCGTGACTACAAAAACACTGCTAACGCAAGTTGCGTGACGTTTTACAAAGAAGGATTCGTCCCGTGTACTTGCTTACCCGTTGAAACTGATCGTCTTGATCCTATGAGCGCGTTCCAGAATCTCCTCAAGAGTCCTGAAAAAACGAGAATTAGAGAAGAGGTTGTTTACCATATACCAAAAAATCTGGGAAATTTCTGTTGGGATGTATAAAACGGTAAGCCTATTTTGCTTTTGTCCCACTGAAAAATGTCTAAAATAAACGGATAGTCTGAAAAGTAGTCAGAAATCCGAACAGGAATATCCGAACAAAAAATGTGCTTAGTCATCCATCTGCTTTTATCTGACGGTTTCAATACGAGGCTACCTCAGTTAAATGGCGCTTCAGGCCAATTCTAGTCAACTGATCATGATGGAACTCTCCAAATTTCGGTGCTTAGATAACGGTTTTTTTTTTGTAATTTTGTTGGTCAATAAACGAGACTTTAGTTCGACCGGTCCTGCTATATGGCTGTGAAACATGGAAGATCACTAAAGCTGATGAACGAAAACTGAACAGTTTCCAATGCCAATGCCTGAGACGGATACTGAGAATTAGATGGCAGCAAAGAATTACAAACAAGAGAGTGGTTGAAATGGCAGAGGTCAACGCCATAAGCTGCGAGGTACGACGAAGAAGGTGGAACTGGCTGGGACACATACTCAGGAGAGAAGGTGCAAATGACTGCTTCACAGCATTGGGATGGACACCAGAAGGACGAAGAGCAAGAGGGAGGCCAAGGACAACTTGGAGAAGGACAGTGGAAAAGGAAAGAAACAAGGCAGGGTGGGCAAGCTGGGAGGTAGCCGAAGCAGTGGCACAGAACAGGCAGTGTTGGACAGAAAACGTGACGGCCTTATGCGCCTACTGGCGCGACGAGAATTGATGATGATGATGAAACGAGCTTTTAAGAAGCCAAATGGTTGGCCAGATAGCATAACTTATTTACCGACCTAAAACAAGCCACTATCCAGCCCAAAGTCATAACGGCTACCATTAGATCAAAATGAAACTAATACCGACCTGGAGATAACCACTAACTTAGCGGACTTATATAAGTAACTTTACATTCACATAAAGCTCTGAGGAAAACGGCGTCCACAAACTGGCTAATATAGACGAAAGAAATAACGAATTTTTCGAATACATTAAGGTTACTATTTTTAGCGGCTACTAATTTTAGCAATTTTTTTCTGAGCAAGATTGAGCGACTCTTCAATTAAGCGATTTTCAAATTTTTTTAAAAAAAACACGGCCCAGTGTAAACCAGTTTTTAATGAACTTATAGCTAAGATAAAAATAATTGTTCAGTAAAAGAACAGACTCACTTGAAATTGAACAACACCTGCATTGCCAGAAAGAACAAAGTTACGACATCCATTTTTTAAGAAATTTATTAAATCGACTATGTTTAGCTTTGTTTACTCTTGGGGTGGGGGGAAGGGGGTACCTAAATTTAACGAGTATAAGAGGTGACCGAGACAAATTTTAGCGAGTACTAAATTTAACGATTTTGGCACAACTCGCTAAAATTAGTTGCCGCTAAAAATAACCTTAAGGTATAATAATCCCACCAAATCTTTTACAGAATTTTTGTTTGGGATTTTAGCGGTTACAAAATGTAAAAAACCCAAACCGTTGGTGAACCAACAAATTTTCTCGCATGAATTGAAAACAACTCGTTTTACGGCGATTCTCGGCAGAAATGACTGACTTTTATGGTATAGAAACGGTGTCAACGTGTCCTTCGAATGCGTGCGAAGGCTACGCCGTCGGGCAGTGACTACTGCGGTGATCACGAAAAGCTGAAAATTGACACAAAGTCCTCAAAAGAACCCGCGGTGTCGTTTTCCGACCTTTTTGTGGTCATTTGAAGCAAAGACAAAACAAATGCCAACGATAAACTGACCCTCTTGAAAATTTACTCTTACTACGTGCCATGTACACACAGTTGGTTTTTCAAGTGGCTAGCATATTTATCTTATATTCGACCATACTTTCCGTTTTGCGTTCTGAAAGCGGTTTCAAAATTGTTCTTGTAGGTAGAATTTTACGAATAAACAGCTAAACGTCTGCTTTACGTTTAATACAACACTGCAAGTTTAATTTGACGCAACTTTTTCTGAGTTGTACAACTCATTTATTTGTGTCTATTCAGTGAACCAAACGCAAACAACTTCTGACTAAACTGGCTTGATTGTATTTGATGAACGTGTTCTACGCATAAGAATCATAGAAATGAAATTCACGCAAATTGATTCCCTCATAGTTCGTTCGATCGTTTGGTGCTGAGCGCTTTAGACTTTACGGAAGCTTAGGTTATTGAAGCAAAATAAAAAGACAGATAAATATGTAGTTTAAAAACATTTTGGAACTCGTTCAGTGCGCCCAGTTGAATGATCATTATTCTGTGAATAAAGGTTAAAACATAGAGCAAGGGAAACTTAAACAATCCGTGGTAAATTTAACTTTACACTACAAAGTTAAAACATGGAACGATCGATCGAGGGAAATTGAGTACTCGATCATCTGATCGATCTCTAGTATAAAGCTTGTAGTTAAATGTTCTATATAATCGACAGTTATTGATTTATAATACGAGCGAATTTGAGTCCTCGATCGTCTCGATTGATCAGTAGTAAGCTTATAAAAGTATTTCTGTTAAACTTAACACTATTCTTAACTTAACTAAAAATATTACGAAGAAAGTACAATATTTCTCACCGGTATTCTTATTCGTTCTTCCATTCGTTTTCGCCGCCATGTTTGACAAGCTCTTGGGTTCGGAAAGCACAACTTTAAAATCATCTCCGCGCGGTCTCTCAATTGTCCTGTATTGCACAGAATATATGTTATCTCCTTTCACTTCAAGCACATTGTTTATGAAAGTCGAATATCTCTCTCCTTTACACTGTAGTTTTCCAAGATCTTTCACAAATTTCAGTATGCTTGGATGAAACGGATCCAGATTTGGCAGCCGGCAAGCTGAGCTGTAATTTCCCACTCGCTTGACATATTTTACCCGTAGAGTCTTCGTAAAGTGAGAGTTTGAGTTAAAAAATCCGTGAAACGAAATATACAAAACCACACTGATTCCACAACAAGCGATTAACAAGATAAAAGCGATGTGAATTCGGCGAAATTGCACTCTGTAAGGCAGCGAGAAACCAACAAAAGTACGCAACATTTTCGAAATGCGATATACCGTTAAATAAACTGGTACCCGCTGCCGGTTCTAAAACAAGCTCTAGAGTAAACCCTAAATGTAATCAATAGACTTGAAGAATTGCTATTATAAATAGACTTAAAATAGAATGCTGAAAATCCCTCGGTAGCCACGCATGTTCACTTTCAGTTCCGTATAAAATGCCAACAGTACAATTCAGATCACGTGACGTCTAAGTGCAGGTCTTGCTCGTTTCGTTTCGGTTCGGTTCGGTTCAATTCGGTCTTTTTAGTGTAGTGTTTGAACTACACTCATGCGGTAGATTGTTTGTGAGATGAAAAGTGCTACGGGGATAACGCTAGCTGTAAACAATTCCAAGCATGCCATTCATTTCAAAAGATCGGCTTTCAAATAGCCTGCGTCATGTTGCAGCCAGACGTGTCACCAAATCCTTGATATACTGCCAGGCTGCTTTCAAGAGATCGTGTGTATTAAATTATAAGCAAGATTTAAATCCTCGCGTTTCCAGGTATGAATTGCAAGACTTACTTGTCTTTTGCCGAACAATTGAGAAAAAAAAACTGAGAAACAGCAAATACATGTCAAAAAGCAAGTTTCTTTGATTTGTCAAACATGCACGAAAGCGAATGTTTCCAAATTTATATTTAAGCAACATGACCTTTTCCCGACATTAACAATCCGTCACGCAAATTGAATATTTCTCAAGTATTTCCTTCCATGAATGAAACTTTTGTTTGAGAGCGGAATATTTTCTCAGAAGAAAGTTTTCAGACCGTCGCCTCGGACATTATGACAAGTGTGCCGTGTGAAATCTTCGTAGTGCAAAAAACAATACTTTCACTGCTGATTACATCTGTTGAAAAAAAAAAAAACATTTACCGCAGTTTTCTGTTTTTTAACGTGGGAACAGTGGCTTCATTGTGAACTAAGGAACGGTTAAATAGGTTTGGCTTCGTCAGCAGGGCCGAAAATTTCGAAGTCCACTTTGACTGGTTTGTCAACTTTTGTTATTCAACTGAAGAGAAACAGTTATTGATATATTGTATTGCCCATCTTTTCGATTTTCATTGTGATTTTCTTGTCCGTGACATTGTTTTGCTTTTGGATTTTCGGACGGTCTGTAGTCAACATAAGTTTGTAAAAAAATTTCGCATATTGTGTTTATAACGAAAATTAAACTGAAATCACTACATTTCGAAATAAAACAAAAATTTTATTGTCATCAACAGTAAGTAAATTCAACTTATCGTCGTGTCCAAGGGAGGACAATGTGGTGTTTCATTTTTTTATGGTCTAAACGGTAACCGCTTCGGCTTGATAGAGGTGTCAGTCTTAGTTGCTACATGTATTTCAAACACTACACTCTCCGATTGGAGCACTCGTTCTTTTAGTTGTTTCGGGTAGTAAATGCCATGTTGTTATTATTATTATTATTTAATAGATTTAGCCAAGGCTTAAAGCGCATTTTTTTTTTCTTAAAACCCGAGCCTGATACACTATTTTTCGATGGAAAAATTTACATACATATTGTTGTTACGGAAAGGCAAATATAGGCTAATGAGGTAATTGTTTCCAAACTCCAAGACGGCTATGGTAACAATTTCTTTGCCGTCGTTCATTTTTTTTGTTAAATAATGTTATATGTGTTTTTTATGTATTGTCCTCTTTGTTTATTCTTCTTTTTTGTTTATTTGCTCGTAGGTGTTTACATAATCCTCTCGACGCCTCATTTTTTACGACATTTTTTTTTCTTCCTCCAAAAAACTTACAGTAATGCCGAGGTTGAGGATAATTTGGAGAATTTTTTTTAAAATGGAATGTCCACACAAACTCGACTTACCCCAAAAAAATAGCTGTTGGCCACACAATCGCAATCCATATACTGTCGCAGGACGGATTTTTTACAGTGCGGCTTCTGTTACCGGGGTCACCCAGACAAAGTTAACCAATCACAAAGCAGAATGGTAACAATAGATTCCAACATTTTTTTTTATTTCAGCCAATGAAATGTCGTGTACAGAACAATGAAATTTCAACTTGTTCGTTCGCCACGAAAACAGATCAGTACAAATTTTGGCTATACGGTGTTGGGTTTTCAAACAACTTTGATTCCATCCCGTTTAACTTGACTTGTTTTGACTGCACAATCTGGAAGGCAAATATCAGCGATGTTTATGAAAGGGATCAGCTTCAAACTGTGTAAAAACAAGGGAACCGATGACCGTACCGTATGTCTCCAGACATAAAAATGCGTGCCGGGAACAACGAAAACACGGCTTGTTCGCTGTCGTATCTTTGATTTCCACCGTATTAACTATTATGAAAATTTGAGTTTCATGCGCTGGGTTTTGGCAGTACGATAAACCTGAAAAAAATTACAGGTACATTGTGTTGTAAAAATGTAATTTAAAATTCTTTTGAAAGCAAAGTGCGTGGCGTATTTGAATTCTCAAACTAACCGCCGGCTGCCTTGAGCACTTCAATGGTTTCTTCAACAACCCGACAAATGAAGGAATTTATTTCATAAAAAAGTATATAGCACGATTTCACTTGTAAACCATTTTTGAAAAAAATAACCGATATTCCTGTTTTGCAGTCGAGTTATTATTTTCCGGACAATTCAATATATAGGTTTTGGCGGGAGATTTTGGTCATTCTAGTATAAAATACAACTCCCTGGAGATGAGACCGCCGGCAGTCGAGTTTTTTTTTTTTTTTTTTTTTTTTTTTTATCTAAGAATTCAAATCCGCCACGCAAATTGCCCAAACGTACGGCCGTTGCGTTCACTGCTTTCATAGAGTTTTAAATCAGTTGTAGCTCACGCTCACTTGCATGACACATTCATTTATGTTGCATGCAAAACTACCAAATTTTTTAAATTGAAAAGTCAACGATAGCTAATGCTGTATTATCATAAGCTTCACGAGTGAACAAGTTGAAATTTCATTGTTCTGTACTCGACATTTCATTGGGTGGAGTAAAAATGTTGGAATGTATGTTCCCGTTCTGCTTTGTGATTGATGAACTTTGTAAGGGTGACCCCAGTACCATTAGCCGCACTGTAAGAGAATGGCAAAGCCCAAGGTTAAATCAAGCCAATCAAATCGAACGTAGTAAATCCCATTACAACAGAGGGATTTTAAAACGGTTGATTTGATTTGCCAAATTTAAATTTCCTTTGTTAAAGATCTAGCCAATCAAATCATGTGTCCCAAGAGCCACTAGTTCTTCGTGCCCCAGGCTCAGCCGGCTAAGAGCCCCAAGCGGCTCTTAGCTAGGGAGAGAATGAAGAAGTTGTATTTATGTTTTTTTTTTGCTCGCGGCGGCTGTAGGTATATATAGGTTTTGGCGGGAGATTTTGGTCATTCTAGGTCGTCAGTCCTCGTTTTCGCTTGCTTTTCTTTTTGTTTTCTTCAGTGTTGTTTGTACAGCTTTTGTTAACTTGTCTTTTGTAGAATGCTCTAGATTATTTAGTTGTGCCCTTTCCTCGGGGTCTCGTGCTACTGCATTAGATGAGGAATACGTTTCCACTTATTTTTGGCCACATCTAAAGGGTCGGTTTTTAGTGGTTCTTTGTATCTGCCGTAGCACGCACCTTTATACTCTTAGAACCAACTGTTTTTTTTTTTTGTTGTTGCTGCAATTTTCACGATTGTAATCAGAATACATTTTGCATCAGATGACTGACTGACGCAACCTCAATAAACTCTTTACATTGAATGTCTCGTGTTAGTGTAGTAAGAATTAAACAAGCCTAGTCGTCCCTTTGCAATCTCAGCTCAATGAAGTCTGGGCTCTACCGTGAACAGTCACGTCACCGAAGAGCATTCCCGTCCCAGGCTTAAGGCGGTCACCAAAACAAGAGACGAGGCCAGGGGACTAGGCTGTTTTCTATATACTTTAGCCGGCTCGTTGTCATGTATAACTGATTAATCAGGGTTTATGTATGCACTTGGGTATGGATTGAGCCTCTGAAAGGACCACAGGGAATGTTGACTCATTGTGGTCAGACCTCTCTCCCTTTAATAGACTTGACATCTTCGGCAGTCGCGCTCCGGGAGGGTCAAAATAATTTATTCCAACAATTCTTATATTCCTAACATGGTCTCTTATCGCTATTTCTTTTGTACGTCTTCGAGGAAAAGAAAACGCAGGCAAAGGGCTTGTGTTCTTTCTCAGTTTTCGTACTTTTAAAACGGTCTATACTTAAAACGGTGTATAGAGCGGTTTTCACTTGAGTGTCGAAAGTAAATTGCGTTTGCTTTGGTTTTGCATTTCCACGCATAGTGATTGGCTTAAAAATCTCGCGCCACTTTCTCAGCCAATCAGGAGTAAAACCAAAACCAATCATGACTCGCTCGCGCACGTTTTCCCGCGCTTCGTGCCAGCTACATGTATTTGCTTTGAGTTTTCATTGGCTCACTGGATTGCCTGTGTTCTTTGTGATTGGCCAGAGTATTACTTTGGTTTTGGTTTTACGACACTCAATTGAAAACTGCTCTAACTGTGTAAGACAAAATCACCATCATTGTAATATCTTTTCCACACTTTTCAATGCTCAAAAAAGGTAGGCAAGCAATCCAGCGTGATTTTGTTGTTATTCACCGTAACAAAATTCCCTATTATGTTAAAAAAATATTGCGTATAATGTTGTGAAGTACATCTATCTTGCAGGCTTTTGAGAGCAGTAACAATACTTCCGTAAGAGTGGAAATTTCTCCGCGATACAGTACGGTTGGTCTTTATAAGCGTCAATACGACTTATATCGCCTGCAAGTGAAGGAACACCTTTCTTCATTTTGACAGAAGCTTCGTAAAATCCTTCATTTGGCGATGTAACAAACTGCAACTGATACAAAGTGTCACCGAGAAGTGTATTAGTAGATTTGTCACCGAATATTAACCCGCACGAATCACATTCTTCGTCGCGTTTAGTTTCTGAAAACAACTGCATTTTTTCACTTGGCATGTCACGAAACGCGCTATTGATTTGCTTTAAAACTAGTTTGTGACACAGCTTTCCCAGTTGGTATTTCTGGAACATCAAATTGTTCATATGGGTAACCACAAACTCTGCCAAGTCTTTAATAAAGGGCTCATCTGTAGAAATCTCTTCCAAGTTAAGACAAGGACACCAATGTTCCTCAACACCCGAATTCTCGCATGTGCGGTTACCCTCGTCAAGCTTCTTAAACAGGCTCTGTCCAGTTATAATTCCGTTTGGGTAATTTGGATAAGACAGGAGGTGTTGAAATGTAGCGTACACGTCAAAGGGTGTGGTCAATACTTTGGAGTTATGGACAAGATTTCTGTGTAGGTCTGGGTATTTCTCACTAAACCATTTAGGAAATGTGAGTGAAATAAATGGAAGACGTTCCTCCAGTTTACCTTGAATTGTTTTTCTCAGTCCAGAAAACCGTATTCCATGGTCACCAAATATAATCAGCGAAGTGTTTTTCAGAAAGCCCTCTTTTTCAAAGGTTTGTAAAATGCTTTTCAAATCGTCATCGACGTAACCAATCGGGTTCAGATCCTGGTGAGAGATAACTGCATGCGTTATTAAAGAAAACTTTGGCTTATCTTTGTACGCACGAAAGAAACTTAACAAATATTCTAATGAGACTTTATGGGCAGCTCTTCCACCAATGCAGTATTTTTGGATGATTTTCTCTGCTTCTATCCAGAACGGTCTGGCGTAGTGGTCTGTGGGCGGGTCTCTAAAGCCGTACAAACGGTAATTGAACGATGCGTAATCTGGGGAGTCTTCTGAGAATAAAGTGGCGTAGCCTCTTTCTTTAAAATCTTTAAAAATCCATCTCCATTTATCGACTGTATCAGATGAATTCTCGCTTCGTCTTGCTTCAGGTTGCGCCTTTTCAGCTATCCCAGTGAGCATTGCACAGAGTTGAGCAGTTGTACCATCGCCTACAATTGTTTCACCTACGAATGAAAATGAAGTATTTTTTTAGGCGTTAACTATGGATATGAGTTATGAGCTATTCGAGGGTACTGTAGCTATATAGCACTTTTACATTCTGTATTAAGCAGGAATTTAGGTTATTCTGAACCATAGTAAACTTCATGTCTGTGATCTTGTTTCCCTGGATGTCGGGGAACCTGTGCCAATTTCACGAAAACAAGATTTGCTGCCGTTTCATTATGTAACAAGAACAAACAGACAAAAGGCAAAAACGAAAACAATGAAAACGGCTGAACAAAATCAAATCGAGAGAATCTTCCGTTGCGCCGAAATGAATAAAGCAAGTTTGTATGTTCTACAACATGACTCAATTGATAACAACAATAACAACAACAACAATACCTATCATTAACGTACCCAAATTCGCAAGTAGCCAATCAGAAGCGTGATCTACTGTCCTGATATCCTACATTATCAAGTCACTGACCTGATATGCCACCATATCACGGTCACTTTGAAGTAAAGTAGTGTTACTGTACGATGAATTGAAAGGAGGTTTTACCAATAAAACAGAACTTCGTAATTTAAATTTAGCGGTGTTTAGCGGTCGCTAAAAGACAAAAACTTTCCCGCCAAAACTAAACTTGAGCGCGCTCGCCAATTGCGCAATATTTGCCGACGAGTACTTAATTTTGATTTTGAAAATTTAGAGAATGAAACTCTAAACAAACGAGTGGAAAAAAGGCAGAAGAGGAACTTGGTAAAAGTGTTGAAGACCAAGTCACACAATTTGCAGTACGTACCTTGCAAGCATGGCTTCAACAGAGCGATAAATATAACCGGATCTTTGGCTGAATTAGGGTACGGTTAATGCCTAATCGTACCTTTTTGGTACGCTTCTTTTGCATATCAGGCTCGTTTGGTCTCTCCATGGGTATTTTGGCCCGACCAGTCGCCCGACCAAACTCGGTAACAAATTTACAAAACAAACCTTCTAGTAAAACTGAATTAAGATCTTTTGTCAAATATTCCAAAGTGTTAGGCATCTTTCTTTTGAAATTAGCCGCCGAGGTGGAGTCGTACATGATGAGAGCAACATTAAGTGGAATACCGCCAGGCTTCACCGGTCTTGTGGAGACTTCCTCTTTTGGAGACACTTGCATATGAACGTCACTCATGGTCCTGCCTTTTGTCGTGACGACATCGACTCGCACAAAGTCCGCTTTCACTGTTGCCTTTCCCCTAAATGGTCCTGTAAACGTAAACAGACAAACAACACAGCAAACAATCAACTTGTGTAGGAATCCTTGCCCAGGAAGGGGTGGGAGGGTACTCAAGTATTATTACTGATGGGTGGTACGAATGAGGCCAAATTGTTAGAGCTAAAAAGTCCTCTTAGGCTTAAATCAGACCCAAAAAATATCCAACAGCACAGAACGTTATCCAAAAACCAAAAAACTCTTTTGCTCAGTGTATGAAAAAATAACAAAAAATAAATAAATAAAATGAAATAAACAACTAGAAAGTTTCCACCATCTTTCTTACGTCATCATGCGTCTGTCAAACTTTAGGCAGAATGCAGCTATTCTTTAAGGGGGTAACAATACACTTTTGTCCAGGTAAACAACAAACAAAACTCTTGAGAACCCTTAGTGAAACAAAGTCCTTTCAAAAATCTTTCACCCACAGAAAAGTGACCAACAAAATCTAAATCAGATCTGAAATTTCAAACACAAAATTAAAAGTACTTTGCAAATCTCCGTCACGTATTATAGAACTGAGTAAGCCCATGGGTAGCGCCATTTCAGCACTGCAAGCTTTTAACAACAATTTTTTTTAAAAAATAGAATAATTATTATTATAGGCCTTCAATACATGCAGATCTAGTAAATTAACTTCACTAAAGTCATCTTTCCTACAAGTTAGCAAAGTATAATATTTATATAATAAAGGATGGCCACCTAGAATGAAAGGTAATCTTATAAGTTACTTTTTTAGATGCTGGAGAAAAGTCTGTTTCCAAATCCAACAGTTGTGTATAAGAACAATTTGGAAACTCGTAAAGTTAAACTAAATAAAAAGAAGAAGTTTGGAAAGTCTTAAACTTCCAATAACAATAATTAGGTGCAACAAATCACCCTTAGGGGAAGCAAATAAGATTTCAATCTTGCTTATAACATAGTAGATATATTCCTAGCCGCTTTTATGCTACGGAAACCGGGATAAGCTCCGGCAGTGTGGGCCGCTTGGCTCGTGGCTTCTCCTTCTCCTTTATAACATAGGCAGTAACTACATATTTCATTGAAAATAGAGACTAGTGCCTTTTGAATTCAGTTACAAGTGGTCGTAAGTGGTTGACTGGAGTTCATTACTAAGGAAAATTAAAAAAACTGGGATAAAGTGAAAGAGACAATTTTTTGATCTCAGTTAATTTTGTATTTAACAGATTAGTTTTTTCTAACTAGTTGATTTTTTTAACTTGGTAAATAATAGGGTTAGGGTTAGGGTATGGGTTGGAGTCATATATATTTTGAAAAAATAGTGGTTCACCCAACGTTTCCTATGTGGCAAAGTGGATTAGGGGTTGGACAGCAAATCCAGAGGTTGTGAGTTCAAATCCAATGCAGGTTTGTGAAAAGAAAAGGGATAACAGCAGATATTAGGGGAGGGTTAGTAAGGACGGTGGGGGGTGGTTATGAGACATCAAGGGAGGGGGTGGTGTTTTACTTTTTCTAGTATAAAAAAACTAGTAAGAAATAAAAATAAGTAGTTAAAATAAAATAAAAAATAACTGAAATCAAAAATTTAACTGCAACAAGTACATAAAATGAACAAGAAGTAAGATCAACTCACGTGGGTTTCTTGATCCTGTCAGCCAGTTCCAGAATCTTTTAAAAGGACCTATAAAGAAAATGAAAACCAATACATCAACACCACCTACCAATTACCACTAACCAGTATACCTTATTTTGCAAAATCATGTTAGTGTGTTACATAGACCTACATGTATGTATACTAAAGAGCAAAAGTTTGGGAAAATAAGAAAGTTTATGGAAAGCCAAGTTGCATGTGAGAGAAGTACTTTTATTGCGGCTTTCAGTGAAATGCGAACTCTGAAAATAAATCCTCAACCGATGGTCTACGCTTTTTGCTGCCATCAATTATCTTGGCAGACCTCTCGGGAAACAGAAGTTAACTTCAATCGGGTCAAAAGGTGACGTCTCTCGATTGTGATTGGTAGATTTCGATACATTTTGTTTGTTTCTGTTTTTCATGGTTCGTTGGCTGTCGCCGTAATTTTTATTGACGGCAGCGAAAAACACAATCGTTAGTTGGACTTTAAATCTTACAGTTTGCATTTCACTGAAAACCGCAATAAATTCTCCCAAAGTTCTCAAATGTTCAAATCAGGTTACATGTACGTAAATTAATGAAACAAATCTAAACAAGTTTACATTTGTGTGGCCTGAATGGTGGACTCCAGGGCCGGGTTGTTCGAAAGACGATTAACGCTAACCCAGGATTAAAAGATGATCAAGATTTTAATTTCTCTTGTTTTAAAGGGTTTCCCAAAGCTAATATTTTGTTAAGTTTGAGATTGGTCCATGTCAAAACTGTGGGACAGAAAATATTAACAGAAAACCTCAACGAAATTATATAAAATTGAAATCAAATTTCACGCTAATCCTGGATTAGCTTAATCATGCTTTGAACAACCGGGCCCAGATCTATCAAACTGTTTGGGTTTGAGCCCTGGCTTGGGTCACTACATTGTGTTTTTTTGTGCAAGACACTTATATTTAACTCCTGCATTGCCTCTCTCTGCCCAGGTGTAAAAATGGGTACAGGCATATTAAAAACCAGGGGTAACCCTGCAATGGACTAGCATCACATCCAAGGGAGAGCAAAAATACTCCTACAGGAGGGGGACATGGGGGCACCCCGAACACCGCAACACCGCAAAAATAATCCACAAACACCGCATCACCGCAAGAAAATTTGACGAAACACCATCACCGCAATATAATCAAGTTACTTATGAATGTAAAAGGCTTGCTATTGGCAGCTAAAGCGCTTTAATGATCAACTAGACAATATTTGACTGTATTTTGTTACAAATTAAACATATGGTATAACTTATGTTGATATGCTAGTATTATATAGGACAGATTAACGAAGACAGCAGAGCTCAATTTAGTTCTGCAAGTGTCAGACAAGAAACCGTAACACCACCAATAATTTCGTTTCACCAAACACTGTAGGTTTAAAAACACAAACATTGCACACTGCAGGGTTTGAGATCACGGCAACACCGCAAGATGGGATTTTATTCACCGCAACACCGCATAAAAAAATGAGAAACACCGCAAACCCCCTGTGTCCCCCTCCTACAATAGTTGCTGAATGCTATGGAAACTAGGATAGGCTCCTGGCCTGATGGGCTAATGATGGGCCGCCAAACTCCAATGCAGACTTTACCTTTATTTTAGTTGTGGACACTGTAAACTAACTGACAAATATTGAAAATTGAACATAAATGACTGAATTTGTTACGAATTTCAACTTGCAGAAGGCTGACCAGTAGCAGGGCTGTCATTATAATGCACCTATCAATGGTTTGCCCCAGGATGGGGGAGAGGCAACCCCAGGGGAATTTGACATTTTTTGGAATCCAGAGTCGAATTCCCCACCCCTGGGCATCTAGCAAATGTCAAATTTTACATATCTCCTCTTAAATTTCTAACCCAGCAGACAATTTTAGATGTCAAAATCTCTTCCCTGGGAGAGCTTCACGATGTCAAATTCCTGATGGGTCCCCCCCCCCATCCTGGGGCAAACCATTGATAGGTAAGGTAAGGTAAGGTAAAGTCTTTATTTAACGAGGGTAGCAATAAAATAAAATAAAAAAATAAAAAAAGTTATGGCCCTAGGTGCATAAGGGCCATAACCCATAACACCTGTTACGGCTCAGCTCACTCAATGTTACGGGTAAAAATGTTGCACTTGCATACAGAACAAAATGCTACGGGCAGTGTTCTCACCAGGCCACGGCCTTGCAGGATTCCCGCACAAAAAATTGAGATGGCGCACTACAAGCCAAGAAGATGCGCCCATTAGGGCGCAGGAGTAAGATACGAGTCAAACAGATTTTTGAATGATAGATGAGTAGTTTTAATGGTAGTCGAACACCCCAGCTTTTATTTTAATTCAAATGGATAAGAACACTGAAAAAAAAAATTAAAAGATTTAAATTTTTACCTCGTTGGTCACAAGTATGTAGCGAAGTTTGGCACGAGTATCGTTATCGAATCGTAAACATCTTGGCCGCCATATTGGATCTGTTTGGTACTTCATGTAACAGACAATTTGGAGTGCGGGCTCAGGTTATTTGTACAGCAGACCAGGACAGCATGGAAACTCTTCGGAGCATAATTTATAAATTTTACAAGGATTCATTTTCTTATCTTCATGAACTTGCTGCTGTGGCATTGACACTGCCCATTCATAATGCAGATTATGAGAGGGACTTTAGCCTTCAAAATAACCTTAAAAATTGTCAGAGGTCAGAGAAATAGACTTGTAGCAGAGAGGTTGGACACACTGATGGTAATTTCAGCTGAAGGACCACCACTGCAAGAGTTAATTCCCATTTAAACATGCATTGATGACTGGAAGGCAGAGAAATCATGAAGGATTTTTCCACATCAGCCATGAATCACGAGTAACTTGTCCCCCTAATGTTCTTATAGGGCCCATATTTTTCAGCACAGGGGGCCCTGGGACTCCCCAAGGCAAAATCCTGGTGAGAACACTGTACGGGTGATAACTTCAATGTTACAGCTACTTAAAAACTTATTTTAATGACAGCCCTGAGTAGGCTATTTACATTGTACAGCCAAGGAGATCAAACTTGGGAATACCAAGAAGAAATCCACTTAGTGGCGGGATGGAGGATTGAGCCAGAGATCTTCAGTTTTTAAAGCAAAAAAAATGTTTACTAAATCTTTTTATTAAATAAAGCCATCAAAATGTAGGGATGCATCATATTTAGCTGGGTGTTGAAAGTGGAAAGGGCAACTATTAAGTCCAATTATACTTGAAAAATTGAAAGAGAAAAATCAATAATTCATTTTCAATAATTATAATTATTATATAAACATCAGTGAAATACCAGGAAATCTTTCGCGCGAAAAACCATATCTTCACACAAGAAAATAACTTGTTATTTTCACATGTGAAGATATAGATTTTGAAACATTTTCTGACAAGTTTGCCCTGTTTCAATGCTGAATGAGCCAAAGCAAATCAATATTAAGTGGAAACATCTTCAGATCTTCCTCTGCAATCTTTGGCAATCTTCGGAAATTTTCGGAAAAGTTCGGAAAATGTTCGGAACCATTCGTACGACCTTCGGACAACATTTAGAGAATCTTGGAAATCTTCGGAAAATGGTCGGAAATCTTCGGAAAATCATCAAAAACATCGTAATTAGTAGGTTTATATAATAAACAGAATATTACATGGTTGCTTGGAGATATGAAATTTATCTTCTCGTGTTCAAATCGAGGTCCCACTCGTTCGCTGCGCTCACTTGTCAGATATCGATTTGAACACTCGAAGATAAATTTCATATCTCCGCGCAACCATGTAATATCCTCTATTTATTGATTGCAGCAGGTTTCAGAAATTTTGGCACCCTGTACTGTTTAAGTCAATCGCCCAGCCAAAAATTAATTAGGAGCTTAATGTTGGTACAATACATGTATGTGGCTGTTTATGTTTGGCAAGTACTGGTGCAATTCAAACAAAAGTAGCTGATCATTTGCAATGAAAACCCCAAGTGTCCTAAGTAGCCACTAAAAAAGGTTACGTATACAGTCAACTCTCTCTTTACGGACACCTCTAAGGCAGACACCTCCATAAGACGGACACCTGGTGATGGTCCCATCCCTGCTGTTTTACAGTCATTTTACTGTGACTAAACTCCCTATAAGATGGACACCTCTCTACAGGTTCGTACTCTTTTGAGCATTTGAAATTCCATGACTTTCCATGACCTTTTCCATGCCTTTTCAAAGTTTTCCATGACTTAAATTTGACTATTTTTCTTGGGAACTTTCAAACATTTTCTTCATTTTGGATACGTTTTACCCTTTTCGTTACCAAAAATAACCTGCCTACCTAATTTATTTTGTACAACCAATACCATTTTCCATGACTTTTCATGACCCAAACTTAAAATCCATGACTTTTCAGGCCTGGAAAATGAAATTCTAAAATTCCATGACTTTCCAGGTTTTCCATGACCTGTACGAACCCTGTCTCTAAGATGGATGGTTGGAGCCATAAGTAAAATACAAGAAAATAAAAATGTATAAAAAGTTAAAAATGTTTCCTAATACGAGAAAAAAGTTTAAAATGCAAAATGGAAAGATGAATTTAAAATTAATTAAAATCTTTTAAAAAAGTTTTCAGTTTAGCTTCAAAAATAACAGGAAAAAAGAAACTCGCAATTTGCCCTTCCCTAATCTTTAATTGCAATCGCTCCCGGCGTATCTAATCGAACGTTCGGTAATCGAACCCAATCGAACACCAATCGTTCGATTGGGTTCAGTAATCGAACATAATCGAACTCACAGTAAAATTTGGTCAATCAAACAAAATCGAATGTTCAATTACCGAACAGTCGACAATCGTACAAAATCGAACGTTCGATTACCGAACACTCGACAATCGTACTCAATCGAACGTTTGATTACCGAACTCCTGTTGGTTTAAATTGCAGATTTATATTAGTCCTGCGTGATTTTTTTTATCAAGAGACGGATTCCAAACAAAATCGAATCGGCTTGAGATCGACTGTGTTAGATTGTGTTCCATTAGTTTGAACATTGAACTCACAGCAAAATAGATGTTTGATTTTGTTCGATTCCCAAATCCAATCGAACGATTGATGTTCAATTGGGTTCGATTGATTTTTGGTTCGATTGGATACGCTGGGAATAAATTGTAAACATGTTGAGAGGATCATTGCTTCATTGTACATAACAACATTGCAGAAAATCTCCAAATTGCTTCAAAAGAAGTGTTTTTCTTTTTGTGTCATGCAATATTTCCAGTCAATGAATCATTCAAAGACTGTGTGGCTAGACAAGACTCGTCAGCACTCGGCCGTCACGCACAGTTATTGTGAAATTGTATTCGTTTGTAATAGAATTTCACTAGTCAATGGAGAAACGATCATTTGATGTGGCACCACTGCAAATTTCACGCAATCCTTTAAAAAATTGCTCAATGCAAATTGTGTGGTTCCAGAAAACATCCATACCCCCTACAGAAGGGATTTGCCCTATGACCCCCCCCCCCATCCCTCATACATTCATTCATACATTGCTTTTAAGTTTTGGGTCTTTGTGACCCCCCCCCCCTCCTCCCCGGAATTTCCAATCCCTTCAGTGGGGGGAGTATGGATATATTCTGGAACCACACATTTGTCTTCAATTGCAAGAACAGGTGAACGGTCCACTGGTCACACTCGCCTGATTAATAGACGCTTCCACAGTTTCTGCTGCTATCTTGGTTGGGGGGCAAACACGGCAAAATTTACAGTTAATGTATGGGAAAAGCGAGGAGTTCAATGCCCGATAACATAAAGAAAATTAAGATTCTGCAATTCCTATGAATTACAAGGTAAAGATACCTAGCAAACGAAATTGATGATGAAATTGATGAAATTTGAAGGACACAGCTATGCTAGTTTGTCATACAAATGCTTACATTTATTCGCGCAAATGGCGGCTGGGATTTCAGACAAATGTATGTAAAAATGAAAACAATACTTGCGGCTTTCCTTGCGAGACTACATTCCCCAAATTTGATCAATAAACTCGTTTACCTGGTATCTTGAGTTTGTAATTAAAAAATATTTCAGAATTAAAATTTTCCGTAAATTATTCGTCATTAGATTCTTCAATTATACCATACTATTTGTCTCAGATGTCCGTGGACGAGGGCTTTTTTCGGCCCACTTCACGGACCGTTGGTTTTAGTCTGCGGTTCAAAAATTCTGGTCACGTGATGATGTTTTTGTGGCTCTGCAGTTTGCAGTTTGATCATGTCATGCCATTTTGGTAATTAACAATCAAAATGGTATCACGTGATCAGTGTTTTGCAAACTGCAGCGCCGCAAAAACATCATCACGTGACCAGAATTTTTGAACCGCAGACTAAAACCAACGGTCCGTGAAGCAGGACGAAAAAGCCCTTGTCGACGGACGTCTGAGACGAATAGTACATTTACTGTAAATTTTGCCCTGTTTGCCCCCCCAACCAAGATGGTGGCAGACACCCTGGAAGGGTCTATTGTATTCAAGTTTTGAAATTAAATTCACGCAATCGATTAAAAATTATGGAGGAAACAAAGCCCTAGACAGATTGAATCTTTTAGATTCCTCTAAAGAAAAGATTGAAATACTTTTCCAACACATCTACATATATTTGAATATAAATTGATATTGTATATTGACCCATGCAAGTTGGAAAGTTTCCTGCCTCCCTCTCTTTGAATTCGAGGTCTAATATATCACCGAATAACGCACTACGTGATAAAAATAAACCCACTGTATTTATGTACTACTGCTTGTTAACGTCTGTGTATTTATTAGACGCAAATAAAACTATAAATTTATTGATGTAGCCGAGGTGAACATGAAAACACTTGGCATGATTTTTACTTCACCGCCCTTCAAGATCATGTTCGAAATTGCTCTCGATTGAATTTAACTTACCCTGGGTATCAGAGGATTTTTTCTCGCGCCCGGTGAATACTTCGGCGGCCGAAGGCCGTCGCCACGAGTGGCGAAGCCGCGAGAAAAAACCTCTGGCGCAGACTGGTTTGATTTACCGTTCTCGTTGAACTTTGATCTTTTTTCTCGTATTGCATTTAAACCAATCACAGTGAACATCTCCCACTGTTATCACATGCAACGGCACGTGAAGATATGAAGAGGTGTCAAGTGGCGGTATTTGTTGATGGCGTTCGCTGGAGTTAAAACAACTCCCGTGAAAAAGGTTCCCAATTCAAAGTCTTCGTTGCCGTGTAGGTTATGTGAAGCTAGTGTTGTGTGCAATGGCGGGTATTACAGCCTTGTTTCGGAAAATGCACAATCTGTCTGTAGGGCCGCATGTCCTTTGTAAGAAGTGCGACCGACGAATAGAAAAATTCGAAGCTACAGTAAAAGAAATAACAACTATTGAGTGTTAACAAGACTGTTACAAAGAAAATCTTGCCTGCTGGAAAGCAGAGGCTAAAAATAAGAATACGCGTTCAAAGCGCTGTTCCAGTAATTAAAACGTCTCATGGTTCGTCAACGGAGTTCACTAACCGGCGCCCTGTTGAGGAGACTAGACCGCCAAAACATCCTTTCGGCGAATAAAATTTGAAATTCCACCTAAATGCTCGGCGCTTAGATTATCAGCACCATTAGCTTGCAGAACAGGCGATTTATTTTGCGGGTCCCGCGAAGCAGCTTCCTATAGATCTTAGTCGAACGTTTTCGCAATCTTTAAATCCTCGGAATCCTCCATTTCGGCGGCACTAGCCTGCGTTGCAGACGCAAAACCACAGGCGTCTTTCGATTTCACGCAGTGTTCGCTATATTTATACACCAATTACAGCGTTGGTTAGATTAAAAGACCCATCGGAGGCCATAAGAAGCCAATCAGCTTTCTAGTCCAGATTCTGGACTAAACTGATATAAACAGGCTTGTCATTGGCTCGGCGCTATCAAAGCAATAGCGCTCTGTTCCAGAGGTTTTTCGCGCAGGTCACAATAAAGACATGACTGACACCGGAAACCGCGCAAGAAAAGCCTCTGGCACCCAGGGTAAATTTAACTAGATTCCAATATAAAATGACGATGCAATATATTGACACACCGGCTTCAGCTGATTAATATTATATCTTCTGTTCAAATGTTGTTGAATTTCCGCGTTTAGGCGTTGCTCGTTATTTAGGTTTTTTTACGCAAATTCGCTCTTTGTTGTTTTACATGTGCAAATTATTCATAAACTGAAGCTTATATTCTTCAGCTAAGCTTAGGCAATCAAACAAACAACCGATCGAGGTGTAAAGTTAAATTAAATACAGCCTGGTAAAAGAGCTGGTTCTAACAAAGTAAAGCATAAAAAGTACAAATTTCTCACCGGGATCAGTTGGTTTTTCAGTCGTCCCCGCCGCCATGTTTTCCAAGCTCACGGGTTCGGAAAGCGTCACGTTAAAATCATCACCGCTTGGTCTTGTAATTGTTCTGTATTGCACAGAAGCAAAATCATATCCATTTACTTCAAGCACGTTGTTTGTGAAAGTCGAATATCTCTCTCCTTTACACTCTAGCTTGCCAAGATCTTTTATAAATTCTTGTATGCTTGGATGAAACGGATCCAGATTTGGCAGCCGGCAAGCTGAGCTGTAGTTTCCCACTCGCTTGACATATTTTACCCGCAGAGTCTTCTTAAATTCGGTATTTACCTGAGGGTTCGATTCATAAACGCCATTTGCCGCAAAGTACAAAACCACACTGATTCCACAACAGGCGATAAACAAGATAAAAGCGATGTGAATTCGGCGAAATTGCACTCTGTAAGGCAGCGAGAAACATCCGAAGATTCGCATCATATTCGTAAGGCGATGATAAGTACTTTCCTGTACAGTACTAGGATAACTAGCGCTTGTGTTGACCCCAGTAGACTTGAAGGAGTAGAAATTTTTCGCTGAGAAACGCTTAGAAAAGGCAGAGAAATTCGTACTTCACAGCACGAAGACGATTGCAAAAGAACAGACAAGTTGTCACGCGGACACAGAGCGCACCCCCTCAGGCTTTCCGCACTCTACCCCGGAGAGAAAATTCTTTGCCTACTTTCCCTGGGCTACCTGTGACACGCGTGTGTGACAAATATGAATAACATGTAGAATAGGACAATAAAATGAATTTTTTTTCGGGAATATAGTTTATTTGCGCCCGCGCAAGGGCCACAAATGACACTACAAGGGAGCAAATAAACAATATTCCCGAAAAAAAATTCATTTTATTATCATTATTATCAATATACAAGGCCAAATCACACCTAGATAGCTAACACATTTAATGAAGTTACCATTTTCAATAACACAAGTACTTCGTCGCAAAGAAAATTTTACACGATACTATTGAGGCCTATATCTTATTTTGTAGTTACCATATATAAAAAAGCTAGCTGCAGTGACTCTAAAAATAATAAGTAATGGCTTGATTCATGGATAATAATCCTTTACAAACCTACATTCCCCCCCCCCCCACTTTTACAGAAAAAATAAAGAATCAATAGGAGAAGAATCCCTTAAGCCCCCCCCCCCCCTAGCCTGCGTGGCAGGCGTCGTTAGTTTCTAGCGCGCGTATGGGAGAAACGCGAAAGGCGCGAGAGGGCCACGCGCGGCCTTCTCGCGATCGCGCACTCTTTTACGCGCGCTAAAAACTACACAGACGCCTGCTACGCAGGCTACCCCCCCCCCCACTTCAAGTCACTAGTCAGCCCCCCCCCCCCCCCCCCCCCGTTGGAAAAATGCTCCGCCGTCCATGCTTTAGCTAAATTATCCCTAGCGCAGTTACACAATTCATGCGAACGATGTTTCGTTTCTCGCAAAACAACAAGAAGTTGAAGATGAAATGTTCAACATGACACGAGCATGGGACAAAGAAAAATTCTGAGTCCCCGACGGGAATCGAACCCATGGCCTCCCAGATACCGGTTGGGCGCTCTAACCAACTGCGCTACGAGAGACTCACATATCAACCTAGTAAATGGCCCAGCTCACCACGAGTCTCTCGTAGCTCAGTTGGTTAGAGCGCCCAACCGGTATCTGGGAGGCCATGGGTTCGATTCCCGTCGGAGACTCAGAATTTTTCTTTGTCCCATGCTCGTGTCATGTTAAACATTTCATCTTCATTATTTATTACCGATCTTAAAAATTTACCATCTTTGTTATTTGCTACAAACTTGATGATTTCGACATTGCTGATCCTAGCGGTGTGCGGGACGTTGCCACATATCAACCTAGTAAATGGCCCAGCTCACCACGAGTCTCTCGTAGCTCAGTTGGTTAGAGCGCCCAACCGGTATCTGGGAGGCCATGGGTTCGATTCCCGTCGGGGGACTCATAATTTTTCTTTGTCCCATGTCTCGTGTCATGTTGAACATTTCATCTTGTCGGAAAATATTCCACGTATAATTGATTATTAATTTAGACCGTAACGCAATGCCACGAAATATTAACTATTATACTGATTATTATTAAACAAAAAGGTTTTAACTCGTAGATTTCGTGACATAATTTCGCAACAATGTAAACAAAGTCCGTAGTTTATTACTGTAAGAGAACTGATGTAATTGCACGCGTATAGCTAGCTAAATTAGGGAAGAGAACGTGTTATTGTGAAATATGAATTAAATTTAGTAATATTACAATACTTAGGCTTGGGATTTTACAGTATTCGTGATCGTGGGGAAATTACTAGTTTCGCAAGATATGATATGAAAATTGTAGTAACGTATATTGTAAGATCAGATCGTGTTAGAATTGTTAACGTAAAGAACTACTGGATTGTTAGATTGTTGAATCGCTAGATTGTTGGATTGTACTTGGAAATAAATCTGTAACGAAGAAATACAGTCTCATACAGTCCTCTTGATTGTTGACCAGCGACTGCGGGATTTACAAAGATTCCGCGACATCTGGTCCCACGAGCCGGAGAGACTTCGAAATGTCAAGCGAACGAAGGAGGCGAGCTGGCCATAGAACCTATCTGAAGAGTATTCTTCCTGAAGTGGACGAGTGTCTGGAGAGCGACAGTGGAACATCGAAAGCCGAACTTGTCAAATGGAAAGCCACCTTGAAGGAGCAACTGGACAAGATCCTTCCACTGGACGCAACAATACTAGATCAAATAGTGGAAGACGAAAAAGCAAGTGAGAAAGACGTGGCTGACGAAGTCGAGCATAGCGGACGGCTCAAGGCAGACTTGACGTTCAGATTGGCCGCGATAGCAGAGAAATTAGCCGATGAACCGCCGCCATCGTTGCCGCCATCGTTGCCCCCACCGCCACTGCAACAGCTCCAACCAGTGCAGAGTAGCGCCTCGAAAACAAAAGTGAGGTTGCCCAAACTGGAAGTACGAAAGTTTGACGGAAAGCTGCTCGAGTGGCAAGAGTTTTGGGATTCGTTTGAGAGCGCCATCCACAAAAATGAATCACTGGAAGACGTCGACAAGTTCTCATATCTCAGAGGACTTCTTGTTGGACCTGCAAGAACGGCCATCGCGGGATTCGCGTTGACATCCGCCAATTATGAATCTGCAGTGGAATTGCTTAAGAAACGCTACGAAAAAAAGACGGCAATCCAGCGAGCTCACGTAAACGAACTGTTAAACGCTCAACCAGTGTTTAATGAAAGAGACGCCCCACGACTTCGCGGCCTGTATGACTTTCTGGAGACGAAATACAGAGCCTTACAAGCCCTTGGTGTGGACGAGAGTACGTATTCAGCAATCGTGGTTCCATCGATCTTGGAAAAGCTGCCACATTCATTACGGCTTACGATAACGAGAGGAAAGGAGCATCAGGAATGGAACTTGACGGACTTGCTGAATGCCCTGGGAGACGAAGTTGAACTCAGAGAAGAATACAATGACAGCACACGTCACAGTCACGCAAGAGACTTCCGGAAAAGGGGCGATTTACCTTCCACAACCATGCACGTGGATTCTGAAAAGGAAATGAACTGTGCTTTCTGCTTAGGACGGCACCAACACGAAGAATGTCGCAAGATTCAGGACGTCGAGGAACGTAAGAAAATATTATTTAAGTTTGGTCGATGTTTTAAATGTTTAAGAAGGGGACATTTATCGAAAGACTGTAGTTATCGTAAAGAAGTAGTTTGTAAATACTGTAATGGAAGGCATCATTCAGCACTTTGCATCGCCTCCCAAGGGAACGTAAAAACGTCAGAAACCCAGCGGGTCCCGGGAAATGTAGAGCCAGTGGGAATTGGAAATAGTATGCACGTTGGGACGGGAAAATGCGTCGCTTTACAAACCGCCCAGGCCCAAATAGCGGGTAAGGGTTCCTCAAGGGTCCGGGTACTCTTTGACACCGCGAGTCATAAATCGTTTGTTACATCACGAGTTGTGAAATCGTTTGAATTAGGAACTCTTAGGCGGGAATGGTTGACTGTAAACACTTTCGGGCAAAGGGCTACGGGATCCAACTTGAGGGATGTTGTCGGGATAGATTTGACCCCGGTAGGGGGAGGGAAGGTCATGAGAATAGAAGCGTATGTTGTTCCCGAAATTTCTCACGTGCACAATGAACATCTGGAGATTGCGCGCAAAAATTACCCGCACTTGGTGCAAATATGGCTATCGGACGTTTGCAAGAGTAGTGAGCAGTTAGAAATAGACTTGTTGATAGGGGCAGACTATTTGTGGAGTTTTCAGACAGGCAACGTGGTACGGGGGGAGGTTCATGAGCCAGTTGCGGTAGAAACAGAATTAGGTTGGGTTATTTCGGGTCCATTAACTTACAATCAGTCAGCAGATAGAGAGCGGGTGGTTCAGGTAAACTTCATAGGATGTGACAGTGTTTCCCCAGACAACAGTTTAGACAGAAATATCCAAAGGTTGTGGGACTTAGAAACCCTGGGAGTGAAGGAGTGTGACGGAGTGTACGAAGAGTTTATGGATAACATTTCCTTTAACGGCGCTAGGTATTCAGTAAAACTACCCTGGAAGGAAGGACACGATAGTTTACCTAGTCATTACGAGCTAAGCTTGTCACGTATGAAGAGTCAGATAAGAAAGCTTAGAAAGGAGCCAGAAATACTTGAGGAGTATAGCGCAGTTATGAAGGAACAGTTAGATTCAGGAGTTATTGAGACAGTCACGCAATTAGAAAAGGCAGAACAGGTCCACTATATACCGCACCTGGCGGTCGTGCGCCGAGAAGCGAGCACAACCAAAGTTCGTGTTGTGTACGGGTAGTAACGAAAACGAAGACCCCGAAAACGAAGACCTAAGACCTAAGACCCATACGAAAACTAAGACCCGTACGAAAACTAAGACCCATACGAAAACTAAGACCCATACGAAAACTAAGACCCATACGAAAACTAAGACCCGTACGAAAACTAAGACCTAAGACCCATACGAAAACTAAGACCCGTACGAAAACTAAGACCCATACGAAAACTAAGACCCGTACGAAAACTAAGACCCATACGAAAACTAAGACCCGTACGAAAACTAAGACCCGTACGAAAACTCAAACCCATACGAAAACGAAGACCCGTACGAAAACGAAGACCCGTATATACGAAAACGAATACCCGGCAAAAACCAGCGTTACCCAGAGTTGCGTGACCTTAATAATAGTGACAATAATATTGAAGCAGACTGAGCGTACTGAGAACGTACTACTGAAATCGAAAATCAATGAGCGCTTTACATTTACATGGAGTTTTCGGTGAGAATTTTTCGACAAATGGAACGTTACAGTTACTTCAACACGTAAACGGAATGAAAAGATGCTGTTCCTTTTGAAAATTCCATTCTGATAGCACTGCGGGAGCCTAGGTCACACATGACTTGCCAAGGTTTTTAATCTTTTGGTCGGGGAAATGAGACAAATACAAATATGGTCAAATATCGTGTGACATTTGTACTCGTTTTGCGCGATGTTTGTACTCTACGAATTAGTGTTGGATTGGAATAATATTGAAGCAGACGAGTACTGAGAACGTATCGATCAAGTTTCATTGAAATCCTACATTTTGAAGTGAGTACGCCTCGCTACGCGCTACATGAGTAAAATTAAAACATCTTGGCAAGTACGCCTGTCGGCCCCGGCAAATGAATGAAAGGTCACTATTGATATGACTACACATAAGAAGCACTAACAAAAACTTTATTTACTAAGCAAAAAACAGATGACAGGCCTACACAGACTCCTATTTCGTGACATAAATTTGTACAAAGTAAGCCGTTCGGTTAAATTGGATTTGGTCGTCCAATTTATTTTGACGCCTCAAAGATGTTGCACTATGCTCTGTCAGTTGTATTATAAGGAGGCGATTTTAGCTAGGTTAAGTAGAGTCGAAAGACTGCCGCTCAGCAGATGTGAAGAGGTGATAGATCGGCACAGTTTCCCGTTAGTACATTTTGACACCTGTATTAATTTTTTTCTCTCCGCACCCTTCTACGCGGATGTAAAAGGAGAAATAATAATTGGGTAGCGAAGTTTATTTAAGCAAGTATTGTGCGCGAGAAGATTTCGATACGGTGCATTACTGCTGGGGGACTTTGGCTGTCTCTTCTGTGACGCAGAAGCAACCGTTTTCGATCAGGTTTTAGTTTTCGATCAAGTCTAGACTTTTGATCAGTAGTACTTAGTACGCTCAGTCTGCTTCAATATTATTCTGTCATTATTATTAATGTCACGCAACTCTGGGTAACGCTGGTTTTGGCCGGGTCTTCGTTTTCGTATATACGGGTCTTCGTTTTCGTACGGGTCTTCGTTTTCGTATGGGTCTTAGTTTTCGTATGGGTCTTAGTTTTCGTACGGGTCTTAGTTTTCGTACGGGTCTTAGTTTTCGTATGGGTCTTAGTTTTCGTACGGGTCTTAGTTTTCGTACGGGTCTTAGTTTTCGTATGGGTCTTAGTTTTCGTACGGGTCTTAGTTTTCGTATGGGTCTTAGGTCTTAGGTCTTCGTTTTCGGGGTCTTCGTTTTCGTTACTACCGTTGTGTACGACGCTTCCGCGAAGATAGGAAAGGAGGGGACTTCCCTAAACGACTGTTTACATGTGGGACCATCGCTAAAACCCCTTGTTGTTCGATATTTTGCTTAGGTTTAGAGAGAAAAGGGTGGCACTGATAGGGGATATTGAGAAAGCATTTCTCAACATCGAGGTAGACGAGGGAGATAGAGATAGTCTCAGATTTCTGTGGTGCGAAGATGTACACAAGCCCGATAGCAAAATTATAGTGTATCGCTTTTGCCGCGTAGTTTTCGGATTAAATGCCTCGCCATTTTTGTTGAACGCCACGCTGAGATATCATATCTCGAAGTACAAAGACGAAGATCCCGAATTCGTGAGAAAGATGCTTGAGAGTTTTTATGTCGACGACCTGGTGACTAGCCTGCGTTGCAGACGAACAAAACCCCGGTATAGTGCGTCTGCGAATTACTGCACAAAAGCTTGTTCCGGCCCCCCGCGTGTTACCAGGGATTTCTATAATAACCTCTGATTGGCTTTTGAATAGGGCCGTTCTTTCGTGCGTCGTAATTGGTCGAGTGCATCATGAGAAACCATAGTTACGCGTTCGATGAATACCAGATACCAGATACAGTAAAACGTTCTTGTCATTAATTTGTAAATTTGCCGTTCTGTATTGGAATTGTTCATCCAATCTATTTCGCTTTTCACTTGTTTAGAAAGGGCACGATATGCTGTCAGTTGTATTATTTGGAGGCGTTTAAAGTTGAGTAGAGCCATAAGGCATTGGTCTGCACGGCTTTCCGTTTGTATATTTTGCCCGGATATTTTGACACCTCTGTTTTACATTTGTCATATGTAATTACTATCGCGGTTAGTCTTGGAACATTCATATTTGCAAGATATTTTTTGAGCTTATGAAATATTCCCTCTGGTCCTAAATTTTCCGTGAAGATGTCGTTTGCATTCTGCATTTGTAATGCCGGGTCCGGCTGTTTATTGTGTTGCAAGGAGTGTTGCTTCTCATCACGGATGACGGATGTTCGTTGTGTGACATTCTTTCACCACAAGACAAATGTAGATTATTCAACAATTTATACCATGACCTTTTTGCTTGTCAGTTGTGTTTGCTTCTTGTCGTTATCGTTGTTTTCTTTTTTTATCAGATAGTTCGAACCGGCTGCTTTTTTACCGCTTCAAACGCTAATTCTCACCGATCTGGTCCGATCTGCCGTGATCGCCGCCAAGTTTGTTTTGTATCTGGTCTTCGTCGAAAGCGTAACTATGGTTTCTCATGATGCACTCGACCAATTACGACGCACGAAAGAACGGCCCTATTCAAAAGCCAATCAGAGGTTATTATAGAAATCCCTGGTAACACGCGGGGGGCCGGAACAAGCTTTTGTGCTCTAATTCGCAGACGCACTATACCGGGGTTTTGTTCGTCTGCAACGCAGGCTACCTGGTGACAGGCGAGAAGAATTCAACCGATGCGTTCCATTTGTACGAGACGTCAAAACAGCGAATGGCAGCGGGAGGTTTCAGGCTGCGAAAATGGTTGACAAATGACAAGGCGTTGAGAGATCGCATTGAGCAGAATGAAGAGAAAGAGAGGTCAGAGAGCAGCACATCGGACGCTAGTGATGGAGAGGAAACCTTCGCAAAAATCGCGCTCGGATCGGGATCGGAAATTAAGAAGGGATGCAAAAAGGTCTTAGGTCTCCCATGGGACTTGGAAAGGGATAGTATTCCGTTTAGTTTTGAGAAGCTTATAGAGCGGGCGCAAAAAATGCAGGCAACAAAGCGCAATTTGTTAAGTTTGCTGGCAGGGTTATTTGACCCCCTGGGACTTATTAGCCCCATGATTGTTCCGATGAGGATGCTTTTTCAAACACTTTGTTGCGAAAAACGGGATTGGGACGAGGAGCTTGAAGGGGAATCAAAAAAGAAATTCAGTGAATGGGTGGCGGATCTTTCCAAAATTGAAGGGATTTCAATCAACCGATGTGTCTATGAAAATCCAAAACAAAGGGTTCTCGAATGTCAGCTGCACGGATTTGGGGACGCGAGCACAAAAGCTTATTGCGCTGTAGTGTACCTAGTTTATGCTACAAATGAGGGGATTTTTGCAAAACTGCTAGCCTCGAAATCCCGGGTAGCACCCGTTAAGACGTTAACTATTCCGCGATTAGAGCTCATGTCCGCAAGAATTTTGGCCCAACTCATGCAGACCGTAAAGAATGCATTAGAATCCCAGCTGGAAATAAGTGGTACCAAGTACTGGTTAGATAGCAAAACAGCGCTCTGTTGGATACAAAACCGGGGGGAGTGGAAGCAATTCGTACGCCACCGGGTGAATGAGATTTTGAAATTGTCACACAAGAAAGATTGGGGGCACTGTCCTGGTGAAGAAAATCCAGCAGACATTGGCTCACGGGGAGCGCTAGGATCGAGACTTAAGAACGAGAAACTTTGGTGGTGCGGGCCGAAATGGTTAACCCAGACAGAAGACGAATGGCCATCGACGATAGAAGACATGGACACACCCGAAAGTCAAGAAGAACTTAAAAAGACAGCCAATGCGATGGTGGTGGAAGTAGAGTGCTTGCCGAGTGTTGCGAATGTTGTGGACATCAACAGGCATGGAAATCTAGAGAAACTACTCAGAGTGACCGCGTTTGTGTTCCGCTTCATAAGAAATGTACGCAAAAACCGAGACGGGAAGGCCAAAAGAAGTGGAAGATTGACAAAGGAAGAACTGACCGAGGCCGAACGTGAATGGTTGAAAGCAACGCAAGCTGATTTGCGAAGTCAGAAGAATTTCCAGCAGCTAAAAACCGAGCTAGGCGTAGTAGAGAGTGAAGGCATTCTAAGATGTGTTGGAAGACTGGTTAATTCAGACCTGGAATTTGATGCGCGCAGACCAATTGTCCTCCCGAGAGATCACGCGTACACAACTATGGTGATAAGAGATTGTCACGAGAAGGTGATGCATGGTGGTGTGAGAGCGACGCTCGCCGAAGTGAGGTCGAAGTATTGGATTCCTAAGGGTAGGCAATGCGTAAAGAAAGTTTTGAGTACATGCGTAACATGTAAACGCTTCGAAGGTCAAGCTTACGGCGCGCCGCAGACAGCAGCTTTGCCAGATTTTCGCGTTAGGCGGGCACCAGCGTTTTCGAAAGTAGGCGTGGATTTTGCTGGACCGTTTTATGTTAAAGCGGCTACAGGAGGTATGAATAAGGCTTACATTGCATTGTTTTCATGCTGTGTAACGAGAGCGATTCATTTAGAATTGGTTGAAGATTTGTCTGCTGAAGCCTTCAGGCTAGCGTTAAGGCGATTTACATCGCGAAAAGGCACGCCAACGCTTATTGTTTCAGACAACGCCAAAACATTTCAAGCGACTGAAAAAGCGCTTAACAATCTTTTTAAACATCCAGAGGTAGCCAGCGAATTAGACAGGAAGAGAATAGAGTGGCGATACAATTTAGAAAGGGCACCCTGGTGGGGAGGTTTTTTTGAGAGAATGGTTGGAAGTGTGAAAGCGTGTCTTAGAAAGGTGTTGGGTAACGCGAGATTAAGTTTTGCCGAGTTGTCAACAGTACTAGTAGAAGTGGAGGGGACGTTAAATTCACGACCACTAACGTACGAGTACGATGAGGTTGAGCATGAAGTCTTAACACCCTCGCACTTAATTTATGGTAGGAAAATCCAGTCTATGCCAGATGAGATAGCTGAGGAACCAGAAGAGAATGAGAGTAGTTGCTATGAAAGGTTCAGGTATTTGACAGAAAGGCTAACACATTTCTGGAAGAGGTGGAGGAACGAGTATCTAGTAAACCTTAGAGAATTTCACCGCGCAAAATCAGGTCGTGCAGTTAGGCAAGTTAAAGTTGGGGACGTAGTTGCAGTTTTTGAAGAGAACAAAAAGAGAGGAAAGTGGAAATTGGCAGTGGTAGAAAGTCTTATCACAGGTAGAGATAGTGTTGTCAGAGGCGCAAACGTAAGAGTCATTGCCAAGGGAAAACCTGTGCGCATTTCCAGACCTGTTCAAAAGCTGTACCCCATAGAAGTCCAAAGTACCTTTGAAGGGAGGAATCAAGTTAGGATTAGGCCGGTAAGGGAACACGCTAGGCGAAACCCGACAAGATCGGCTGCTTTAGATTCTAGATGGAAAACAAAACAAATGCTTGACTCGTAGGCGAGTCAAGGGGGGAGAGTGTCGGAAAATATTCCACGTATAATTGATTATTAATTTAGACCGTAACGCAATGCAATGCCACGAAATATTAACTATTATACTGATTATTATTAAACAAAAAGGTTTTAACTCGTAGATTTCGTGACATAATTTCGCAACAATGTAAACAAAGTCCGTAGTTTATTACTGTAAGAGAACTGATGTAATTGCACGCGTATAGCTAGCTAAATTAGGGAAGAGAACGTGTTATTGTGAAATATGAATTAAATTTAGTAATATTACAATACTTAGGCTTGGGATTTTACAGTACTCGTGATCGTGGGGAAATTACTAGTTTCGCAAGATATGATATGAAAATTGTAGTAACGTATATTGTAAGATCAGATCGTGTTAGAATTGTTAACGTAAAGAACTACTGGATTGTTAGATTGTTGAATCGCTAGATTGTTGGATTGTACTTGGAAATAAATCTGTAACGAAGAAAGACAGTCCTCTTGATTGTTGACCAGCGACTGCGGGATTTACAAAGATTCCGCGACACATCTTCATTATTTATTACCGAGCTTAAAATTTATCATCTTTGTTATTTCCAACAAGAAGTTGCTCTCTTTGTCTCTTCGCCTTGTCCATTTGCTTCTAAATCCGATTTTTTTGGCTGCATTTTGTCACATTTACAACCAATGGACTTTGATTTTTCCGTCCGAACACAATTCGCTCTGAGTAAAAAAACTGTTCGAGGCTGAACTTTAAAGCTTGCTGTACGCTTGTAACCGCGTACGCGCCTGAATGGTTTTACCGCGTCAGCGACGTTTATTGGTTAAAATTAATTGGATGATGAACCGAGAACCAATCAGCTGCAGGGCCGTTAATGCATTAACGGCCCGCTGGGAGTCATTTGCGGCCCGCAAAGCGCGTGTTTTAACTTATTTAATAAAAAACAAATACTCTAGGGAACATCGCATAATCTGAAAGGGCAATTTACATACAAAATTGAAAGGTCTATTTTCTCCATACTCTAAGTGTGTTTCTCGAGAACATTTTGTACTCTCAAGCTTCAGGAGTTATACAATTACCGGTTTTATAGCACGTCCTGGACAAGAACGGGTACATGCATTAGCACTTTAAAAACATGTTCGGAGGCCTAGCATGCTGTACGCTTCCTTATAGAGTCCAATTTCGCCGAATTCACATCGCTTTTATCTTGTTCATCCTGTGCTGTGTAATTAGCGTGCTCTTGTTGTTCTCTGTAAATGGTATTTTTACAAGTACGTCGAGCCCTCGGGCTACAGAGTTCAACAAGCTGAACAAGACCCTGCGGATAAAAGATGTCAAGCGAGTGGGAAACTACAGCTCAGCTTGCCGGCTGCCGAATTTGGATCCGTTTCATCCAAGCATACAAGAATTTATAAAAGATCTTGGCCAACTGCAGTGTAAAGGAGAGAGGTATTCCACCTTTATTAACAATGTGCTTGAAGTGAAGGGGGACGGCATATCTTCAGTACGATACAGAACAATTGATAGACCCCGCGGAGGTGATTTTAAGGTTGTTCTTTCCAATCCCAAGAATTTATCGAACCTGGCGAAGCCCACAAGTGAAGGTACGGTTGAAAATCATGCTGATAATGGTGAGATATTTTTAATTTCTTTTTCTTTAAACCTCGGTCGTTTCTTTGAGAGGCTTAGCCTTAATTTTAGACGTCTGAAATTCAGGCTCTGACCAGCTAAGAGCCAAAAGTTTGTGCCCTAAGTTACTCCTGTCAAAATAATTTAAAACGCATAAAATATACATGTTATGGCTGGATTTTAAAATCGAACCACATTCGAACCCACCAAAAAACTGCTTTTATTTGTTTGGCTTTGTTTCACTAGCTGCGTTCGATTTTTTTGGAAACCAGTCAATTTACGAATTCTTGAACAATATCGAACACTTCATCGCACAGGCCGGAAAATTTTAAAAACCGACTGTGTGTTATTGTAATCTTTCACTGATGTTTGAGTGAGTGCAGTGGTTTTGTACATCTGATGATTTTAATCATTCATTATTTAAAACTGACAATTAGCAGATGTCTAAACATAGCAGCAGGCAGAGATTACCAGGATAACAGTGGCTAACTTTCATCGCTTGGTTACCTTCTGTTGCGAAAAACATTCCCGAAATTCCGATCCTAAAATTCCGGAACCAGTCGAACCGAGAATTTCTGGACAAAACAGACCAAATATGAAGGCTGTCCAGTTGGTTCCGAATTTTACTTCAGTCTTTACTTCAGTAGATTTTCACGGATATGGGGCACAGATGAAATTAATACAAAGTAAAATGATTTATTGTACAGGTTTTTACCGCTTTTAATTATTCGTACGCGTACGGTAACCCAGTAATTAGATATGTTTCGCATAAGCCGAAGCCCACTTCATATGCTAATGATCCACTATTAGTGGATTTAGCAGAAATACCCTGGAGACTACCCTTTCCTTTGTTTAAAGGACGTAAACAGAACTTTGTTGGGCAGATTGTTAAATTGTCGTTTTAAAAAAAAAACAACCTAGCAGTTGGAAACTTATGGCGTCATTCGGCCAGTCGTTGTACAAGTCGTTGCAGAGGCACGTTGTGCTATTCAATCTCTATTTCAACCGAGTTCCCGCAAAAGTAAAGTTGAGTGAACATAAAAAGCGTAAGATGTTTTGAAAGTATTTTTCATTAAAAGTTAACCGTGACTCCAGTGGGAATATGACAAAGAATTCGAAAATAAAGATGAGTTTGTGTACGTGAGGTAACACGAAACATGGATGAGCGCATACATACACGGTTTGAACGAATTTTTTTTTATCAAAGACTGCGAGTCATGGCCGAACAGTTAGTTGTTGTTGTTGTTGCTTTTCTTTTTCGCCCGTGGCATTTCTGCGCAAAATAGAGCGCTTTCATTTTTCATTTTCATTTATGCGATCTAAGTCACAAGATCAACGTCACCGTGCAACCAGTTTTCGTCAGCAAAAAACTGGAACAAGAGCTTAAACCAAAAGAACTCAAGCCAACGATTGTTAATCACCATTGCGTTGTTTATTCTTTTTCATGTAATCTGTGTGATGCGGATTATGTCGGGTACACAGCCCGACACCTACACAAACGCATTGCTGAGCACAAATCATCGGCGATTGGAAAGCATTTCAAAGAATCTCATGGCGATGTGAACCTCCTAAAGGAAAACCAATTTCGTGTCCTGAAAAAATGCCGAGGAAAATTTGACTGTCTCATTTACGAGATGCTATTCATAAAGAAACTGCGACCAAATTTGAATACGCAGGCGGACTCTATACGTGCTAAACTCTTTGTTTGACATTGAACATTTTTCACTTCACAACTTTTATTAATTATTCTCTATTGTCTATTTTTTAGTATTTATACATTTAATCACATATTTTCTTTGCTTGATAATGACGTTAAGTCAACGTCGAAACGTCGTGGTCTTTTTAGAATTTTTTAAACGGAGTTTATAATGTTTTTAGGTAATGTATTATCGCAAATTTTTATTGTAAAGTGTTCATTTTAATTGACAAGAAAATGATTGTCTTGAACAAAAACAACGGCTTGTGCATGTTCCTTTGCAATCAAAACTAGTCTCCTGGGTATTCTACTAAATCCACTGATAGTAGATGATTAGCATATGTAGTGGTCTTATGCAAAACATCTCTATTAAGGAGGCTCGATGTAGTTTTTTTAGCCGAAGAGTGGTTGTTTTGAAATATAAAATTATCTAGGAAGCCAATGTTCGATTTTTGTCAAAATACACCATAATGATCAAATATGACCAAATTTTAATTTTTTACCCGTCACTTAGTCACAAAGGTTACCATAGCAACCATTGACGTTTTCTTTTGTTTACAAACAAGCTTGATTTTCTCGAAATCTAGATTAACTCTTGCTGTTTATTTTTTGATATGTTAAAGTTTAGTACATTGACTTACTGTCGACGAAATTTCAGAAAAATCTGTAAGAGCATTTTCAAGTAAATCAAGAATGAAATTTTCAGAAAAACCCCGTTTTAATATAAAATAGGCGCTTTTAAATTGTTTCGTATTTTTTGAGTGCAGTTACTCTCACTGAAATATAAATACTTACACCATCAAAGACCATTAACTAAACGCGAAAGACTTTTTGCCTTAATTTGTTAAAATATATCGACTGCTGATTGTAGGAAATTATAAGAAAATACCAAAAACTTCATTCTTGATTTACTCTAAAACGCTCTTACAGATTTTCCTAAAATTTTGTGTACAGGTAGTCAATCTACTATACTTGAACATATCAAAAAATAAATACCAAGTGTCAATCTAGATTTCGAGAAAAACAAGCTTGTTTGAGAACAAAAGAAAACGTCAATGGTTGCTATGGTAACTTTTGTGACTAAGTGACGGGTAAAAAATTAAAATTTGGTCATATTTGATCATTATGGTGTATTTTGGCAAAAATGGAACATTGGCTTCTTTGATAATTTTAATTTTCAAAACAACCACCCTTTGGCTAAAAATACTACATCGAGCCTCCTTAAACACAATAATGCTTTGAGCAATTCTGCAAGATAGACACAGTGATGTGAACACAACAAATGACCATTTCACATTTTACTCGTACAGATTCTGTTCATTTCTCGCCAAAAAAAAACTCAATTTCAAAACCGTCTACACGTGATTTAAAACACTCGAGAAAGTTTTGGAGACTTCGAAACTACTCAATGTTCTGTAAACCCCCCGGCTGCCTGCCCAATGCGTGTAAGAACTGCGGCATTTCGCTTTCCCCACATAAGATTCTTGATTTTCTTACTAAGATTACATCAACCTGTGGAAAACACGTTTTTGAAATAAAATGTACTGAAACTTTCTTTCGTGTTACAAGATTTTATCCAATCATGAGACTCCAAAACAATGGCCAAGAAAGGCTTTTAATTTTCCATGTTTCCAAATAGAAATTTTGCTGTTTTAAAACTCAGAATAAATTTCATTAAAAGGGGATTAATAAGTCAAGTGGAGAGAAAACCTAATGAAGAAGTGATAGTAGATTTTCATGTTTTAGCCAATGGGATAGACCGTTTCAACAATTACTCAGACGACATTCTCTATTTGTTAATTGTTGCACTTCTATCTTTATTGGAAGTTTATGTCTTGTCAAACTCTTCTTGTACAAAGTTGTTCTCAGAGATTTTCCTCAACATATCAAAAAGTAACATAAGATTCATTCTAGGTGGCAACTCTATTCAAAATCGGCGAAATAACACAGATTATCTTTGTTCAACAGAACCATTTATGGGAAAGGCGACAGTAAAAGCGGACTTTGTCCGAGTCGATGTCGTTACCAGATGCGGGGAAACCAAGAGTGACGTACATATGCAGGTGTCACCAAAAGAGGAAGTCTCCAAAAGACCCGTGAAGCCTGGCGGTATTCCACTTGATGTTGCTCTCATCATGTACGACTCCACCTCGGCGGCTAATTTCAAAAGAAAGATGCCTAACACTTTGGAATATTTGACCAAGAACCTCAACTCGGTTTTGCTGGAAGGTTTGTTTGCTAAAAATGTTAATTATTGTAGCTATTGTTTGTTGTTGTTGTGTGGATTGACTTAATCAACAGAAAGTGATCAAACGGAGATAATACTCCTATAGATTTTCTTCTGTTGTGCGTCTCTAATGAATTATTTCTGAAAAGTCTCGGAACTTATCTTTCCTCGTCTGATTACCGTGCATCAGCTGTGACGCAAATAACCAGTAATTTACGCGAAAAGTACGCGAAGACCGTAGGAAAATTTTGTCGCGCTATTGTTTTGCCCTTTGAAGTGTGCCGGTTTTCCTAACCAGTCACCTCTACTAACTATGGTTAAATACAACATCTAAAGCTCTACGCGCCGCTGCGTATTCTATACAGTTTCATGATTTCTTCCCCTGCTTCCCTCAGGTCATACAAACTTGTTTTATAACTAAAAAATTGCCCACAAGGGGAGATGCTTTCAGTTTAGATTGTGGTTCGATCTACTTATTACTTTTTTGTTTTCCCTTTTGCATATTTTATTTGATGGAACGCCAGCAAATCTTAATTTTTCTTGAAATTGCCACTCGCTTCATCAAGGTATTGAATAAAGCCTGGTTTTACTAGCGACGCAAGCACAAGCGCAAGCATTAGCACAATCATACAAAAAGGACACATTTTGATCCATGTTCTTGTGCTTGCCGTAAGCACAAGCACAAGGATAAAACTGCAAGGCGCTTGTGCTTTTGCTTGAGTCGAAGCCGTTTTCACGGTGAATTAATTAACAATTATTCGCCGAAGTCGAGGGGATTATTCAACAATAATCACTGAGCCTGAGGCAAATAATTGTTTTAGTATAATTTTTAGAGGTGATCATCAAGAACTTTAAAAATAACAATAGCAAACAAGAAAACAGCAAACACAAGTGTTCACTTGCGTACAGTATGTTGCCCTATTTCCCGGACACCCCTATTTCCGGACACTTCGACTTAAAAATTTCGTATATGGTCGTAACATTAAAATTAAGTTAAACAAAAAGTTCAGAAGACTTAGCGATTAGTCTGCTTTCGTTTGCTCTTTTTTCGGCCGAGCTGTGCTCCGTTTAGAGGGGAAAATTCAAGTTTTCGTGGAGGTAGGTAAAAATTATTTTCTTCGTAAATCCGATTTTTACAGCGCGTCAAACTACATCGTTTCAATAAAGCGCTCTGCTCTCGCAAAGTGCGCGATATATTATATTTATTTATATATTAACGTAAAGGTAAAAGGACTAGGTTTATCAGCATATAATAAATTTTCAGTTTTCGCTCTTAATTTCCGAGCACGGTCACCAAAGAGTTAAGTTGAATTTTTGATGAGGTGTGCCTAATTCCGGACGCATACCTACAGCAAACTTGTTTACCTATTTGAAAACAATTTTATGGAATAGGTTTTGAAAAACAAGCATTTTTGTAACTGTCTGTGCTGTATTAAAGCTTCGATACCTGTTTTGGTATTGATTAATCTTCCTTGGCGAACTTCGTTTCAAGTGGCCGAAACATTCGCTGAACATTGTTTATGTCAATGGCCTGATGATTTCCTCGCTAAAATTGAAAGAAAAATGCTTTAAATTTTGCCTGAAAGACAATTTTTCAAAAGAATAATCCTTTATTCAGCCCTAATGACTTATATTTTGCCATGATCGGGAATAATATTTCCGAGAGAAAGGGAGTATTTTCCTCGTAACGATCGTCCGGAATTAGGGCAACTCGTCCGGAATTAGGGCACCGAATTTGACCAACTCTTTCCATGATTACAAAGAAGCCAAAGAGATTTAGAAGATAAAACTCCACGACCTACTTACCAGCAGTGGAAGCTACATTGTGGGTAAGTTTCAGCTCGTAAGTGCTGTTTTGAAGTAAGATATTACGGTAAGTGCAAAAAGTGTCCGGTAATAGGGCAACATACTGTACGGTGTAAACCAGTTTAAATCATCGATTGCAATCAGAATTTATTTAGTTAAAGCAATAAAACGGAACAAAACAAACACAATAAGAAAGATAGATGTCCGTTACCTTTGTATGATTGTGGATGACTTCTAAGCGAATGTGCGAATCCTCTTAAAATGAGTAGCTCCGGTGAGAAGAGAACTAAATAATGTTTGCTCAATCGATCCGACTGAGTTTCTCATCGATCGCCAAAACCGCCGTGTTTACGATCATTTCTAATGCCTTGAGAACCATCTCTTGAAAATATTTTCGGTCCAAAAGTCTTGGTAGTTAATTTGAAAAATTCCCAATGTTTAAATTATCCGGGACTTGGACTGGTTTCTTTCAAATCAAAGAAATTTTCATTCAGCAAAAGCGGCCATGTTTACTTTCCTGGATGTCAAAGGTGGCGTGGCTAAGTAACCAAGCCTTCAAAGCTATAATCACCTCGCGCGGGGTGATTATAGCCTCATAAGCCGAGCTTCTCGACCAATCAGAATGCTTCAATTCTTATAATCACCTCTGAAATTATACTAAAAGCTGTTATTCTTGCGCTTGTGCTTGCGTCGCTAGTGAACACCAGGCTTATCGCCTAACATGAATACTACATTTTCATTCGTAGGCGAGACAATTGTAGGCGATGGTACAACTGCTCAACTCTGTGCAATGCTCACTGGGATAGCTGAAAAGGCACAACCTGAAGCAAGACGAAGCGAGCCTTCATCAGACTCAGTTGATAAATGGAGGTGGATTTTTAAAGATTTTAAACAGAAAGGATACACAACTTTATTCTCAGAGGACTCTCCGCATTACGCATCGTTCAATTACCGTTTGTACGGCTTCAGAGACCCGCCCACTGACCACTACGCCAGGCCGTTTTGGTTGGAAGCAGAGAAGTTTATCGACGGTTATTGTATCGGTAGCAGAGCTTCTCATAACATCTCATTGGAATATTTGTTAAGTTTCTACCGTGCGTACAAAGATAAGCCAAAGTTTTCTCTAATAACGCATGCAGTTATCTCTCACCAGGATCTGAACCCGATTGGTTACGTCGATGACGATTTGAAAAGCATTTTACAAACCTTTGAGAAAGAGGGCTTTCTGAAAAACACTTTGCTGATTATATTCGGTGACCATGGAATACGATTTTCTGGACTGAGAAAAACAATTCAAGGTAAATTGGAGGAACGTCTTCCATTTATTTCTCTCACATTTCCTAAATGGTTTATTGAGAAATACCCAGACCTACACAGCAATCTTGTCCATAACTCCAAAGTATTAACCACGCCCTTTGATGTGTACGCTACACTTCAACACCTCCTGTCTTACCCTAATTACCCAGACGGGATTACGACTGGTCAAAGCCTGTTTAGCAAGATTGACGAGGGCAGCCGCACATGCGAGAATGCAGGTGTTGAGGAACATTGGTGTCCTTGTCTTAACTTGGAAAAGATTTCTACAGATGAGCCCTTGATCAAAAATTTGACGGAGTTTGTGGTCAAGTTTATGAACGATTTAATGTTCCAAAAGTATCAACTAGGAAAGCTATGTCACAAACTGGTATTAAAGGAAATCAAAAGTGCGTTTCATGACATGCCAAATGAAAAAATGCAGTATTTTGCAGAAAGTAAACGCGATGACGAATGTGATTCATGCGGGTTAGTACTCGGTGACAAATCTACCAATACACTGGCCGACGACACATTGTATCAGTTGCAGTTTGAAACTTCACCTAATGAAGGATTTTACGAAGCTTCTGTAAAAATGAAGAAAGGCGTTCCTTCACTTGCGGGCGATATAAGTCGTATCGACGCTTATAAAGACCAACCGTACTGTATCGCGGAGAAATTTCCCCTCTTACGGAAGTACTGTTACTGCACTTAAAAGCCTGCAAGATAGATGTACTGCATAGTGCAATAATGAAATCTATTAACACAAGGGAGCGTGAAATTAAGGTTTGGAGTAACAGGATATAATACGGTAAATAACAACACAAAACAACCTGAAAGCTAGTTAAGTCGTCCGGTTAGTGCAATTCAGGCTTAGTGCTCCTCTCAATCGGTTCACTGGTCTTCCATAAGGCGACTCTGAGCTGTTTTCTACTCGCAAATGTCAGGTTGTCAGACAACCGTGTGTGTGACTGCCCGTCACATCAATCTGCTTCTGCGGGTTAGAGGACATCTGAGCCGCACCTTTAACATTTGACAAGTTTGAACTTGGTGGCAGAAAGCGGCCGGAGGGAGGTGGGTGGGGTTGGGAATAGACTCCGACTGAGCAATTTCTCTTTTGCTATTAAGTCCGTGGCCGCTGCTTCGCCAGTAGAATACAGCTTATTCGAGAAAAGTTGACGGAAAAAAAAAAAACACAAAAGTGCACGCGACAAGACCGAAAGGTGGTCTGGGTATTCACTGGAATTTTGCATATTGACCTTGAGGAAATGTTCAAGTTTGTATTTTTGCACGTGAAGAATTTGTTTTTCCACTCAGAAGGCCTTTTTCTGTAGTTTTACGTTTACTGTAGCTTGTCTTTGGGGGTCCTTTGAGTTTTGAAAATTCTTCTAAAATTCAGCGTGGCTAAAAGTACTTTGCATGTTTCAACGTGTTTGAAGAGAAAGAAAATGAGCTAATTCGCGTTTGTTCAGCACGTGTAGTAGCCCTTTACTTCTCCCCATAATTCCTTTCGGTCTAGTCGCGTGCACTTTTGTGCTTTCCGAAAACCTTTCTTCAGTTTCTTGAGTTAGCTGTGTCGTGCTCGCTTGCTTTCACGTTCGTCCCCACATTATTTTAGTCTAGTCTAGCCTTATTATAGTCTAGGTCGGGAAGGGCTATTATCAAGATTTGGGGGCTTATTTGGGTGCAGGCTTGCGTTACTCTTATAGTTAAGTAAACGTGCGAGAATTCCCTCTCATCCCAGAGGACTATGATAGCATCACCGCGAGTATACTGGTAGATATATTCCGGAAAAAGAGAGGAGCATACAAACAAACGCTGAAGACAATTTCACTGGTTCTCTCTAATTTATTGCAAAACTTTTTATCACACATTTACAACGTACAAAGCTCAAAGTCTTGTTTTTCGTCCATTGCAGCAGAATGCACAAAATACTGAACGGACAAAACGTAACTCAAGACCATTTTACTGTAATAAACAGTTTGCAAATAGTCCGTCATATCACTGAGCGATTGTATGTATTCAATGTGGAAAAAGACATTTAAAATTAAGCTCGACACTTCGATTGAGTCACTTTTTCATTTGACTGAATAATGTATCAGTCAAAGCGAGATCATCCCCCCTGGGCAACCCCCGAGCATTTGACCGCTACTGAGGCCCAGATAGTGGGGAATTTAAATTTTGATCGAACAGAAGCCCGAATTGAGCGGGCATTTGATCGTCGACAAAATGTGTTATAAACTATAAAACGCTAGCGTGCTAAAGCCCGTGGAGTAAGTATTTTGTTACGTTAATGTAAAGAAGTTTCAACGTACCAGTTTACCTAAAAAAAATGCTGATTAATATGGCATGAGTGTCCGTTTAGACCTAGTGTTAACGAGAAAACCCAACTCACAATGACATTTCAGCCTCGACCGGTGGGGAATTTGACCGTGCGTTTGGCCCACAAAGTGGGGAATTTGATCAGACATTTTGAAAAAAGTCGAATGCCCGGGGATTGCCCAAGGGGGTCATGATCTCGCTTGGAATTAACTGAAAAAAAACAACAGAATATACAATTAAAGAAATAGTCATTCAGTTTGCAGCGTCCATCCTAACATGCTTCCATAAGACTGGTAATGTCGTCCACGAGATCAAACGGTTCGGTGGGGGGCAAGTAGCGCTTTACGGGAAATCCTCGATGATCCACTAGAAACTTCTCAAAGTTCCACGAGATGTCGTTACTCCTCACAGGGGACCACAGGATCGTAGTTTCCCATGATGGAGTGATGACCCCACCAGGGAGGAGACAGCGTGACTACAAAGTGTAAATTGAGCATACCTTGTTAGTGGATAGCCTCCTACGCAGACGTTCTTTGGACTCGTCACGCGTTCCTCCCCCACGGAGGAACGCGTGACGAGTCCAAACAACGTCTGCGTAGGAGGCTGGTTAGTGGATTGATTGAATACATTCGAAGTTGCGTCTTGACTGATAACCCCACCAGGGAGGAGAAAGCGTGACTACAAAAAGTAAATTGAGCATACAGTGTAAGTGGACTGACCGGTTAGCTCAGTTGGTAGAGCGCCGTACTGTCGTGCGGGAGGTCTCGGGTTCGACTCCCAGACCGGACCAACACTCTGGGGGTTCAAATAATTGAGGAGAACGTGCTGTCTTTGTAATTAAATCTGCAAATGGTTAGACGTTCTAGTCTTCTCTAGGCCCCATCTCCTGCATCTTCAGTGGACGTTAAAGAACCCACACACTCATCGTAAAGAGTAGGGCACGAAGTTCCCGGTGTTGTGGTCTGTTCTATATTCTATGAGTTAGGTGGTGGGGTGAGATCATACACATGGACAGATATGCTGATGTCCTGTCTCATTCCATAAATTCTAATTGTGAAGCGCATTGAGCTTTGTAAATGCGCTATATAGGAACCTATATCATTCATTCATTCATTCATTCGGTATAGCACTACGGCTTTTAGCGAGCGCTTTCTTTCAGGGTGTTTTCTAAATTGAATAAACCATATTCGTATTCTCGGTATTGGACTGGAACTACATTGTAGCGTGCAATGGAGGCTAATGCGGGGGAATAATCATTAGAAAAAGCTTCATTTGCATTTGAAAGAATTCCCCGCATTAGCCTCCACCGCAAGCTAGTTCCAGTCCAATACCGAGAATACGAATATGGTCTATTGTTGACTATGTGTCGATCACTTTCAGCAATCACATCGGCAAGTACAGAGTACTTTTTGGGAATCGGATATTCAGATGGTGACCTCTGTGTTTGTGCGTGGGTCTAAGCTGGACAGCATCACTTATCACTCTTGTGCTTATTTTGGAGGACGCTTCAAAATTATTAATTCCACATATCGTTTATCAGATCGTAATGTCTTTTGTCACTCATCAACATTGCGTAATAGCTATATGATCTCATTGCATGTTCAGCACGTGATTTACATACAGTACGCTCAGTAGGCGTATTGAACAACATTTTTGGGGAAAGTGTTCTTTGCATATATTGTTTGTACAATTTCTTTTTTGCGCGTATATCTAACATTGTTCCCTTTTTAAAGCGATCTTTCGATTGTCGTAAGCATTTGTGTAGAGGGGATATGGTTCCAGCATCACATGGTCTCACTGTCACGTTTAAGTGGTCTAAAACTAATCAAGCCGGTTCACGTCGTTTGCTTTTGCCCATTCGCCCTTGTGCCCCGTAAAGATGTTTCATCGTATGTGTGTTCATATTCCGGCGTCACCCACGTCTCCTGCATTTGTCCTCCCGGTAACCCTCCTAGAAGGGTTACCCTTCTAGAAGGGTCAAAAGATCACCCTCCTTTACATATGTTATCCCTAGGGCTCGCCAAAAAAAAAAATCCACGGAAAACTGAACCCGTTAAATTCGCACTGCGTCTTGTACTCTTTGATACATTTAAGAAGCAGTTCAACGGCCTCAGGCGCCCATGTCCATAGCCTGTGTACAGCCGTCCCGCTCCCCTCAAAAAAATCGCATTTTTTTTTAAATGCTTACGACAATCGAAAAAGTATCGTCCCGGCTTGGATTTGCCTCTTTTGCCGGCATAGTTCTCCGAAATAATTCTCCAGGTTTATAACTGTGCGAAGCCATGTTTGAAGTAAACAGGAATGTGACAGTAATATGTTCGTCCTAAACCTGACCATCCTAGGAGGGTAACCCTACCTTAAATTAAAATTTAATATAAATAAACAAAAACTTGACCCTCCTGGAAGGGTAACCCTAGCAAGCACCCTAGGGTTACCCTCCTCTTAGGGTAACCCTACCTCGCATGTAAACGAAACCGGGAAAACAATAGAGGAGGGTTACCCTCCTAAAAGGGTAATCCTTCTAGAAGGGTTACCCTCCTTCCATGTAAACAGGCCTTTACATATAGTACCGGCTCAGTAGGCGTATTGAACATTATTTCAGTATTGATTTTTGGGGGAACGTGTTCTTTGCATTTTATTTGTACAATTTCCTTTACTCATCCCTCCCACCCATATGGTGGGCAGAGAGCTTTATTTCTTTAGGGTTTAATCGGGTTTTTGTACTATTGTGAAATAAATCTCTCTTTACAAACAAATGGTGTGTTCTATTTTGTCACTTGTCAGTTCGTATAGATATCTCGGGGGAATTAAGAATAAAAGAATCTACAATGGAATCCACACTGTGTATTGTATAATTATAGTATTTCACTTTCGTTTTTTTTGAATGGGTGGTTCGATCTTTCATGATATCACAACCTCGGCCTTCGGCTCACTAGCGACGTAAGCACAAGCACAGGCACAGGCGTAACAATAACAGCTCTTATTTCACCGTGAAAACGGCTTTGACTCAAGCAAAAGCACTAGTGCATTGCAGTTATATGCTTGTGCTTGTGCTTGCGGCAACCACAAGAACAAGGATCAAAATTTGTCCTTCATGCGTGATTGCGCTTATGCTTGCCCTTGTGCTTGCGTCGCTAGTGAAAACCAGGCTTTAATTACAATATTTAAATATTTTAAAAGCGCTCATTTGTTTGGGATAGAATGTACAAATGGAGGTTTTACGAAAAATCCTTTTCCCGTACCTAACTCGCGCTTCTCCTTAGGTCTTTTGATTAGTCACGCGCAATACTCACTCGCTTCGCGCTCCCCCCTAACGGATAGATTTCAGCCATTTATAGAGAGCTATATTACTACAGTAGCAAAAACATAAACATACATGGTCCTAAATGACGCTAGGAAATAACCCAAATTACCTTCAAGAAAGTGTAGATTTGATCTTCGTTCTTGCCATTGACTTGGATCTTCTGAAAGAGCGGAAAATTCGGCTCAAATCCATTGCCCGGCCTGACGTATTTCAATCCATTCAAGATCTCTCGAGCATTCGCTCCGGGCTCCTGGTACATGAACTGATTGCATGGAAACGCCAACACGGAGAATCCACACTTGTACTTGCCGGTGGAAAACTCTCTCATTAGTGCATTCAGATGAGGGTACTGTACAGCGTACCCTCAGTAGGTCGCCACGTTTAGCACAAGGCTAACTTCGCCGCGGTACTTGCTCAACGAAACTGCCGTTCCATTCAGAAACTTTGTGGGGAAGTCGTACAAGGAATGACTGACATCTCGAGTACAATTCGTCCACGTTTCTTTGCTTGCCTCGGCTGCATAACCAGCAAAGAGGTACAAAAGGAAAGCGAACACAGGAGGGCGGGCCATCACGACTTGCGTCGTGATATGAATTCAAATGCTCGCAATGCGTTACGCAACTTATAAACTATCCTGACTCATGCGCACTGTGAAATACGGTGTACGATGATCGATGAGTATCAAAAACTACATGAAATCTGGAAAAACACGAAAAAACTTGAAATACGCGAAAAACCAGGCATAACTAATCGATGATCAATGACATCAATTGGTAATCGATGAGTAATCGAAGGGTAATCAGTTGATTAGTCATTGATTATTGGCGATGATCAATGAGTAATCGATGAGTAATCGAAGCTCAAAAATTTTGTGGCCTATCGATTACTCATCGATGACATCGATTACTCATTGATGTGGTTGATTACCTATTGATGTTATTGATAACTCATCGATGACCCATCGATTAAACTCATCGACTATTATACTGCACACAAGACACATTCCTTGCTTTCTTGTACCATTTTTTTCTTTTGTGATTTTTTTTTATAACTGGCGTTCCTGTTGACGAAATTACGCCTTCATAAAAGGTCAAATAACCTTCCGGCATGTCGAGACGTGAAGTGCTAATCACAAAAACAGATGATCACTTTATCCAACTCATTATTTAATAATAAAAAAAACTGAACAGGAACCAGCCAGTCTGAAAATGAAACTAACAAGTACGCTGACAACGACTACGTGGTTATAGATTTGTTCCTGTTGATGTTTGTCAGCAAAGTAAAACTGCTTTGGCTTAGGGAAACAGCCGTCATAGGCAGTAACATTACGCACCGGAATGAGGTGATATCGATGAGTAATGAATGAAATCAATGACTAATCAATGGAATCAATGACTAATCGATGCAATCGATGACTAATCGATAACCAAAAATTTTGTGGCCTATCGATTAGTCATCAATTACTCATCGATCATCGGCAATAATCAATGACTAATCAACTGATTACCTATTGATTACCTATTGATTACTCATTGATTTTATTGATGCCATTGATGTCATCGATTAGTTATGCCTGGGAAAAAATCTTGAAAAACGCGAAAAAATCTTGAAAAACGCAAGAAAACTGGAAAAACCAAAACAAATCTTGAAAACGCCATAAAAAACTTGAAAATCACGCGAAAATCTTGATAAATATGCTGAAAGCTTGAAAATTATCATGAAAAGGTCATATGAGATATTGATCTCACGTGACACGACGTGCTTGTTGAATAAATGTCTGTTTGACCAAACACGACTCCCGTTGGTCGGTTAACCTTCAGTCTGTTTAATTAAGGATTTTTCCTTCTCTAGATGACTAGAGCTGTTTCTGTAAAAATATTAATGTCAGTTTGTTTGCTAGTTCTGTGGCATTTTTAGTTAAGAGTCGTTTGTCATTCCTATAAAAGAGTATTGTTGTCTCACCCTGTAACGTGTATCGGATCCCCCGGGGGGAAGGGTACTCCCTTATAAGGGCTTAACGAGGACGTGCGGCCAGATGGGGTATAAGTAAGACTAAAACTGCAAGGGACCGCGAACGATAATGCTGCTATTCGTAGGATCTACTGAGAGATCTGATCAGCAATAAAATGAAATAACAAACAGCTGCAAGCAAGGCTGATCATACTACGTGAAAATAGGCTTTGCGAGACAACACCACGACTGGAACCGATACAGCAGGATTGCAACCGCGGACAGCTGTTTCGTTATAGTTTTCAGGCTTTTTTGTCTTGAACGGGGAATATATTTCACCCCTTTTTGTCTTAAACGGGGTATCTTTACATGGACCAATGTCGAACAGGATAGGCTTATATGCCTGCAGAGGAGTAAATTTATACAAACTTAGCCACAAATCAAATTTCCACAAATTATTCATCCGTACTTACGTTGATTTCGGCATTGATACTTAGCTCAATTCGCGATTACAACAAAACCAGTGAGGTACTTGTTTATGTCTAAGACGGGGTATCAAAAATTGACATTCTGTGTTAAACAGGGTAGGAAAATCAGAGGTTCGTGTCTTAAACAGGCCGGGCCAGGGTTTAGGAGGCCGGGCCGTACCTCCCTACCCGAGGTCATGTCAAGTGCCCCCTCCCCCCGGAATCGGATCAGTGGACCTCTCTGACAGTGATTTTGCTTATCATTGGCGTGCGGTCAGCTCGCAGGATTGTTTTTTTTCCAACTGATGCTAAGATTTTTTGGACCAACTTTCGAGCAACTTTTATTATCAGAAGCAACTTTTTTGGATTTTTGCAGCAATTTTTGAGCAACTTTTTGAGAAATTACGGGCAACTTTTTGGGAAATCTCGAGCAACTTGTGGAAAGCTCCACTGTCGGGTGTGTTCCGGAAAAAGAGAAAAACAAACAAACAAACGCTGAAGACAAAAATATTATAATAAACAACATTTACATTTCACTGGTTCTCTCTAGTTTATTGCAAAACGTTTTATCACACATTTACAACGTACAAAGCTCAAAGTCTTGTTTTTCGTCCATTGCAGCTGAATGCACAAAATACTGAACAGACAAAAACGTAACTCAAGACCATTTTACTGTATTAAACAGTTTACAAATAGTCCGTCATAAAATTGAGCAATTGTATGTATTCAATGTATAAAAAGACATTCAAAATTAAGCTCGACACTTCGATTAAGTCACTTTTTCATTTGACTGAATAATGTATCAGTCAATTCCAAGCGAGATCATCCCCCCTTGGCAACCCCCGGGCATTTAACCGCTACTGAGGCCCAGTTGGTGGAGAATTTGATTAAACAGAAGCCCGGATGGTCGGGTATTTGACAGTTGACAAAATGTGTTATTATAAACTATAAAACTCTAGCGGTGTTCAAGCCCGTGAAGTAAGTATTTTGTTACGTTAATGTAAAGAAGTTTCAACGTACCAGTTTACCTAATAGGGCATGAGTGTCCGTATAGACCTCGTGTTAACGAGAAAACCCAACTCACAATGACATTTCAACCTCGACCGGTGGGGAATTTCACCGTGCGTTTGGCCCACAAAGTGAGGAATTTGATCAGACATTTTGAAAAAAGTCAAATGCCCGGAGGTTGCCCAAGGGGGTCATGATCTCGCTTGGAATTAACTGAAAAAAAAAAACAGAATATACAATTAAAGAAATAGTCATTCAGTTTGCAGCGTCCATCCTAACATGCTTCCATAAGACTGATAATGTCGTCCACGAGATCAAAAGGTTCGGTGGGGGGCAAGTAGCGCTTTACGGGAAATCCTCGATGATCCACTAGAAACTTCTCAAAGTTCCACGAGATGTCGTTACTCCTCACAGGGGACCACAGGATCGTAGTTTCCCATGATGGAGTGATGACCCCACCAGGGAGGAGACAGCGTGACTACAAAGTGTAAATTGAGCATACCTTGTTAGTGGATAGCCTCCTACGCAGACGTTCTTTGGACTCGTCACGCGTTCCTCCCCTACGGAGGAACGCGTGACGACGGGAAGGAACGCGTGACGAGTCCAAAGAACGTCTGCGTAGGAGGTTGGTTAGTGGATTGATTGAATACATTCGAAGTTGCGTCTTGACTGATAACCCCACCAGGGAGGAGAAAGCGTGACTACAAAAAGTAAATTGAGCATACAGTGTAAGTGGACTGACCGGTTAGCTCAGTTGGTAGAGCGCCGTACTGTCGTGCGGGAGATCTCGGGTTCGACTTCCAGACCGGAAACGTTCCCGGTGTTGTGGTCTGTTCTATATTCTATGGTCTGGTCTGGTCTGTTCTATATTCTATGGGTTAGGTGGTGGGGTGAGATCATACACATGGACGGATAGCGGCTGCGAAAGGCGCCTGATATGCTGATGTCCTGTCTCATCCCATAAATTCTAATTGTGAAGCGCATTGAGCTTTGTAAATGCGCTATATAGGCACCTATATCGTTCATTCATTCAATATAGCAGTACGGCTTTTAGCGAGCGCTTTCTTTCAGGGTGTCCTCTAAATTGAATAAACCATATTCGTATTCTCGGTATTGGACTGGAACTACATTGTAGCTTGCAATGGAGGCTAATGCGGGGGAAATATTATTATTAGAGAAAACCTCATTTGCATTTGAAAGAATTCACCGCATTAGCCTCCATCGCAAGCTAGTTCCAGTCCAATACCAAGAAAACGACTATGGTCTATTGTTGACTATGTGTCGATCACTCCGACGCGCGTTTTTCAGCAATCACATCGGCAAGTACAGAGTACTTTTTGGGAATCGGATATTCAGATGGTGACCTCTGTGTTTGTGCGTGGGTCTAAGCTGGCCAGCATCACTTATCACTCATGTGCTTATTTTGGAGGACGCTTCAAAATTATTAATTCCACATATCGATTATCAGATCGTAATGTCTTTTGTCACTCATCAATATTGCGTAATAGCTATATGATCTCATTTCATGTTCAGCACGTGATTTATATATAGTACGCTCAGTAGGCGTATTGAACAACATTTCTGGGGAACGTGTTCTTTGCATATTGTTTGTACAATTCCTTTTTTTGCGCGTATATCTAACATTGTTCCCTTTTTAAAGCGATCTTTCGATTGTCGTAAGCATTTGTGTAGAGGGGATATAGTTCCAGCCCCACAAGGTCTCACTGTCACGTTTAAGTGGTCTAAAACTAATCAAGCGCTAGCGGGTCACTCCGGCGGGTCACGTCGTTTGCTTTTGCCCATTCGCCCTTGTGCCCCGTAAAGATGTTTCATCGTATGTGTGTTCATATTCTGGCGTCACCCACGTCTCCTGCATTTGTCCTCCCGGTAACCCTCCTAGAAGGGTCAAAAGATCGCCCTCCTTTACATATGTGTAGGGTTATCCCTAGGGCTCGCCAAAAAAAATCAAATCCACAGAAACCTGAACCCGTTAAATTCGCACTGCGTCTTGTACTCTTTGATACATTAAAGAAGCAGTTCAACGGCCGCAGGCGCCCATGTCCATAGCCTGTGTACAGCCGTCCCGCTCCCCTCAAAAAAAATCGCAATTTTTTTTAGGGGAGCGGGACGGCTGTACACAGGCTACCATGTCCACTTCTTCGTCTTTTTTAGACGAAGAGTCTGATCGATTGGCCACCTTTTTTTCGTTTTGTTTTAATCAAGTACGCCTCCGTCTGCCGAACCTTCGTTTTGGTCAAGACTTTCGCCAATTAATTGGACATCAGTAGGAGAATATTGTATTGCAGCAGCCAAACTGTTGCCCTGTCTGTCGTTCTGACTTCAGTATCGTCCCGGCTTGGATTTGCCTATTTTGCCGGCATAGTTCTCCGAAATAATTCTCCAGGTTTATAACTGTGCGAAGCCATGTTTGCAGTAAACGGGAATGTGACAGTAATCTGATCGCCCTAAACTTAACCCTCCTAGGTGGGTAACTCTATCTTAAATTAAAATTTAATATAAATAAACAAAAAGTTGACCCTCCTAGAAGGGTAACCCTAGCAAGCAGATAGGGTTACCCTCCTCCTAGGGTAACCCTACCTCGCATGCAAACGAAACCGGGAAAACAATAGAGGAGGGTTACCCTCCTAAAAGAGTAACCCTTCTAGAAGGGTTACCCTCCTTCCATGTAAACAGGCCCTTACAAATAGTACGCTCAGTAGGCGTATTGAACATTATTTCAGTATTGATTTTCTGGGGAACGTGTTCTATGCATTTTATTTGTACAATTTCCTTTACCCATCCCTCCCATCCATATGGTGGGCAGAGAGCTTTATTTCTTAAGGGTTTTATCGGGTTTTTTTTGGGGGGGTACTATTGTGAAATAAATCTCTCTTTACAAACAAATGGTGTGTTCTATTTTGTCACTTGTCAGTTCGTATAGATATCTCGGGGGAATTAAGAATAAAAGAATCTACAATTGAATCCACACTGTGTATTGTGCTTGCGGCAACCACAAGAACAAGGATCAAAATTTGTCCTTCATGCGTGATTGCGTGATTGCGTGCTTGCGTCGCTAGTGAAAACCAGGCTTTAATTACAATATTTAAATATTTAAAAAGCGCTCATTTGTTTGGGATAGAATGTACAAATGGAGGTTTTACGAAAAATCTTTTTCCCGTTCCTAACTCGCGCTTCTCCTTAGGTCTTGTGATTAGTCACGCGCAATACTCACTCTCTTCGCGCTCCTCCCTAACGGATAGATTTCAGCCATTAGAGAGCTTATGTTACTACAGTAGCAAAAAAATAAACATACATGATCCTAAATGACGCTAGGAAATAACCCAAATTACCTTCAAGAAAGTGTAGATTTGATCTTCGTTCTTGCCATTGACTTGGATCTTCTGAAAGAGCGGAAAATTCGGCTCAAATCCATTGCCCGGCCTGACGCATTTCAATCCATTCAAGATCTCTCGAGCATTCGCTCCGGGCTCCTGATACATAAACTGATTGCATGGAAACGCCAACACGGAGAATCCACACTTGTACTTGCCGGTGGAAAACTCTCTCATTAGTGCATTCAGATGAGGGTACTGTACAGCGTACCCTCAGTAGGTCGCCACGTTTAGCACAAGGCTAACGTTGCCGCGATACTTGCTCAACGAAACTGCCGTTCCATTCAGAAACTTTGTGGGGAAGTCGTACAAGGAATGACTGACATCTCGAATACAATTCGTCCACGTTTCTTTGCTTGCCTCGGCTGCATAACCAGCAAAGAGGTACAAAAGAAAAGCGAACACAGGAGGGCGGGCTATCGCGACTTGCGTCGTGATATGAACTCAAATGCTCGCAATGTGTTACGCAACTTATAAACTATCCTGACTCATGCGCACTGTGAAATACGGTGTACGATGATCGATGAGTATCAAAAACTACATGAAATCTGGAAAAACACGAAAAAATCTTGAAAAACGCGAAAAATCTTGAAAAACGCAAGAAAACTGGAAAAACCAAAACAAATCTTGAAAACGCCAAAAAAAACTTGAAAATCACCTGAAAATCTTGATAAAAATGCTGAAAGCTTGAAAATTATCATGAAAAGGTCATATGAGATATTGATCTCACGTGACACGACGTGCTTGTTGAATACATGCATGTCTGTTTGACCAAACACGACTCCCGTTGGTCGGTTAAAGTTAACCTACAGTCTGTTTAATTAAGGATTTTTCATTCTCTAGATCACTAGAGCTGTTTCTGTAAAAATATTAATGTCAGTTTGTTTGCTAGTTCTGTGGCATAAGAGTCGTTTGTCACTCCTATAAAATAATATTGTTGTCTCACCCTGTAACGTGTATCGGATCCCCCGGGGGGAAGGGTACTCCCTTATAAGGGCTTAACGGGGACGTGCGGCCAGATGGGGTATAGTTTTCAGGCTTTTTTGTCTTGAACGGGGAATATATTTCACCCCTTTTTGTCTTAAACGGGGTATCTTTACATGGACCAATGTCGAACAGGATAGGCTTATATGCCTGCAGAGGAGTAAATTTATACAAACTTAGCCTTAAGCCAAATTTCCACAAATTCTTCAGTACTTACGTTGATTTCGGCATTGATACTTAGCTTAATTCGCGATTACAGCAAAGCCAGTGAGGTACTTGTTTATGTCTTAGACGGGGTATCAAAAATTGACATTACAGGGTAGGAAAATTAGAGGTTCGAGTCTTAAACAGGGTCAGGGTTTAGGAGGCCGGGCCGTACCTCCTTACCCGAGGTTATGTCAAGTGCCCCCTCCCGGGATCGGATCAGTGGACCTCTCTGACAGTGATTTTGTCTATCATTGGCGTGCGGTCAGCTCGCAGGATTGTTTTTTTTTTCCCACTGATGCTAAGATCTTAGATCCGAGTCCTTTCAAGGGTACTACAGTCTCAAAGGCTTGTGAGTTATTTCAGCCCATCATCGTTATGGCATCCTGGAGACTTTAAATGCAGCTGATAAAACTGAAATAAAATTAATTTGTTGGATACAAGTAACGCAACGAAACGAATAAAAAATAATGGAGGCAGTTAGTTGAGTTCCAAAACGCAAATTTCAACCAATACTTTTACCGAAACAGCTCAAAGGAAGTTGTGTTTGGCTTAACAGACAGGTATTCAACAAACACTTGGTGTCACTTGTAATCAATATCTCATATGACCTTTAATTTATCTTCAAGCTTTTTCGCGTTTTTCGAGATTTTTCGCGTTTTTCAAGATTTTTTCGCGTTTTTCAAGATTTTTTCGCGTTTTTCAAGACTTTTTCGTGTTTCTCAAGATTTTTAACTTTTTTCAAGATTTATTCGTGTTTTTCAAAATTTTTGTGTTTTTCAAGATTTCTTGCGTTTTTTTTTTCAAGATTTCGTGTCACTTTTCAAGATTTTATGTATTTTTTCAATATTTCATGTAACTTTTCAAGATTTTATGTATTTTTCAAGATTTCATGTAACTTTTAAAGATTTTAACGCATGATACTCATCGTACACCGTAGTGAAAGTTGTTATCTTAACCCAAGATATCGTCTTTTTACTCAACCCACCGCGCATGAGGACGTGTTCTTTCGAGCTCCGCAACTAAGGTTTACTACAGTGAGTCAGACTCCGCAGGATCCAGGTACGAGTGTCACCAACCGAGCCAGGGCCCTCAGCGCCTATGACGGCCGCACCAGCAACGACAAAAGCCGCCGCGCGGACTGTGGTCACTACCGCGCCAAGCCCGACTACAGCTTCAACAGCCTCGGCCGCGGTCCCCTCAACCACTCCAGTGAGCCACCTTTCGTAGTTTGTAAGAACATATGGCCATCTCGCCCATATCTATGCTGCCCTCCGCCTCACCGTAGCGCGGTTCCTTGCCTTTACCCACCCCTGCTTCTGGAGGGGGGGGGGAGGAGGAATTGCCCTCTGGGCGCCTGTTCGTTCAATCTATTTAGACCGTTCGTGTCGGAGTTTCCTCTCGGTTTAGGAACGCTACTAGGGGTGTTTCTTTTGGTTGCGTGCAGCCAGGCCTCGCTGCATGGCCTGAGTCTATCTGCGCGTTTCTCATACCTCAGCCATGTGGGTTACAGGACATCACGGTTTAGTTTGAGGGGGGAGGTACCGAATAGGGAGGGGGGAGAAATGGCCAAAAAAACTAGGGAGAAGGGGGAAATTTTGGCAAAAACTAGGGAGGAGGGAGAAATTTTGGCTAAAAAAAATAGGGAGGAGGGAGAAATTGGCACAAAAAAGTAGGGAGGAGGGAGAAATTGGCGCAAAAAGCAGGGAGGAGGGAGTGTACTCTCCTGTCCCTCCCCCCTCTAGTTTCATATCGCTGTCCTCCGCGCTTTGACTCAGCTTCGCGCGATGTGTTTTACTTACCCAAACTACAGCCTTGGTTTTCGGGTTTTTCGGCTCTGTTCACTCAGTACTAGTTAGCATGCCTTAATCAGTTCCCAGCACTGATAATTCGCGCTATGCGATATGCCTAAATATCGTGTTGCCGATACATTAATAGTATTGGGCTACTAGATAACCACCAGGTGTGATGACCGGCTGTGATCATGATATGCCATTACACAAACACGAACGGGCGTAGTTACAGGTTTCGCGGATAGTAATGTTTTCTTCTGTGATTTTATGTGCAAACCAACACAGAAAACTGGTGGGGATTTTTACGTGGAGCGGTGTCATTGTGTTTATCAACAAAAATCTGGCGTGCAAATTGTGTAGTTGACATTGTATTGGGTAACTACATGCCACCGCTTGAGATGACGTGCCCTGATAGGCGATCAACACTGTCATTGAAAGATGCGACCAACACCGGAAACTGGCGGGTGTCCCGGGGCGGCAAATTATCGAGCTATGGCCTTGTGTGACCAACACAGAAAACTGGCGTGAGTTATTATGTACTGACAGTTAGTGTGGTCGAACTGTGCGACCCTCACAGAAAACTGGCGGGAGTAGAAATGTTGGGATGGCTACGCTATCCTTTGATCGACAGATGTGTGCTGGTTTAGCGTGATAAAGTTTAGAATTAGGTACGCCCCTGATAAGAAGCAATTTTCTGTTTAATAGCGAGTGACGTGTCCAATAAGGTAGGTTGGAAAACATGGAATACGGACAATGTCGCCCAGATTCTAAGATTGTGTTTGCCTGATCGTAGTTTAGCTCCTGCAACCCGGCATTTTTAACCTAGTGGTTATTTCGGGTTGTCAGAACCCCTTATCACTAGCAATATATTTTTTAAATAATAATAATTTTGTAATTGCGGGCCCAAGAGAGGCCCGCAACCCTAATCTTGACAGTGACCAGCGGATTGCGTATTACGCGTGCGCGCCACGTTTATAAAGGCTATCTGCAAACCGGAAGTTGAAAATTTTGTTCTTCCACTAAGAAAGATCGGAATGCAAAAAATGTGTCAATCACGACAGTTTGTCGTAACACCGGAAGAGAAAAATCTTGTCTCCAAGAGCGATAAGAATGCGAAAAATGAGGCTTCTGTCGGAAGATTGCAGACATTACGTTTTGCAGACGTTGTTTTTTAGGTGTTGCTTTTGAGAAGATCGATCTGCTGTGATTGTATCACAGATAACTTACGGCAAAGCGAATGATTCCAACAACGGTTATTCTCGAGAAATTGCTTTTAACACTGACAACAAAGCGTGTTTGCCGACGGAGGAAAATCACATCTCAATTCACACCGCGTGCTCGACTACACTTCGCAAAACTGTCAATCAAAAAAACAACTATGATTGGTTCGCGGCAATAGGAAACGATAAAAAAACATTCGTGACTTAAGCGTGACGCGTTACTCGACCTTACTCGGAATAATTTTCTTTTGTCCAGTGATTTATCGACACTGTCTGAAAAATTTAATATCGATCAACTTTGGCTTATTCACCATTGAAACTAAACAAACTTGTCAACATATGATTGGTAATATCAAACACCGCAAAAAATCATCATAATTTCGCACACATTGAGATACTGTTATTCTCGGTGGACAGACTCCCAATAAACAACCGCAGTTTATAAAAGAAATCTCAATTACCACAGTTATGCCAACTTCTGGAAAACTTCCCAAAAACTTCGACTTGAAGTAATTTTCCAAACTAACAAAAAAACACTTCCCTCCCAGTACCTTGTCTTAACTGCATCGAGGCCCGCACTTTCTAACCTGTGGTTACCACTAGTTTAATGATAAGGAAATAAAGAGGATGTTGTTGTTGTTGTTGTTGTCGTCTATGCTTTGATTCTTCACTTGTTCTAAATAATCAGATCTACTAACATCTGTTTTAAATATAGAGTAGAAGCATAACTTCTTATTAGATCGGATTAACTCCAGTTGATGGCTTTTTAAGCTGGTTGTGTTGTGAAGTGGCATTTCATTTTTAATTTTGTAAATTATGTTTGATTGTTGGTATATTATTGCGGGCTACCACATTAGGTGCTCTTTTATTGAGGCCAAGAAAGCATTTGTAAAATTGTGTATGTTGTCTTTCTACTGGGTCTTTTTCAAGCATTTTTTATAGGGTGACTAGGATGGGGTCACACTTTTCCGGGATTTTGAGAGCAAGAAAATTCTGGCAAGTTGTTATGAATAAACGGAGGGATTCGCCGAAAAAAATTTTTACCCTATTTATTGCTGTTGTTTGATATTTGACAAACGGCTTCCAGAAAGTGACTAAGTTGGGGTCGTGAAAATTACATTTACCCAAACGTTATTGCCCATCGGAACAGGACTATGATGGGGTAGGGGTTCTGAGAGGCCAGCGGCACATACCCAACAAAGATTGACCCAAGTACCCCTCCCCCGGTTTTTCCCATATTTTGAAGTTGATATTTTCGTAAGCTCCCCAAATTTCGGAACCGTATAAAAGGATGGGAAGAAATAAAGTATCAAATAGTTTATTACACGTATTGATGGGTAGTTTATTAAAGTCAAGGTAACGTTTCGAAGCAAATATCGATCTTCTGGCTTTTTCAACCAGAACTTTTTTGGAATTAGCAAAACTTCCATTTGTGTTAAAGGTAATGCCAAGATAACTGTATTGTGAGTTTTTATCAATTGGAATTCCATTTTAAAAGAAAGAGAACTTATCACGTGTTGATTTCCGGTTTTGTTTTTGAAAAATTAATGTTTTTGTCTTTTTAAGATTAATTTTTAGCAACCATTTCTCGCTATAATTGTGGAGGATGTTTAGTTGCTTTTCAAGACCAGCGGCACTTCTTGATATCAATATTAGATCATCTGCATAGAATAAACAGTTAACAGGGAGTCCGTTTGGTAAAGTAATCGAATCTGTGTCACGTGAAAATTCTAGCAAGTGTGGAAATTCATCTAGATATAAATTGAACAATAAAGGGGAAAGGATACACCCTTGTCGCACACCTCTGTTGTAATCGAAGAAGGAACTTCTCATGTTACCATTTTTGACAGCACATTTAGTCTTTGAATACATATCAGAAATTAAATGATAAAATTGTCCACCTATGTTTTTGGACAATAATTTGTGTAGCAAACCATCATGTCAAATAGAATCAAAGGCTTTTTGAAAATCTACAAAGCAGCAGAATAATTTTCCCTTGTTTGAACTAGTCATATACACAGAAGAGGGCAGGTGAGTCGATTTTATTAGATCTTTCTCCCCTATTTTGAATTATTTTTTACGATCGTTATATTAACATACAAACTCTTATAATAACGTTATTACGCAATGTCATATGTTGACGGCTCCTTTAGGAGCTTGGGCTACCTGTTTAAAAAGCTACTCATATATCGAGCTTGGGCTACCTGTGGTGTTACGTAACTGAAGTACGGAAAACTGCAATCTCGTTCCTAGAGTCCACGTGAACTGTCGATTGTCTGTCCTAACGTGCGCGTGCGCGTCAGTTCATCTTTCGTCCTCGCGCTCGCTTTCCTCCTCGCGCGCGAGCGAGAGAGACTTCCGCGTTGAGAAAAAGCGTACGCGGACCTCGCGCGTCCTTCTCCTCGAATATCGAAAGACCGCGAGTACAAATTTTTATTGGAAATATTTTACCCAATATTTACGCAAATATTTTAACAAAACTCACTAGTCACGTTTCGCTTGCAGCTATTTTCAAGCATCACGGCCAATTTTTACCCTTATCACGCGCCTTGCATAAACCCTTTGCATGTAGACTGTTCACAGACAGGCCCCTATTTTCCCGTGAAGTCATAGAGATTGATCCGTACCCACGGTTTTTTTGCACTCTAACCAGTTTTCGCGCGCGTTCAGTAACCATGATGGCGGCCCGTCGAACTCAACGATCGATCTCTACAACTTCACGGAAAAATAGGCAGGCCCAGCCAGGGGGGGGGGGGGGGGGTAGTGGGATACCAATATACCCCAATTTTTTGCCCCTGGGATACCAATATACCCAAAAACTGCAAAAACGTTGATACCAAATATACCTAAAATTATTACCTAAAAGCTATGTTCGATAACAAAGGCTGGTGTAACTAGGGGACGGACCATTATTTGTTTGGAGAGGAGGGATCCAATTTTTTTCATGTGTCGTTGTCTGTGTAAACAATTTTTTTCGGGCTGTGACTTCCTGCAGACAATTTTTTCTTTGGTGTCCAGATAGTGGCCTTGGTTGGTTATTTATGTATAGAACTTAAAACAAAACATGTCCTTTTCCTATTTTCAATTTTTGCAGTGAACAGCAACTGCATGAACTACTTAAGTTGAACTTTTTTTCTACTACGTGTTTCGTGTGATGAGCGCAAACCTCATTTGAGCAGGGAGTTTTACAAACAACAGGAGCCCATGACCTCCTGACAAACAAGTAATTCAGGGTTTTCAATGATATTTTATAAGTAGCTTCCAATTGGGAATAGGTTGTGACCATAGAAGGGGCCGTGAGGCCCCTTTTCTTAGGGGGGTCTTGGGGCATTCTCCCCCAGAAAATTTTGAAATCTAGAAGATCGGAAATGCAATTCCAGCATTCTGGGCATCAAAAAGAGTGCTGTTGATGATATATCATGATGCATAAATGGCTGACTATCTATTGTCATCAAACGATCTATTTTCTGCTTCTCATGTCTGCAACAATTTATTTGAGCCTTTTTAGGGTTACAAAATTATGGTCCGTCCCTAATTAGCAGCTTTGACAAAGTCAAAACCACCATTCATGACCACTCGCAGCATGCGCTCGCATGCGGATTTAGTGAAGCAAGAACTGCAGATCTTTCTTCATGCTTTTAAAAGCTACACAAGCACTGAGGATAAGACACTTTAAAAAAGAAAAAACTAAAACTCCAACATTATGCTTATATACAGAATAGGGGTATCAAATGGTCTTTGCGAGCATTTGCGAGCATGCGAGCAAAGCGTTTTTCTTTGCGAGCACGAGCACTGACAAAAGTTAGCCTTGCGAGCAACGAGCACTTTTCAAAAAGTTACACCACTGAAAACCGAGCATGCGAGCACTTGTAAAAATGTGTGAGCACAAGCAATCGAGCACCCACTAAAATTTTGCGAGCATTGCGAGCACTGCGGCATTTTGAGGGACCATTCATGACCCCTCAGAATACTGATCAAAAATTCAGGAAAACAAAATACTTAATACCCTTATTTCGGCAAAAAGATACTGAATACCTTGCTTAAAAACACCCAAGATACCGTATACCCAAAACCCCTGGCCGGGCCTGAATAGGAGACTGTTGAACCGTTTGCTTTGCATTCTACTCTCTTTATTCTTGTTTTGCACTTCGTTGACAGTGTTTATTTTTAGCTAAGCATTTTGTTTGTTTTTATTAGCGAAAGAACCGATCACGCGATCACACGATATTCCCGCCATTTTTGGGCTTAGCAGCCAAATAAAAGGAACAGGGATGCTCGTCCCTAGATTTGAATTAAATTACCCCTAAAGGCGACCAATCTAGGCGTGACTTGTGTAACTGAAGCTTTCTTTGACATTAAAAAATGCTATTTTTCATGCCTGATCGGCGTCTAAACATATTAGCACTCAGCGGAAGGCATTTCGCCCTGTTGCTCAAAATGGTCACACAATATCATATCAACCATCAAGTTCCAGGTCAGGTTGTTCCATTAGGATGGATGTCCAGCGACGGGACAAATGGTTATCCAGTGGATAGAGTATCCACTGGGAAGTATTTTATCTCGTGGATATCTGGTAAAAACCACCGCAGCTGCCTATCTGCTGCAGTGCATCTCAAACGACAAATGAAACCTCTACATGAAATTCTCTGATTTATACTTCGACAAACCACCATCCCAGTGTGGCTCAGGTCTGCTTATTTTTCCTTTTACTTTTTCAAAACTGCCAAAAAACAAAGAAAACTTTCTAAAACCTTGGCAATTCAGATACAGTGAGTTCGTTAACCGAATTCAGTAAGTGTAGCTTTAATATATCATCTGGTTGCCTAGTAGACAACGAACACGCGAAGTGAGGAAAGGAAAGAAATTTAGATCGCTAGGAACAAGGCGGAGTGTTTTTTTCCTTTTCATTCCGTTTAATTATCCCCTTATCCTCTTCGATTCGATCACCCATGGCACGCTCTCTTAATTGCATGTAGTGCTGACAGTCTTGGGTGGAAGTGACCCTGTAAAACGCTGTAACTTTGCACAGCAAAACTACTGGACTACGAGCGGTCTCATAAGTTCTTTTTATATCAATGGCAGTTTTTTTGCCCTCGCGTAGGATCGAAGGAAAAAAGACCTGACGACGGCTCGAAGTTTACATGACTATGCCCTTGTTAAGGCTTCTTGAAGTGTTCGGTTTATTTGTTTCTTTTCTCCTATAAAATGCCAAATACTCAAGCCTAATCCTCACTGAAAGCTTTCAAGTAATCTACAGCCCACATTTTTACACAGCTGGAATAGTTGGAAAACATCTAAAATCAGAGCTAAATAATCCAGTTATGATGTACCTTTTGATGCCTCAGTGAAACTTATCTGAGCAATCTATAGCTAAGTTGTCAGGTCATACGTAGGACAAAAGACTGAATGTTTACATCTCAGAAGAAACTACAACAAACGAAATTAGAAATGGAGTAGTTTAAGAGTCATAAACCCATTACTTTACTAAGCTAGCCCTTCCTACTTTTTTCTTTTCTCCGTGCGCCTGGCGTTCACTTGATCTCTAAAACCGATTCCACGCTTGCTAAAAACATAAAAACAAAACAAAACAAAAATAGCTGAAGGTACCCTGGCTTAAGATTTCTGTTTCTTGCGTTCAAGTAGATTTGAAGTGAAATCAAGCTATGCGTGTGGTGTAGACGGAAATAGCTTTGCATAGAATACCAAGGCTTGGACTTCTGGTTTTCAAGTCAGACTTCAAAAACCTGCAAGATAGATGTACTGCATAGTGGCGCACTGTGCAGATGTTATCATTGAATAATAAAATCTTTAAGCACAAGAGAACGTGAAATTTATGGGTTGAAGTAATACATCATAATATCGTAAATAACTACAATTAACAACCTAAAAGTCGATCGATTAGAGCGTTGCAGGCTTGGCGCTTCTCCAATCGGTTCACTGGTCTTCCATATGGCGATTCTCAACTGTTGTCTTGTCACGTTGTAAGCAAACCGTGTGTGTGCCTGCCAATCACATCAATCTCTGTTCTGCTTGTTTCAGGAGATCTGAGCAGCGCAATTTGACCAGCTTGAACTTGCAGCTGGCGAGAAGTGGCCGGGCGGTATCCGGAGGGAGGCGGATGGGATTGAGAATAGACTGCCAGCAGTATCTTTTGCGTTCAAGTCCGTGGACGCTTCTTTGCCAGTCGTATATCGTGCTCGCGCGCTTTCGCGTTTTCAGCAAACGAGAGACGGCTCGCGGTGTAGGTTAGCAAGGGTTGTTATCAGGATTTGGGGGCTTTTTAGGTTTATGCTTGATTTTATCTGAATTTTGCGTTACTCTTTTAGTAAACAAAGTTAAAGGTAAAGTCTGTCTGAGCCAAGTGGCCCATATAGCTGGAGCTCAGTCCCAGTTTCTGTAGCATTAAGCGACTATAAGTATTGCTACTCCCCCCTGGATGGGATGCTAGTCCATCACATGGTTACCCACCAACAATAAATTCGCCGGTACCCATTTAAACGCCTGGGTGGAGAGAGGCACTATGAGAGTAAAGTGTCTTGCCCAAGAACACAACGCAGCGCCCCGGCCAGGGCTCGAACCCGGACCGTTCGTCTCGGAGTTGAGCGCGCTAACGATTAGGCCACCGTGCCTTCCACGTGCCCTCTCATCCCAGAAGACTATAAAAACGTTGAGTATACTGGCGGATGTATTCCAGAAAAAGAGAGGAACGAACAAAAAAACACGCTGAAGACAAAAATATAATAGTAAATAACATCTACATTTCACTGGTTCTTTCTAGTTTATTGCAAAACTTTTTATCACACATTTACAACGTACAAAGCTCAAAGTCTTGTTTTTCGTCCATTGCAGCAGAATGCACAAAATACTGAACAGACAAAAACGTAACTCAAGACCATTTTACTGTATTAAACAGTTTACAAATAGTCCGTCATAAAATTGAGCAATTGTATGTATTCAATGTATAAAAAGACATTCAAAATTAAGCTCGACACTTCGATTAAGTCACTTTTTCATTTGACTGAATAATGTATCAGTCAATTTCAAGCGAGATCATCCCCCCTTGGCAACCCCCGGGCATTTAACCGCTACTGAGGCCCAGTTGGTGGAGAATTTGATTAAACAGAAGGCCGGATGGTCGGGTATTTGACAGTTGACAAAATGTGTTATTATAAACTATAAAACTCTAGCGGTGTTCAAGCCCGTGAAGTAAGTATTTTGTTACGTTAATGTAAAGAAGTTTCAACGTACCAGTTTACCTAATAGGGCATGAGTGTCCGTTTAGACCTCGTGTTAACGAGAAAACCCAACTCACAATGACATTTCAACCTCGACCGGTGGGGAATGTCACCGTGCGTTTGGCCCACAAAGTGGGGAATTTGATCAGACATTTTGAAAAAAGTCAAATGCCCGGGGGTTGCCCAAGGGGGTCATGATCTCGCTTGAAATTAACTGAAAAAAAAAAAAACAGAATATACAATTAAAGAAATAATCATTCAGTTTGCAGCGTCCATCCTAACATGCTTCCATAAGACTGGTAATGTCGTCCACGAGATCAAAAGGTTCGGTGGGGGGCAAGTAGCGCTTTACGGGAAATCCTCGATGATCCACTAGAAACTTCTCAAAGTTCCACGAGATGTCGTTACTCCTCACAGGGGACCACAGGATCGTAGTTTCCCATGATGGAGTGATGACCCCACCAGGGAGGGGACAGCGTGACTGCAAAGTGTAAAATGAGCATACCTTGTTAGTGGATAGCCTCCTCAAGTACGCAGACGTTCTTTGGACTCGTCACGCGTTCCTCCCCCACGGAGGAACGCGTGACGAGTCCAAAGCTGGTTAGTGGATTGATTGAATACATTCGAAATTGCGTCTTGACTGATAATCCCACCAGGGAGGAGAAAGCGTGACTACAAAAAGTAAATTGAGCATGCAGTGTTAGTGGACTGACCGGTTAGCTCAATTGACTCAATTGGTAGAGCGCCGGACTGTCGTGCGGGAGGTCTCGGGTTCGAGTCCCAGACCGGACCAACACTCTGGGGGTTAAAATAATTGAGGAGAACGTGCTGCCTTTGTAATTACATCTGTAAATGGTTAGACGTTCTAGTCTTCTCGGATAAGGACGATAAACCGTAGGCCCCATCTCCTGCATCTTCAGTGTTATAATCAGCAGGGGACGTAAAAGAACCCACACACTCATCGTAAAGAGTAGGGCACAAAGTTCCCGGTGTTGTGGTCTGTTCTATATTCTATGGGTTAGGTGGTGGGGTGAGATCATACACATGGACGGATAGCGGCTGCCAAAGGCGCCCGATATGCTGATGTCCTGTCTCATCCCATAAGTTCTAATTGTAAAGCGCATTGAGCTTTGTAAATGCGCTGTATATACTAGTTATGCAACGCTTTCTAGTGGTATACTATGGAATATCTCACGAGTCACTTGTATTTTCTCGGTAAACACAAGAGCCTTTAGGCGAGTGTGTATACGAAGAAAATACAAGTGACAAGTGGGATATTTATAGTATATCACGAGAACGTGTTGTGTAACTATTTTATACCATGCTATAGAAAATACGCTTACTAAATTTCATCGATAACAACATCGCAACGCACGATGGGAAGGTTGGGTTGAATACCGTCGAATAAACAACGGCTTTCCTGTATTCTGATTGGCTGTATTTTCTATGGCATGGTATAAAGGCACATATATCCCGGCATATATCATTCATTCATTCGGTATAGCAGTACGGCTTTTAGCGAGCGCTTTCTTTCAGGGTGTCCTCTAAATTGAATAAACCATTCTCGTATTCTCGGTATTGGACTGGAACTACATTGTAGCTTGCAATGGAGGCTAATGCGGGGGAAATATCATTGGTAAAAACTTCATTTGCATTTGAAAGAATTCCCCGCATAAGCCTCCATCGCAAGCTAGTTCCAGTCCAATACCGAGAAAACGACAATGGTCTATTGTTGACTATGTGTCGATCACTCCGACGCGCGTTTTTCAGCAATCACATCGGCAAGTACAGAGTACTTTTTGGGAATCGGATATTCAGATGGTGACCTCTGTGTTTGTGCGTGGGTCTAAGCTGGCCAGCATCACTTATCACTCATGTGCTTATTTTGGAGGACGCTTCAAAATTATTAATTCCACATATCGTTTATCAGCTCGTAATGTCTTTTGTCACTCATCAACATTGCGTAATAGCTATATGATCTCATTGCATGTTCAGCGCGTGATTTACATATGGTACGCTCAGTAGTACAATTTCCTTTTTTGCGCGTATATCTAACATTGTTCCCTTTTTAAAGCGATCTTTCGATTGTCGTAAGCATTTGTGTAAAGGGGATATGGTTCCAGCACCACAAGGTCTCACTGTCACGTTTTAACTGGTCTAAAACTAATCAAGCCGGTTCACGTCGTTTGCTTTTGCCCATTCGCCCTTGTGCCCCGTAAAGATGTTTCATCGTATGTGTGTTCATATTCCGGCGTCACCCACGTCTCCTGCATTTGTCCTCCCGGTAACCCTGTTAGAAGGGTCAAAAGATCGCCCTCCTTTACATATGTGTAGGGTTATCCCTAGGGCTCGCCAAAAAAAATCCACAGAAACCTGAACCCGTTAAATTCGCACTGCGTCTTGTACTCTTTGATACATTTAAGAAGCAGTTCAACGGCCTCAGGCGCCCATGTCCATAGCCTGTGTACAGCCGTCCCGCTCCCCTCAAAAAAAATCGCAATATTTTTTAGGGGAGCGGGACGGCTGTACACAGGCTACCATGTCCACTTCTTTGCTTTTTTTAGACAAAGAATCTGATCGATTGGCCACTTTTTTCGTTTTGTTTTAATCAAGTACGCCTCCGTCTGCCGAACCTTCGTTTTAGTCAAGACTTTCGCCCCCCCCGGGGGGGGGGTACTCCCTATAATGGCCTATACGGGGAGGCTCCGCCCGAAAGGGGTACCTTTAAAAGGCTTCAGGTATATAAAAGGGTAGGGATTTCACGAGTTTAAGTATATGAAAGGGTATGGAAATGTTCATTTGGCTATTTAAAAGGGCCTTTTATTAAAATATTTCGAACAGACGCAATTTATGGCTGTATTATTTTAATTTATTAAGCGCTACATAAAAATGATAAGAAAACGTCCTATTTTAAGTACACGCCATGTCTCTTAGGTATATGAAAGGGGTACCTTTTTTCAGTTTAGGTATACGAAAGGGGTACAATTTCTGTCAAAAATGGTATATTAAAGGGTAAAGGGTTAGAACTTGGTGCGGAGCCTCCCCGTATAAATCTTTTTTGAGTACCCCCCCCTCCCCCCGGGCTTTCGCCAATTAATTGGACATCAGCAGGAGAACATTCTTTTGCAGCAGCCAAACTGTTGCCCTGTCTGTCGTTCTGACTTCAGTATCGTCCCGGCTTGGATTTGCCGCTTTTGCCAGCATAGTTCTCCGAAATAATTCTCCGAGTTTATAACTGTGCGAAGCCATGTTTGTAGTAAACGGGAACGTGACAGTAATCTGATCGCCCTAAACTTAATCCTCCTAGGTGGGTAACCTAACCTTAAATTAAAATTTAATATAAATAAACAAAAAGTTGATCCTCCTAGAAGGGTACCCTAGCAAGCAGATAGGGTTACCCTCCTCCTAGGGTAACCATACCTCGCGTGTAAACGAAATCGGGAAAACAATAGAGGAGGGTTACCCTCCTAAAAGGGTAATCCTTCTAGAAGGGTTACCCTCCTTCCATGTAAACAGGCCCTTAACCCTTACATATAGTACGCTCAGTAGGCGTATTGAATATTATTTCAGTATTGATTTCTGGGGAACGTGTTCCTTGCATTTTATTTGTACAATTTCCTTTACCCATCCCTCCCACCCATATGGTGGGCAGAGAGCTTTATTTCTTTAGGGTTTTATCGGGTTTTTGTACTATTGTGAAATAAATCTCTCTTTACAAACAAATGGTGTGTTCTATTTTGTCACTTGTCAGTTCGTATAGATATCTCGGGGGAATTAAGAATAAAAGAATCTACAATTGAATCCACACTGTGTATTGTATAATTAGGGCCGAATCGCACTAGCGGACAAGTTTTAAATGTCATAACATTTTTTACAAAAAAAAATTGTCGCGACAAGTCAGAGACATTTAGAAGAAAACAAAAGGTATAATTATTAGTACAATAGCTCTGCACGTGCTTCTGCCATCCCTGTACATTTCTCAGCACGGCCGTCTTGGGCATTTAAAGTACGCGTTCTCGTGCAGTAGAATAATGAGTCGTCTCAAGATAACTTTTTCTTTTCTCATTCTAACATTTGGCCGAAACACTTCACTTATAAATATGCTTTGCCTCTCGTGAAAAGATTTTGCGGCTGGATTACGATAGTGAGAGCCACATCACGGTGCATACTATCCCAACAACTTTTGAGTGCGTGTTGTTTTTCGGTGCAATTTGGGCCAAACACAATAGCCAATCAACAACGTATTGTTATCTAGCATTACGAGGGGCATGGGAATGCGACTTGTCATGAAAAGTCCTGCCTTGAGCCTGGGCGCTTTCCATTCGACCAAAAATTCCGGAAATGTCGGAACAAGGACGAATGGTACAGAAATTTCCTGGGAAAGTTTCCAGAAAATCCGGAAAGTGTTGACTTTCCGAAATGCGAACCATTCAACCGAAAACCCCGGAAATTCCAGAAGCAAAATCAAATGGAACTGAAAGTTCCCGGAAATTGTTTTCGAAAATTTGGGTCTACCTTGCGAGGTTGTCCTCTTTTCCGGAAATTTTGGAAAAAGCTACCATTTTACACTCAGCCTATGTTCCTTCGGCAGAAAATTTAGCGATTTGTGCGGCTGAAAGCAGTTACCGTGTGTTAAGGAAGCATTCTTGCCACTCCAAACAAAAAAATTCAGGTGAACTCGGTTGTTTTTCGTTGATGTTTTGCAGGCAGCAGCAAAGAAATGTACAAATATTTATAACGCGCGTGTAGGCTTCGCCATTGTTTTGCTCATTAAACTTTTTGGGTTGGCGACGTTTTCGTTGCTTTTAGTGTGCCTTTTTAAAGGTCCCTGTATTTGTGGCCACGATGTCATTCATGGCGTTTATTTTCAGTGCTCGGAATGCTTTTTATTTGCAAAAATATCGAACTATATGTGCAGGAAACCGGCCACAAAGCATTAATTTAATGCACCGTAGACGCACAACCTGATCATATGCAAATTTTGTTTTGCCTTCCGTGCAGTCAACCGGAAAAGTTGGAAAATGCTGTTCCATTTGCCACTGGAATTTTCCGGAAACTCAAACCAGAATTTTTGGTCGAATGGAAAGCGCCCAGGACTTCGGCCCCTTTGATGATTTGTCCGTTTTGACAAAATTTGCCTTTGTCCAACAAGTCGTTCGCACTTGTTTTTGCAATTGTTTGACAACATCTATCGCGCGTGCAACGCGGACCAATCATAAGACAACTGCTTCTTTGTTTTCCTGAAATGTTGGACAAGTTCTTGGTCTCAAAAAACGCACTCGCACTTGTTTTCTGTGACAAGTGACACGTTAATGATGAAATCAATCAATTGTTACAAAATTTGTCCGCTAGTGCGATTCGGCCCTTATAGTATTTCACTTTCGTTTATTTGAATGGGTGGTTCGATCTTTCATGATATCATTACCTCGGCCCTCGGCTCACTAGCGACGCAAGCACAAGCACAGGCGCAACAATAACAGCTCTTATTTCACCGTGAAAACGGCTTCGACTTAAGCAAAAGCACGAGTGCATTGCAGTTATATGCTTGTGCTTGCGGCAACCACAAGAACAAGGATCAAAATTTGTCCTTCATGCGTGATTGCGCTTATGCTTGCCCTTGTGCTTGCGTCGCTAGTGAAAACCAGGCTTTAATTACAATATTTAAATATTTAAAAAGCGCTCATTTGTTTGGGATAGAATGTACAAATGGAGGTTTTACGAAACATCCTTCTCCCGTACCTAACTCGCGCTTCTCCTTACGTCTCGTGATAAGTCACGCGCAATACTCACTCGCTTCGCGCTCCCCCCTAACGGATAGATTTCAGCCATTAGAGAGCTATATTACTACAGTAGCAAAAAAAATAAACATACATGATCCTAAATGACGCTAGGAAATAACCCAAATTACCTTCAAGAAAGTGTAGATTTGATCTTCGTCCTTGCCATTGACTTGGATCTTCTGAAAGAGCGGAAAATTCGGCTCAAATCCATTGCCCGGCCTGACGCATTTCAATCCATTCAAGATCTCTTTTGCATTCGCTCCGGGCTCCTGGTACATGAACTGATTGCATGGAAACGCCAACACGGAGAATCCACACTTGTACTTGCCGGTGGAAAACTCTTTCATTAGTGCATTCAGATGAGGGTACTGTACAGCGTATCCTCAGTAGGTCGCCACGTTTAGCACAAGGCTAACTTCGCCGCGGTACTTGCTCAACGAAACTGCCGTTCCATTCAGAAACTTTGTAGGGAAGTCGTACAAGGAATGACTGACATCTCGAGTACAATTCGTCCACGTTTCTTTGCTTGCCTCGGCTGCATAACCAGCAGAGAGGTACAAAAGGAAAGCGAACACAGGAGAGCGGGCCATCGCGACTTGCGTCGCGATATGAATTCAAATGCTCGCAATGTGTTACCACATATAGCCCAAGCTCGATATATGAGTAGCTTTTTAATGATGACCTTTGCATTGTTACGTAATTCGAGCGATCTGCATATTTATAAGGATTTGTATGGGGAAATAAATAAAACCGAAAAGAACGAAAAAATAACCGTTGACTGGAATTACAATAAAAACTGCTCACCTTAACTCTTTTGTTGCTCCGTTTGTGTACTGTGTGTGTTTTTTTAGCCGATTTAGAGCGATTTAGTGCAGTTTTAGTTTCAACGGTTGTCCTCTCTTTATATCAGATATATCCTATAGTCTCTATATATCCTATAGAGAGTCGAAACTAAAATTTAGAACCTAAAAGTCGGTCGGCTGGTGCGTTGCAGGCTTGAAGATCCCCTCCTCTATCTCACTCGGTCTTTTGTATGGCGTCTCGGAGCTGTTTACTATTCGCTCTTGACAAGATGTCAGCCAACCTGTGTGTGTGTGCTTCCCAATCAAATCTCTGCAGGTTTCAGGACATCTGCGCACCTTTATATTTGACCAGCTTGAACTTGGTGCTTGGTGCATGGGACATGAAACAGGAAAAGACGTTTGTGAAGTTTGTTTATCGTAGTTTATTAAAATTCCGATGTTATCAGGGAATTATTTATCAGTGTTATGCGAGGAATCTTCAGCTTTAATTGCAGTAGTATCAGCAGTTTGTGCAGTGTGATTGATACATAGCGTGTGGCACAGACCCCAAGTGCTCATTTCCTTGTGGTATTTGTGAAGGAGGCTGATACCTCTTCGCAACTTGTATTATCGGCAAACTGTGTTTGCTTTCTTGCTGTCAGAACGGAGATTTTGGGTGAGGAGAGAGTGTTAAAAAATAAGTTATTGGATTCAATTAGAAATATCCGAAAAATCTAATTATCACAATGAGCTTATTTGAAGATAATCTAAAGTGCATTTTCCGAATATAAGTGAGCAGAATTCGAAATCAATGAAGCAGACAGCTCTACATTCAAAGCGATGTAAACAAGACGGCGTTTGACCTCTCTGCTTTATCATGCATGTAAATGCAAACTAGTTTGCATCAAAACAGCATGATTAACAAAACAAAAGCAGTGAGGTCTGTATCAAAACAAGGACACCTCCAGCCTCACTTCCATTTGTCCCATGCTCAAGTCATGTTCAAAAATTTCTTCTTCATTATTTATCACCGAGCTCAAAATTTACCATCTCCCGTTTATTAAACAAGTCAATAATAAATAATAAAGAGACGATTCCTAGAACGGGGTATGATATTTTGAATACACAAAAGTTTCAACGGGGTATCATTTTGAATGTAAATTCTTTATAAAATAGTGTTAATTTAGAGTCCCGGCCGGCACATACCCAATTAAACATTCCGCTATTAAAGCGACAAACAAAACGAGCTCTATAGATTCCAGAAGCACTTGAATTGAAAACCTTCACTGGATTAATAAAAAAAATATCCAAAAAAGTAAAGGATTCGGATATACCGTGAGGTCACGACATGCTATAAATATATACTTTTTATGCTCTTTGACTCTTTCGTCTTGATATCTTACACGCGGTAGCGCCTAGTATTGGCCCAGCTGGGCTAGCTGAGTGCTGTATGCCACGAAGATATATAAGTTAAGTACTAACAACTTAGTAATAATTTGGCTGCGCTATAGCTAGTAGGCACGCCGCTTGAAAATTCCCTCTTCATCATTCACATTATAATCACTAGTACGAGTACGTAAGCATCAAAGAGGTATGAAAAGCGGCTAGTTAATCAGAGGAGCTTAGAAGTACTTAATGTTACAGTGGTATTTCTTTGCGCCTGTATAAGTCTATATGTCTGTATAAGTCTATTATAATGCAATACAAAAACAGAAAAACTCCCCCCAATAACTTTGAAACTCCCTATGTCTGTTCGCAATTCTAACAGCCCCGTGTTAAAATAAGTCTAATGTCGGATGAGGCTTAAAATCAAGACAAGATGCCACAAAGGAAAAATACTAGCGGAATTGAATAATAAATAAAATTGTTTTGGCGAGAAAGGAAGAGACACCTTCCTTTTCGGCGGGTAGGCAAATAAAAATATAGGATGTCCTGAAATTATACGCAAGATGCGGGATCTATTAAACACATCAAAAATGGCAACTTCAGTATTAACAATTCACAATTCTTTTTTGCCCTATTTTATTCTCTTATATTTCTCCACTATTATTGTAATTAACGTTAATTGTTGGAACAGAATATAAAAACGTAATAACTGTAGACTGTCCACAGCCTCTCGATTTTTCAACGCAAAAAAGCAAACGAAGCGAGCGCGAGCTTGCTTCTTCCATTTTGCGCCGGCGTCCAGTTCTCTCGCCATTCTCACCCCGCGGTCATCGATCGAAAAAAAAAACACGAAAAAATAGAGGGCTGTGGAATAACTGTTGAAATACGCGTAACACGAGACAGCCCAAAAGGGGCTTTGATTAAATATATGTAAACCGTGCATAGGGAGACAAGTAACAGTTCGAAATAGCAGGGGCCAAGTTCAAAAAGCCAATTCTTAATCATTATAGAAAATCTTTAAAAGGTAATTGATTGGATTGCCATAGCCTTCTTGAATCAGTTTTAAGTTTGCCATAGCCTGACACACAAACCCCTAAAATCCAACAATTGGGCAAAAAGGATGGTGAGACCACCATTAGTGCTAATATGTTATCTTTGGGGTAAATGAATGTCTGCAACTCAGTCATGATGAAGATTGGCGAGAAGAGTCTCTGCTGCAAAAAAACGTTTAGCAGCAGGTGGGTGCCTGTGGAGATGATGGGGTTATGGGAGGAGTGTGGAGGGGGACAGGGGGGCGGGAGCCCGGGAGAAAAGGGGCGGGAAGCGGGAGGAGAGAGGGCGGGAATCGGGATTCTTTAGGTGGCTTGAACCGGGAGAAAACGAGTGAAACTTCGTAACATTTCATTATATTTCACAATAGACATGGAAAAAACAGGAGAGAACAGCTACAGAAAGGGGCGGGAGGCGGGAGTAAAAGGTACGGAAGCGGGAGTTAAAGGTACGGGAGGTGGGAGGTTCAGACCCTCCTGTCCCCCCCCCCCCCATGAGTGCTGCTATCTCTTCCACTACCCTGACCTAGTCCCATAATTCTTTTTTCCCTTTCCTTTTAGATGTTCTGGTCGTTTTGCATTATCATAAAACCAAGGGTTAATTCCTCTTCACTAGAATTGCCCCCAGAGTGTAACAACCTTCACATAATCTTGGTGACTGTAAAATAAGACATTTACCATTTCAGCTTTCATTACCTATTCCAATAAAACATGACGAAGTAATAACAAAATCTGTACTTTACAACATAAAATAAACCATTTGTTGGTGCACAAGCTATAGGAGGATTGTGTAAAAAATGTACTGAAGACACTCCTGTCATGTATCTGATCAAATGTTATGATCACACCGAAATTGTAAAATTGCGACATAACTACGAAATACACTAAAATTGCTAATAGTTGATTTAATTAGTACTGAAGCAGCTAAAACATTGGCAAGAGATAATTCAAAAACGCGAATGACGAGTAAAAGAAATGGTGTGTAAGTGATTTTCTTGGGAAAGTTAAACAAAATAAGAACACGATACGAGGCCAAGTGGAACGTGACTACCTGTGGTACGCGTTGTTGTGTTACACGAAGGTGGTTTAGAGACCTTTAGAATTTAAAAGCGCTCCAAAGACATTATGATTGTACGGAGATAAAAATAAAAATAACGCTTAATAAAATATAATTTTACCTTCTGTTTAATAAAATAAAGAAAATGTATTCAACTGCTCCTCTGGGTTATTTGGTAGTTTTAGGGGGTTGGGAGGTTTTTGTCGAACCCTTATTTTATGCCCAAGGCCTACAACTTCCGTCCAGATTTGGTTGATTTTAATTATCTCGTTTATTGCGTGCTCCGCAGCATGAACGAGCTAAAAGGAATTTTTTACCATTTAACGGGCTTAAACGACCGTATTTTGGCTCGTGACTTTCTCAGTTGTCGCCGGAGTTTTCCACAACGTTCATTCTCGTTTTCTTTGGCTCAGTTGGCGAACACGACGACGTGTATGTTTACACGTACCATGAACCGAAAATAAATGTGCGTCAACAATGTTTATAAATATATCTTTTTTCATCTAACTTGGTAACGTGCGTTACGGATCACATTGTGTGACTGGAAAAAACACTCAAGGCAAGTCGTTAATTTTCGATCGTGCTTTAGGGGAAATTTTCACTTTCAAGGGGAATAAAAAATAAATTACTATGCTTTTGAAAACGAAACCCTATTCCTTGTTTGAAATAGCTGCTTTTTTTTCCACGACAGAGTTGATTGCGTGTATCAGCGCATGTTTAAATAAACCCATTTAGGGTCCTCCAAGGTGACAACATTTTAACTTCTTGATTAACGTTGCCCTTTTTAGAAGTTCCAAAATTGTGATTTGATGTAAATTTGTTTATTACACCATACAAGGGTTTCATTTCTTTTAACCTTTGTATCTGAACTTCATGAAAGTTATTTTTGACGTTACTTAGCGGGGAGGGGTAGCATGTAAAATTACTTCCGGTCTACAACTTACGTCCACACATTTTTTGAACACGCACAACTTCCCGTCAACATTTGTCCACACATTTTTTGTACACGCACTTCCGTCAACAATTGTCACGCATTTTTTCTACACGCGTTCACGCACAACTTCCGTCAACATTTGTCCACACATGTTTTGTACACGCACTTCCGTCAACATTTGTCCACGCATTTTTTGTACACGCGTACACGCACAACTTCCGTCAACATCTGTATCACTCTAACTTCCTCATTCATTGCGTGCTTCGCGGTATTGTTTAGGGTTCTTGAAGAAGTGAGATTACCCGCCCTCATACTGTGTTGATGATTTAGATCGATCTGGCATGAAGCATTTCTTTATAGGTAAAAGAATTCGGTGGCAATGTCTTTACTGTCACTTAAATATTATAGCTTTTATTTGTGTTTCTGCCTAAAATGGCATCTTTTAGTGGTAAAATAAAGCTTGAGACACGCCCAGATCGCTCCCTTCAGTTGGGGTTTTATTCAAATTTCCCACAAGCGTCCCCCTTCGAGAAACATGGAGGTCCCCCCCCCCCCTTAGGGAGTGAAGCCCGTTAGTTATAAGGCGATCTTGTAACTGTGTCAATCAGAACGTTTATGTCGTTTATGGGTGACTTTATCGTGCTAAGTTGCACTTCCACATGAGCATTTTTTACGACCACACCTGACAGGCAGAATATACCAGTCTATGAGCAGAGGTTATCCAAGCAGAGCTTACTCTACTTCCTGGTTTATTTTGAGCGCAATGGCTCAACTTACACTTTCCACAAGAATCTATTTCCAACCGCGAAATGTGATATGTAGTTCCTTTTACGTGTCCAAGCAGAGTCAAGCAAAGATATTTAAGTTGAACGCGTATGGCCGTCTACCAGAGAATCGTCCACTGGCTACCTTAATCATCAAAGGACCGTTGGAATAACTAGAGAAAACACTATAGGCGCTGACTGCAGCTAATGTAAGTAGCACTGTAGTTTAATTGCTATACACTTTTGTCTTATAAGAGCGTCTTATTTTCGAAATGAGGCCGAGCCAACTCTGGATGTTCTTTTTCAGTTCATTTGATTTGAGCCTAAAACGTCATTAACATCTTGTTGAATTCTTCGAAGCTTCAAAGTCGCTTTACACTTACTCCCTATAATTTTGGTGAAAAATAAAATGAGCCTTTCAAAAAAATGAAGTTAGGCTTCCGTTCTCCTTAAACAAGTTCGAGTCAGTAATGAAATAAATATTTTTTGTATAAATACCTTTTCGTAGTCGAGTTCGAGTTTTTTCGCGCTTGAGCCATAAATCGACGTTAATCCACGGGTATCTACAAACGAGGTTTATAATAACATTATTGCATCTCTCACTCTAAAAAAGAAAAACATTTTAGGTCAAGTGCGCGGTAAAGGGAGGGCGGCTTTTTTTGTCTGACGTGCAGGAAAAAAAACGAGCGAGTTTATTGGATTAATAAAAAAGGGTTGGCAGTTGGCTCGATTGATAGAGACGAGAATCTTAACTTCAAACGTTTTAATTCTACGATTAATTGGTAAAGTTATTTTTCGCGAAAGGATAAATACTGGATACGGGTTTAGCTTGGAAATACCATAAAAAAATATTTATAAAACTTGTTAAACAGACCAGAAAAGCAAGAAAGCACCGCGATCACATTGATTTTAAAACCGCCAGGGTCGTGGATGTCAAACTTTCGAAAGCTTAAAAAATACAACAATGTTACAATGCAGAAAGAGAAAACGGTGATTGTTCGAGGCACTACCCAACAAAGCTTCAGATACGGCTGTAAAATGTTTAGCGCTCTGTTGGTGCAGAAAAAGCTACAGAAGTTCATGCATTCAATGGTCGCGAGGGAAAGATTGAAGGTTCAGGTCCTTAGTTTGTCGTGTGAAGGCCGCTTTAGCTGCGCAATCCCGTTTTCAAAAAAAAAGCAGTAAATAGATTCAAAAAAGCTTGTCAAGGATTCAAATAAAATTCCGATTGAATGTTTTGTTAGTTTACTGTTGACAATGCTTTTAAACCACCAGAATTCGTTTTCTGATCACTGTTTTTGCTAGAAAATTTGAAAATGATCAGTCGAGTTTGAAGTTTGGAGGCAGCAAGCTTACAAAGCAGTGCGGGAAAAAAGTTGGCGAGGAAACCCACGGAACACGGCCAGGAAATTTGAGCTGCTTTAATTTCACATGTCATGGGCTCATTTTGTGATGATTATATTAGCATATGTTTTACTAGCATATAATTTTAAATGCACGGCTAGTACGACGACACTTGTATTGGACAATTTATTTGGCCGATATTTCGACTAGTCAACTAGTCTTCTCTGGCCCTGTAGAAGACTAGTTGACTAGTCGAAATATCGGCCAAATAAATTGTCCAATACAAGTGTCGTCGTACTAGCCGTGCATTTAAAATTACTGTTTTATACACCCCGAGTGAGTTCTAGTACATGCATCTCCAAGCTACGTGAGATCCGACAAAGAATTGTGCCATAGTCTTCCTAACGTTGTGTGTGCCCTCTGCATTTAATCGTCCCACATTACTAGCATATGTCTTGCTTGGGGCCTAGGCGGCCCACGTCAGCTCCGAGGATAAATAAAGTTTATTGATTGATTGATCGAGGTCAAGGGTTGTTTTCGTGCCATCAAATCTTCGGCGTGGGAGGATATGTAGTTTTAGATTTTAGAATTCAGAGGCCTTGGCCGCTTTGCATAGAGTTTTTAAATCCTTGACGAGATTTTGGTGTATTGTGCGCATGGAATGATTTTGGTGCAGAATGTCGGTATTTTTTGGCGTCACGGTTTTGTGCAACTACTCGCCGGATGACGTTTTCATGTACTTAAGCATGGACTCCATTTCACTCGCGTCGTGTTGTGGTCAATTTGTGGCTACTAGAAAAACTGTACATCGCAGGCTTGCTTGCCTGCCTTGCCTCACTTCAACTAACTTACTTACTTACTTTCTCGAGAGACTTTGTCCGTCGGGAACAGTCATCAAGTGTAAAATGTTTCGGAGACGGCTGAATTGATGTAGCCGCGATCTGCGCCAAATTGTCAAGATTGCCTCCTTTGAGATATGTTTTGGGTTAATTTGGTATTTGAAACTGAAACATTTCTCTTGATGTTACACTTATTTTACAGTTTGTACTTGAAAGGAAGGTGAAGACGTTCTAACCGAGATGGCAAACTTCACTTGTTCGTTCCTTTTCCTCGTTTTTCTCTTAATATGCGATAGTTATGGTAAGTTTGTGTTGCCAAAGTTTGTTTTTTTTCTGTTTTGATAATGATAAGTTCGATGAGGTTTTTTTTAAAAGAGAGCGATAATTGGCTAACTTAATTTAGAATAATAAGTACACAATATTTATATGTCATTTTCAACGTATAAATGTCAGTGTATGTTCTGTCAACCTTATGAAAGGAAATGATTTATTTAGCGGATATGGAACGTGGGAGCAAAAGGGGGAAAATGAAAATCCGTTCTTCAGTTCAACAATGGATATTTTTACAAAAGAATCTACCTTGTACATGTATTTTGAGTTGATGTCGTGTTTTACGCGCAATCCTTCAGATGTTCTGATGATTAAACTTCGGTTTGCTTTTGCTGTTGACTGATTTACGCTGATGCCCCATTGACACGCTGTTATTAATTTCAGGTCTACCGCTTAGATACTTGACATCATCGGATGAAGGTAATGATTTCTGCTTTACATGCACGGCATGCAATACGTGAAGTGTGGGTAGTTGTCCAACTTCGCGATCAAAAATAATTTTCCTTTATCTTTTTTGTCGGCGAGAAGGGTTTGATACACAAATATGAAAAGTCAAAACCATTAGTTTTGCTTTGCTATTAGCTGAAAGTGAACTTTTGCCGACCTGGGGTTACCGTCCAAGATCAAAATAATCGTCCCAATATAAAAAGAGATAAGCTAGCTTAACCTTTTGCTAGTTATCACAGTTCCATTAACGGAAACTGTACACTAAAATCGCCTCTATATGACATAAATAAAAGAAAAAGAGAAGTTTTTCATGTGTAAGAAAATATATCTTGTTTTGAGACCGCTCTCTCATTTTGTAATTAACTCACAGTGGACGAACTAGTCCGATTCTTGATAAAACTTGCTCAGTGGCATTTTTTTCAGAAAGGCCAGTACAGGAAATATTTCTTATAATATTTTCCTTGGTGATTCGGGGGTTATCGTCGCATTTATTTTTAATTTAAAGCTGGGTACGGACACCAAGTATACGCGTATTCTGCAAAGATACAGAACAACGGTTGATTTCTTATTCAATTTAGATGACTGTCATCAGATCATGGATATCGCCATTCTGGGTGATATATCTCAAAGTATGAAGAAAGCTGACCGCCATCAGCTGGTAGAGATCGTCAATGCGTTGGTGGACAAACTTGGTGTGTCTGCAGCTGGCAATCACTTTGGTCTTGTCACTTTTGGTGATCGTGCAACAGTCCACCACAACTTTTCAAACACGAATTACCACAATGCAAAGAACTTGAAGAGTAGCGTGGCTGATGCGTTAAAAGTTGTTCCAAAAAGAGAGGGAACTCGAACAGATATGGCTCTGAATCTGGCGTCGACCAAGTTGTTTACCGAGAAAGGAGGGGACAGACCAAATGCCAAGAATGTTATGCTAATCTTTACTGATGGAATACCGTATATTGCGGGATGGGATAAGGAACCACAAATTCCGTTTGCGAAATTGACAAAAGATTTGGAGGTATTTCTATTTAATTTTATATGATTTTACTTTCTGTGAAACACCCTTTATTGAGCCCCTGGGAGACTTCCATTTGAAAGGGGAAGGGATGCTCGTCGGAAATTTTGAAAAGAACCCCTTGAAGAGACCAATCTGGCTTTGGCTGGAGCTTTTCTTGTGCCCTAAAAGATACCAAATACAAAATAATAGAATTTATATTCGTACATTTCTTCGTGTGCAACCCTAAACGAGATCTTCAAGGCTAAAATTATTGGCGATTTGCCCGAAACACCCTAAATGGGACCAAAAACACGAAATTTACACCCCTAAGCGAGACGACGAGGAGTCCCCCCCCTCCCCGGGTAGAAAAGCCTCCTACATATTGCAAATTTTACCCTTAAAACTTACCCCGAGGTAATTGTGATCAATATGAGAGAGATTAAGCATGACGTTATACGACGAACGAGCTTGCCTTTCATTTTGTTTCCTTTTTATGGAATTGTCAAAGTTATCCCTCATAAAAATAAAAAAAAAATTCCAAATTCACGACATACACAAAAGTACTCATTTCCGAGTACGAACGCCAAACGGCAAACGGCAGCATTGAGGACTGATGTGTGTCATGAAAGCTAATTATCATTCCTTTAAGATGCCCTGCTATCTCTAAATTTCGCGAAGAAAATGCTTTGCGCTACCCTCATTATCAAATAAATAATAAAATACGGTACTATTTATTTAACGCAGGCTAAAAATGTCACTATCAAGGTTATTGGAATTGGCCCAGGCGCAGCGCAGAACGAGGACAAAATGAAACAGACAGCTGGTGAAAAAGGAAAAGTAGTTCTTTATAGCAATTTTACAGTGCTGTCGAACAAGCTTTATGAAGATTTCAAAGAGTTCGTCTGTGGTAAGTTTGGACTGTTATATAAAAGAAAATCTTGATATTATGATGGTGCAGGAATGAAATTGAAGAATTCATGTAACAAACAAACAAGCAAACAAATATACATAGATAGATAGATGAATAGATATAACGCGAACCTGATCGAATTTACAAGTAAGAGGAAAGAACATTACACTGATAGTTATTTAGTGTCTTCGTAAAATTAATAAGATGCCTAGCGAATGGGCTTTTTAAGCTTCATTCCACAGCAGTAAACGCTCTGCTATGTTACTATACAACTGAAGTGCTTTCTTTCCTTTCAGCTCCTGTAGACGGAAAATACACTGATTGGTTTCCGGCGTCAGAGTGCAGTGTGACGTGTGGAGTTGGAATACAGACATTAAGAAGGACCTGCACCAATCCCCCGCCATCTAACGGTGGGAAAAATTGTACCAGATGGGGACCTGCTGTAAAGACTATTTCGTGCAATGAAGGGAAATGTCCTAGTAAGTCAGTAGTATTCAAGTAATGGTTTATTTACTTTAGACGCTAGGGCAACGCTATTGTGTATGGTTCCGTGGAGAAGGGCATGGACAATTCTGTCGATATGATTTTGCAGCTGTGTTGTTGACTATGAATTGATTTTTCCTCCTTCTCTCTTAGGTCCTATAGACGGAAAATACACTGATTGGTCTCCAGTGTCTGAGTGCAGTGTGACGTGTGGAGGTGGAATTCAGACATTAAGAAGGACCTGCACCAATCCCCCGCCATCTAACGGTGGAAGAAATTGTACCAGATTGGGACCTGCTGTAAAGACTATTTCGTGCAATGTGCAGAAATGCCCTGGTAAGTCGATACTCTTTCAAGTTATTGTTTCCTTGCTTTCCCTGGGAGGCTAGAACAACGATAGTGTATAGGGTTCGGTGGAGAGGACCAGGAAGGGGTAGGGGCGGCTACAAATCCCTTTTTTGCAGTCCAAATTGTCTTACCGTCAATTTCAGTTCCATTGGGAAAATGCCAGAAAAATCTCAGACTCGATTATGAAAATAGTCGATGCAACACGGTAAAAGTATGCTGATGGACAAACAAGAAAAAGATTGAAACTAGTGACGATAAATCCCTTTTCGATCAATATAGATAGTGAGTAGTGTACAATGCTGAAAGGTCGCTCACTGAAAGAGCAATTTCGCTTTGAATTGCTTGTTTGGTGTCACGTATTAGGTCATGAAAATTTGTTTTGAACATTTCCAACACTAAACAAATTTAATGCTTAAAGGAGCAATGTCATGGCATTTCAAATCATTTTTCTGATTAGTAATAACTTGAAGGAAACGTCAAAATAACAGATTTCTAACATGGAAAAACACTAAAGGAGTAATAAAAACCCAAAAATAAATTAGGATGGTTTCGACTGACGAAGATTAAGACGGATTACAAATGATAAAGTTGAAAAAACTGCCAATTTTTCGACTTAAGTTACTAAAGGTTTACATTATATATATATAATTCTTAATGTTCTATTCCTTATTGTAACTATAACTATGTTTCCCAATAAAGCTTTATTATAGTAAATAAGCATTACCCAGTTCCCGAATTTAAAACTAAGGACCGGACCGCTGAGGGAACAACAGGACACAGAAACAGCGAGGATTGAAATGCACCAATCACAGCTGTTGAAAACCAACCAATCACAGCGCAGCAGCGTGCTTTATAAGTTCACGCACAACCAGTCGACCTTATCGCCTGATGAAGACTGGCAGTGTGCAGTCGAAACGTCGCGATCTCCATAACACGGGACTACGTCGTGAGCCAAACGAAAAATACGTTATTATTGTACTCTACCACGATGAATAACCACAACATTTTTTACGATAAGGAATCCTTGCTTTTCAGTTCCTCGTGCGTGTCCAACGGATGTGGCATTTATCGTGGACTCTTCAGGCAGTGTTGAGTCAGAATTCAACGATGCAAAGGAAGTAGTCAAGAAACTAGTGATGACTTTGGATAAAGCACCAGGTAAAAATCGAGCAGCAATGGTCCTGTTCGGTTCCTCTGCCTCACAGGTAGCTCAGTTTGGACAATACGAGACGGTGGACAAATTTCAGGATGCTGTGCAGCAACTACCAAAAATGGGTGGCAGAACGAGAATCGACAAGGCCCTAAACATTGCAGTCGATCAAGTCTTACCGGATGCCAGACAGGGCGTGTATAAGATTGACATAATACTAACTGACGGTGTCCAGTCAAGCGGAGCCAGGGGCTTGAAGCAAACCTCCAAGCCCTTACGAGACGCAGGTGTTCGTGTGCTGGCTGTTGGTATTGGCGCTGGAATGGATAAACGGAGACTCAGATTGATGACAGACCGCGACGAGGATGTTGTGGATGCAAAGGACATCCAAGGACACTTGCAGGGAATACTTGACTACCTAAGCCAGCATGACTGTAGTAAGTATCAGTTGTAGCCTGATAAGTATTTATGAACTTGACGTTCTAATAATAATAAAGATGGCTTTATATTGAAAGTTTACTAAAAGTAATCTAAAAGTCTTCTATAAATGTTACTCATATTAAACTTTGGAAAGTGACTCTGTGAAATGCGATATCAACCAATTCTGAGTTTAGTATTACGTTCACAAGCTTTTCTAAATTTTAACCTCATCTTTTAAAAATGCAAACCCTTACTGAATAGCGTTAGTTGATATTTGAACCGTAATTAACCTTAAAAACTGGGTGGAGAGAGGCACCATGAGAGTAAAGTGTCTTGCCCAAGAACACAACACAAGTGACCCCGGCCGGGGCTCGAACCCGGACCGCTCGATCCGGAGTCCGGCGCACTAACCATTAGGCCACCGCGCCTCCCATGTTGTCTCCGCAGGCAAACGTATAAATGTAAAAATTTTATGGTCAGGGTACCGCGTTCTAGGGCAACAAACTTTCATTTACTTGTACACTGCCTATACTATGGGCGCTTTCCATTTGTCAGAACTGGCCGGCTGGTCTGGTGGTGTTGAATCCTAAATGGCCCTTTTCCACGAGAGTTTTCCACACATCCACCACAACAGTGTATCATATTTATGCACTGACTGATTTGAGAGGAAACATTTGACCTAAAACGGAATTTTCTTCTCGAATATACCGGTCTGTGTTTTTTTTTTTGGTTTGGAGATTTGAGTAACAAAAAGAATATGACGGCGAGATATGCCACTGTTGTATCTCATTTATTATTACAAACTAGCAATGGTATATTGAAACTCTTGAGTTTTGATTGGTTAACAGGCAATGGTATATGAGCTCATATACCATTGACCACCAATATGGTTGCCGGTACGCGTCAACGAAAACAGTTTGGGAGCTCAAATATTGCAATTCTTTGGGAATTTTTAATAAAACAATTACTCCACTCGCGCTTGTTGGATATGAGATCGATTGGCTATTTACCATCTCATATTCAACGCGCGCTCGTGGAATAATTGTTAAATATTGAATATTCGTTGCAGTGAATAGTAAGTGGCAAAGACGATTGAAATGAAAGGGCGGTGAAGTCTGACCCGGTTGCTATACTTGACATATGATCTATCCTTCTGTAATCATCTTTTTTTTCTTTTGTGTTTACAGCACCACCAAAATCTCCATTTTTACCAGGTATGTATTTCCTATTTTCTCTGGTTTTCTAATAATAATACTAATAATAATAATAATAATAATAATAATAATAATAATAATAATAATAATAATTTTATTAAGCTAATATTAAAGTTTACATTTTTTTTCCGTATTCTTAATAAAATAGAAATAAGGTATTACAGGAATTTGTAGTTAATTAAGTATTGAGCTAGGGAGCTAAATGAACCGGTAGGTTTTCAAGTTAGCTCCCCGTACAATAAATGTTATAAATAGTATAAAAAGCAGGTGATTAATATATAAGAAACAATAGGGAAGAGGACTTACGAATTTACAAACCGACTTAGTTTAATGGAAAATCAATTTAGTTTTTGTTCTGACAGGAGGTAACGTTTTGTTTGCTTGGGAAATGCTAACACACCTAAGTCTTTCAAAGAAGATGGAAGGTCTTTTCAAAAATCAATTGCCATGAGAGTGACGGATTGCTTTTCTACATTAGTGTTTACTCTATGCTTATAAAAATTCTGTTTGGCTGTATATCTTGTGTTGTATCCATGCATTTTTCTAGCATACCGTATTTAAATATAGTCAAGTACTCTAGGGAGAAGGTCATTATGCCATGAATGTGCGAATTTCAATATTTCGAGACGATAGATGTTGTCTACTGTCAGAACTGCTTCTCGTAAAGCTGCTGTGTTTTAGTACGTTGGTGGGACGTTTGAGTATCCACACGATACGTTTTCTTGGCTTAAAGGCCCCGCGAAAAATGAAAACGCTTACCAAAATTGTTTCCTGGGCGTGAAAAAGAGGACACATTTTACTGTGAATATCAAGAGAACCTGTAAATATACTTTTATCAGATGGCGCTTTAAATGACAGGAATTTTGGCCCCCACGCCTCGCATCCCTACAACAACACGGGCACAAGCTTAAGATTAACATCCAAGTTTTAATCGTTTTTAAATTGCAAGCAAAAACGTTTCGTGATTGCGAAAATATTTCTTTTTTATCGAGAACGTTCCTCCGTGTTTAAGTTGAACGCAATGGTCTCAGGTAGTCTAGAGAGCTTCACCTTCATAAACGTATTTACAACTTCAAGGTAATGATAACGATATAACAGTAACGGTAACGGTGTAACAGTAACGACAACGATATAACAGTAACGATAACGGTAATATTTTAGACACAACTGACAACACATGAATATCGTAAATGTTTTTCAACCAATTTTTTTTTAAATTTTTTTTAAAATATTTTTTAAATATTTTTTTAAAATATATTTTTTTAAATATTTTTGTGATACATTTATGAGTCATATGTGCCAGTCATCATTTGGCTGTGTGACCGCGTCATGCGGTTCTAGTCAAGACCCACATTTCACCCTTGCTCACCACAGAGTCCCAGTAGCTCAGTGGTAGAGCATCCGTTCTAGAACACGGAGGGTCGTGGGTTCACATTTCATCTGGAACTCGGATTTTTTTCCGAGTTCGATGCTATTTAATCTTATTTAAATATTTTTATATCGTAAATATTTTGAAATGCACGTACATTTCGTGACATCGAGTTAAATATAAACACACAATCTCTTCATTTTCTTTTGTTTAGGTTTTACATGCGATGATGAACCTGTCTACGCAAGTATGTGTCAAAAGAGGGCTTCAAGAGACTTTTGCTGGGACAATCCTGACTTCTCGGCCATTAACTGTCCAAAGTCGTGTAATCTTTGCCGTCGAGGTAAGTTTTGTCTTTTGTCAATCTACTGAGGTTATTTAATCCCATAATTTGTAACAGCTTAAAGGGAGGATGGGTAGAACGAGTATGCTAAGAGAGTAGCGTTACCCGTTCTAAAATTTTAGCCACGCCCATTCTTCAGCCAGCGTCAAATGTTTGCTTACAATCAAGAAGAGTGCGACAAACATGTATATGAAAAGTCCACCCTAAACGTGAATGAAGAGTTTCAAAAGAGAGATTCAAAAGACATTTGCTGCGATATGACGGCCATTTTGATTTCTGTTGTTTTAAAGACATTATGGGATGCACCACTGAATAATGACACGAAAACATACAACCTCGTCGCCTGATAATGACTCTATCGAGAGACAAACGAAAAAAAGTTCATCTTTTCTTGTCTTTAATCACGATGAACAATAAACACATCTTCAATGAAATATATTCTATGGTATTGATGCCAACTTTCTATCAGTATTGAATTGCGGTCTTTTACAGTTTCCCTAGTCTTCCCTAGTTGTTTTCCTCATTTCTCTTATCTTATTCTGCAGGTTTAGATTATGGTAATACATACTAGTTGTTTTAATATCTTTTGTATATATTGTTTCAGAATCTTAGTGGCATGCAGTGAAGCAATGAAGGAAAACAGAAGCCAATCACTGAATTTACTTATAACAAAGCTAGAATAAAGTAAACCAAGGTGTGGGGGGGCTTAAGGACGGTTCGCGCTAATTGTTTATGCGCATCCTTAATTACTGCTCACGTAATTCATGTCGCAACGTTATGCCACGCCATTCATTGAACGCGCGCGCTGAGAAAACTTTCCAAGCACATTTAGGGTGGATAGCCGTTCCGCTCACTTCGCTTGGAGTTTGCTCTCTTAAATGGTCGGTGACCCCTACTTTTTTCTTAACGTATTACTTTTGTTAATTAATATCTACGTTTTGCGAGAAAATGAAAAAAATCTATCGAGTGGAAGTTTGTTTTTATTGTCCAACTGACGTTTGAATTACGCTTTTTGAGCTTCTCGTTTTGCCGAACGACAGTTTTTATTGCTTTTTTACAGGGTTAAGTCTTACAAAAAAGATATCAACACTATGAATTATTTACGTAACAGACGCCCTTCCACAAAATGTGACTAAGATCGTTTACCTCCGTTCACTAATCTTCCTTTTTTTAACTACAAGCCTTGTGAACACTGCTGATTACGCACGCCAATTTTTCCAAACTCAGGATAGTTTTCCACACGCTTTATCTCTGAAACGCGGGCCTTATCTGGCCGCAGTAACAAATTTTAAAAAATCTATCGAGTATAAAACTTTGCCGCAAACGTCCTTAACTATCTATCGATTTATCTATTTTTATAATATTAGTATTTTTATATTTTATATCTATTTATATAATATTAGTAATTTTTATATTTTATATTTGTAATATTTATTTTAGTGTCCCCAATTAGCTCTTTAGCTAAATACCTTTGACACTTCAATAAAGTTTATTATGTATGTATGTATGTATGTATGTATGTATGTATGTATGTATGTATGTATGTATGTATGTATGTATGTATGTATGTATGTATGTATGTATGTATGTATGTATGTATGTATGTATGTATGTATGTATGTATGTATGTAAGACATTATTCATCACGTAACAAGTGTTTTTAAGTGCTATTATATGTGGGGGGACGCTAAGGGCTGTTCTAGGTAAAACAAATGTAAACTAAAGATGATTAATTAGTTCAATAAAGTGAATGAACTCAAACTTGTTTTTCTGAACTGTTTAACAACGATAATAATGCTGCTAGTTTTCTGTGCTGGTCAATGGCACTGCAAATTTGTATTTACTTCCTCGACCTGTTTTTTTCCTTAGGTTTTGATTGTAGCCATATTTGTCTAAAAGAGCTAATAAACGTGACTCAAATAGCGAATTAACTGCGAGATACTTACCTGTACTTGTGATATTGTGTATTCTTGTCAGACGATCAAACACCAGTGTTTTTTGTGGGGCCGGGCACTAAACATTAGGCAAGGAGACCAAGGTTATAATTTATGTTATTCTGTTAAATTTTCTGCGGTCAACTCTCTCTAAGACGGACACCGTCGGGACCGGCCCCAACTGTCCGTCTTAAAGAGGTGTCCCCCTTATAAAGAGTCGAGGCAACGTGACACCAGAAATTTTGAGATGATAAAGCTAAACGGCTATGCACAGCGAATACACGTCCTTTGTAAGTCGCTTACTTTAGCAAAACCTATAAAGTGAAACAAAAATAATATCAAAAAATTCAACTCGTTTGCTCATTACAAACGGTAATACTGTAAGTAGAAAACTACCTCTTTGGTGCCCATACACTTACGCAGAGGAGTAATACGCTAAAGCGGATTGTTTTTGGTACGTTTAGTATTCTAAAGGCGCTGACTTACTATGCTATATGTCGATACCAAGTTTTGAAGTATTATTCACTAAAAAAGAACTTTTTGTGCCTGTCCGTTGGCGGTTTCAAAGTTTCCGTTGTCCGTCTTAGAAAGGTGTCCGTCTTACAGAGAGTTTTGTTACAGTAAAATTACTGAAAAACGGCAGGGACCAACACCAGGTGTCCGTCTTATGGAGGTGTCCGTTTTATAGAGGTGTCCGTTAAGAGAGAGTTAACTGTATAATAAAGTGAATCATTAGTAGGACCAATATACTGAGTTTTTTCTCGTTACAGCGTAAAGGCCTGTCTAAACTAGAAAAAATTGTTGCAGAAACATTGTCTCTTGTCATGTTTCCTTGGAACCTAAATTAGTGGGAAACAAGGAAAATGTTTTGCTGTTCAGGTGGCTAAACGAGGAAACAAAGTTTCGGGAACAAAGTGTCACGTGTAGTCTGGTTTTCACTGGCGACGCAAGCACAAGCACAAACACAAGCGTTGTAACGAATGTGTGATAAAAACTAAATTAACTTTCCGAGTGCAACAAAAGTCTCTAGAGCATTCTTAATGAGTCTATGAATTCTTAATGCTATTGTAAACGTTTGGTAGCGCTATGTGTTCGTTTATAGCGTTTCTATCTCGCACAGAATGCCAAGCTTCAAGAATTAGTCGTTGTTTCCACACCGTTGACCTGTCAACAATTTCGACGCTCTCCAAATCTATTTGATGGTCGTTAAGCATATGGTGTTTTGCCAACAAAGAGTTTTTATCCAATGTTGCGATGGCCTTTGCGTGTTCTTTCATACGTGTTTTAAGCGCGCGTGATGTCTGACCAACATAAACACAGTCACAATCGATCAAGTGTAAGAAGAAGGAAACAGTAGTGGCCGAAACGTCCAAAAATAACATTTTTAGCCAGTGTCAAATTATTAATTCGAATTTTCATCTATAATAATAATAATTATAAAAACAATATATAATTATAATAAAAACCTTCCCAAAATTCTTTGCAACTGAAAAATCGTCAATGCCAAATAACTTGGTCAATTTGAAGTCAGCAGGAGTAGTACGTCGTATAGAAATAACTCTTACCATAAACTACTTATTGTATAAGTCGTAGGTTGATGACGTCATTAGTCACGTGACTTTGCTCAGAAGTTCGTTTTTGCTTACTGTGACGAAAATAGTTTATTACTAAAAAAGCAGTCATTGCAGTTTGAAGCACATTGGTGTGAGGCATTTCGGACTGCTCAGGTACCGAACAAAATATCAAAATTAAGGTAGCTATGCACAATTTTCAAAAAATGGGAGTCTGGGTACAAGTGCGTATCTGGCGTTGCATTAAATGCGAGGTAATAAGAAATTGCATGTTGGTAGATAATTATATGTGAAAGAGTTTTTAATTAATCCCATTGTTATGACGTCATCGATCACGTGACCAGAACGGATCACATTTTTAAATTCGCTTGAAAACTTTACTAGAACCTCTTAGTCCATGGGCCCAGACCCCAAAAATAGGTGTTTGGTACCATTCGGAGGGACAAATGCTATCATATATTTTTAGAATCCTTGAACATTCTAGTTCATTATGGTATGTGATAGCAATCCCAAAAGAGTAGCTTTCTTGCTGAAATCACGTGATTTCTGACGTCATCTTTGGAAAGTCAATGCTGCCTTTTATTGCTCAGAGGGTCATAAATAATCACGTTTTTGAAATTTAAAGGGCGTTTTTGCTATAAAAATGGGGTAAAAAATGTTCATCAGGGGCAGCTGATGTTAGCTAAGATAGCTTGTGCCTTTCTCTCCGTATGGTTGCCATGACAACCAAAGTGATTTGTGAAATATACCTCCTCTAAGACGAGTTCGAGGTCCGTCCTGTTAAAAACGAACCGAGTTTTTAAATTAATAGACAGGAAGAAACGAGGATTCGTATCTTACAGTGCTAAGCGAGTGAACAAGATTAAAAAGTTATTTTTCCCCCTCTATCTGGAGAAAAGAAGCACTTTTCGAGTCAAGCGCGCGAAAACGGGGCTTCATGTTGACTGACGTGTGTCACTGAAGTGAGCTTTAATTTGGTTTTCCAAAAAGACTTTAATTTGCAGTTGACTTGAGACTTGAATACAAACTTCAAACGTTTCATTCCTACGATTCATTGGTGCAGTTATTTACGGCGAAAGCATGAGAGCTTAAAACGACTGAAGAATGCTTTGAAATAACTTTTTTAATTCGTGAAACAGAGAAGAACAGCTCAACTATAAAGAAAGCACCTCGAGCAATTTACAGCGTGTTTGTCAAGCGTTCGAAAACTTGAAATTGAGCAGTATTCTTCCCAAATATACCGAACGTCGAACGAGAGAACACTTAATTGTCAAGAAACTACTGCGGGAGAAAACCTCAATACCGCCGTTATTATTTTACCGCTTTCTTTTGTCCTCCTAAGAGGAGTTTGGTGAAGAACTGAGCTTAATCATGAGCTGAATGGAGCTGAATCAATTGCCACGTGTGACGGAGTGTTGGAAATAAAAGTTCGAACGATTGCTGAGATAAAGAGTGACCGCCAGCATTCAGGTTTGAATGCTAATAACTGCCTTGACTATGAGAAACTGTATTTTAGTTGGGAAATGAATACATCACAGAGCTTGAAGCTGTCTGGTCTGGCTCATATTCAACTTCATTCCGCCTTCAAAACAAATGAACGGACCTCTTTTAAATAATTTGCAGAAATTTCGTCAAGAACAGCAGCAGGTAAGTTTTTTTCATTTTTAATGTTTTATTCGTCTTCTCTTTACAGAACTCTCAAAATCCTTTCCAACCAGATTTCGACTTATTTACAGTACTTGTAAAGACTGACATATCGAAAGAAAAAATTGTAAAGTTCGTGACTTTACACATACTACATTGGGGGCGTTTCCGGTTTCTATAAGTTATGAAAAATCTGGTTTTATACAAGCGTGGAAGATCGCCTTTGTTTTCTGAAAATTTTATCCAAATAGAAATGTTTTTAGCGGCTCTCAAAATTTTCTTCTTAAAACATTTCGATAAACAAAACTTTTTTAAAATTTCGACTAAGACGGCCGTAAAAAATGACCAATCACAGTGCGCGTACTGTGAGACATCATAAAACAAAGATATAACATAATGCAAACAATGCAATGTTCACGGTCTCCTCGCATGCTTGGTCGACCGGTATTTTTCCGAACGGATTTTGGTCTCCAACTTGTACGGAAAATCCACCAGATCTGAAATACTCTGAAATTTCTGGGTGCTCTTTCTCAAGATGGGACATTTCAGATACATAGGCAGATAAGTATCTCGCATAGTTAAGATTGTCATATGCAAAACACCAGGGGATCATTTGCCGAACAGAAGATAAGTGCAACTCCCAGTTTCCCTCCCTAGATGCTCGCAACAGCCCCAAGAGGATTTCCACAAGATCAAGGTACGACATCCAGAATTGTGACAGTTTCCCTTTTTCTAGCCGCAGATACTTCAAGTAGTTGTCAAAAAGTTCGACAAATTTGGCGAAACCAGGACTGGTCATTTTCTCCTCAAACTCATTTGCGCAGGTGTTTTCGTAAAGTTCATTAAGACTGTCAAAGAATACATCAACCGTTCTTCTCTTATCCGGATGATTGTCTTCTACCCATGACTGGAACCCTTTCCAAGCGAGTCTCATAAGAGCTTCATACATAAGCTTGTGACACCTCACTGCTCGGTTATATCTGCGACCATCGAGCACGCCTGACACGGATCCCTCTGCAATGACACCTGACTCGACACAAAGGTCTCTCAATCCAGCGTCCTGAAAGCGTTTTCCTACGATAGACAGCAGAGTGCAGGCTGTATGAAATACACCCATCCTCAGCACTAGATCCTTAAACCTCTCACTATGTTTCCACTGTATCTCCGTCGCTTTTGCGTACAACGCCTGGTCGAAGACGACAACTATACTCTGAAGCCGGAGAGAATCCTTGATTTTAAGAGATCGTACGAGAACTTCATGAACTGTGGCCATATCAGTGGCGGGAGCATCGACGGTTGGCAAGTATCCTACGTTGTCTTTGGACACCGGCTGTTCACGGACTGATATATTGAACCCAGTCCAACTGCTTGCTTTCTGCTTTGCGTTTGAATGAAGGCGCACTAAAATCCAAAGCAAGTTCTTTTTCCGTGCGTGCTCTATCACTTGTTCAGAGGTTACTTCCACGTAACTTCGCGCGCGAGGATTACAGCGCTCACCAGCATTGTATGCAGGGATTTCTGTGATAGTCGAAGAATCAACGCTCCTCTGTCTCGTTCTTGCTACTTCAGGCACTGCCACTGGGGGAAGTTGGGGTCCAAAGTGTCTCGCCTGCACAGCGATACCATTGACCCTGTGGGACGTTCCTGATCCAGAAAGTGTTTCTTCCAATCTATCAATGTTGTCCCAGGCGAGAGTGGTGTTTATGAAAGGTTGAATATTCTGTGGTAGTGGAATTTCATTTTCTTGGGTCAGGGCCATTTTGTGGAGACAAAGTGCCGTATTCATTTCCTCGATCTGCGAATAAGCGACTCCGTGTCCAAAACGATTGAGAATTTGAATAAGTTCGACGTTATTTGTTAAAGACTTGACAGCGTACGGCAAAAGAATTTGCTTAGGTGGCTTCTGACGCCCACCACTAACTCCAAAAACAATGTCTTGTGAGAAAGAGTTTATCAGACGCTGTACTCTTGCTGAATAGCCTTCTTCTGGACGGTTTACACTTCCAGTCAGGACAGTGTGTAAGAACACCTCAAGTTCCTCTGGAATATTCACTGCATTTTCGGCCAGTTCTGAAGGCTGGGGTGGCCATGACATTTTTGCGTCTTGTGAAATAATTGCATCACGAATGTACAGACCAACTTTCTTTATTTCTTCGATCCTGTTACGTGAAGTGCTGATCCCTTGTTGTGATAGATGATTCTGAAGAACTTGCGCTGTGTCTCTTGCCAGTTGGAGTCTTGATATATTATCAGGGATTACGAACTGTTTATTGTTCTCCAGTAAGTCCTCAAAGTGCAGTACACTGCCGAATTCTTGCTCCAACCTCCTTTTTAAATGCTTTTTCGTGGAGTCTTTGATTTGTGAGACACCAAATGAACGCATGGCCGACAAGAGTACATCTGTTAATTCCGTTAGTTTAACAAGTCTTGGATTCTCTAGTAAATCAAATCTGATATAATCAAATAACATTTCATAAGCTTTGGACTCGATACGGGCGTAGCTATCAGCTGCCTCCTCTTCTTCAACACATTCGGTCACAGTGGGGCGCGTGTAATGTCGATAACACGATCTGTGGTACCAAGCGTCGGCTGCTACAAGCTCTCGCGATACAACTGCAATCATCTTGGTGTCACACGTTGCAATGGCAGTCTTCCGGATAGTCTCGTCTGCTCGAAGATCTCTGCACAGAATTAAAGGCTCTCGATTTTTTGAACCCTTTAGGTATTTACTTTTTCGATCACAAAAAATACATATTTGATCGAAGGTTGTGCTATCGCTAGGCGCCTGTCGATTTGAAGATCTTCTCTCTGGGAATATAATCGATTCTTCTCTATTCTCCTCTTCATTGACTTTACACAGCTTTTCTAATTCTCGCTTTAAGGTAAACAAACAACGACATTTTCGGTGATAAAATATGGACGGAACTTCCCCTTCTTTAACAGTCTTTGCAATATCTAGGACTGGTTTATAGTTTCGAATGGCAGCTGCTCTCAATAATGATCTCCAAGACTCCAAGTCCTGTGGTGCTTTTAAATCGTCGCTGTCGTCATTACTGCAATGAATGATGCATTTGACATCTAAACAGGGTCGCTTTATCACGCCATCGGAATCCGTTGCAGATGAACGGCGTTTCTCTGATGTACAAAGGGTTTTAAGGTATTAGTTGTGGCTGCAAATCCGCGTGTAAGTTAACCTAGAAAGGTTGCATGTTATGCGCAGGCCCCCTCCTTATTTTGGTAAAAGACATCCTGATGATGCTACCGCTATATTTTGTTTGGGTTTACACACAAAAAAGCCCCCCTCTCTTTTTATTCAAGGTCTTGTTCCGTCACTAGTGATGGGGTCTTATGTGTGAAAGTATGTATGTAGTAAAAATTATACGTGTATAACGTGAGTTTTAAAGACTTAAATAACGTACAACATGGCCTCTTAGTGCAATTGTTTCTCGCAGTAGAGAAATATCTCCCCGAATAAGGTCATCTTTCAATTTTTGTTTCACTAACACAGCGTTTTCTACTGTGTTGTTACGTGAAGCAGAAAAGCCCAAGCACATCTCGAAACTGTGTAAGTTTTGTTGCATAATTCCCTCCTAGATGCGGTTAAAATTGCCATAAATCAATTTTGTAAGTTTTTAATATGTTCTTTATCTATTTTAGGGGTTTCTTTGTTTTCTTTCCGGGGTTTAAATTGATAAAAAGACACCAAATGAACCAAACACTTACCAGGCAAAGCGGCCGCCATCTTGGATTTACCCAGAATGCATTTCGCAACCTTCAAACAGTTATTTCACGTTCTTTTTCGTAGAAAAACTCGAATTTTGGCCATGTTATTGAGTAACGAAGTTGAGAGTAATGTTTTTAATATCATAAGACCAAATTAAACAAAAATCGCTGAAAAAAAGAATGTTTTGGTCCATCAAAAGAATTAGCCTCGATTTCATGCAGAAGGAGAATTTTATACCCTTAAAAAATCATATAAAGCTACTCTTTCGCGATTGCTATCAGGTCAATTTTGAAACTCCTTTATAAGACCTTCAAACCGATACCACTCACAATTTGTCCCTTTGAATGGTACCGATATCTGCCCGGGCCCATGGACTATCTCTCTTAGGATCTTTTTGAGCAAAGTTGTAGTTTTTTAAATAGTTTTTTGAAAAATGGCCATTATTACTTTTTCGTGAAAAAGTACGGTAGTAAAAAATACAATTGAAAAGTTTGTTGGCTTCCTACTCAACGACCATTTGCATTTGAAATAAAAGAAAATTTTGCCAAAGGCTTGAGTGTATGCTCTTTATTATAGCGTGATCAGTTTCTTTTCATTGTAATTGCTTTGAGCGAGGTTGAATGTAATTTCTTTCAGACAAAGGAGTGGCGCTTGGGGAGAGTTTAAGCTGTGTCCCCCCTAGTCCCCCCTGCTTGCGGATTCCCGCGGTCCGTATTGCGGGCGCATTTTCAAAATGGCGTCGATCTAGTGTTTTGATTTTGCAATTTCGAGTTCTATAGGATAGTTTTGTCAATGTTCTTTCTTCTTGACGCGATCACGAGTCCCGAAACAAAGGGTATTCGATATCCTTTATTTGTATTCCCGATACTGGAGAAGAATATGGAATGAGGAGAAACGGTGGAAGCTTTTCGCACAAACATTTCTAACAGAGACTTCAGGTAAGCGTTTCTCATTGTACTATAATTTCATTTTGAAGATTGGCTTAAGCTTATGTCTTCGGCGTTTATGTGAAGATTAATAAAAGTGCTAAAGATAGAATCGTACCAAAACTAAGCTGGTCTTAGCTCACTGGAATTAAAGCCGAAAAGATCTTGTAGATTTTGAGGCGATAGTGTTATAGTAATGTCACTCAGTTCGTCGAGGCATGTAATCAGTTCGGATGTATTCCAATTCTGGAAGAAAGCGTGACGTCACTTTTCTATTGTTCTTGCGAAAATATGCAAAAATCGACCAAAATAATAGAGAGAAATTGGTGCCTTATACATAAAGTTGTCTACCAGTCTCTACGCGCAATATCCGGGAACTTTGAGCAGCAATTCCAGTGAAACAAAGATGGATGCCAATTCGGTCGCATTTGGGCGAGAATAGAAGGTTTGAAAACGGCAATTTAAGCAACGAAAAGATCGCGGATCGTGGAGACCGCCGCCATGATGGCGGACTTGAAATGTAAGTACCTAGATTTATGTTCTGTTTTCCCTGTGATGGAGAATTTTGTAGTCGAAGTGAACAATTTTCCTCGAATGTGTCGTTGTTCATTGTTGTTTTTCTAAAGTTTCGTCGCTGGTAACCACCTAGGAAAAATGGTAACACTTTTTAAAGTTGATCGCTTGGATGCATTCCTTAGTGCGTCGCTTTGATGATGAGCAGAGACCTAAAGTTCGCTCCGATAATAGCGAACGGGGCAAATGTTTTGGCATTTTTACGGCATTAGTTCGAAATGAAGATTCGTTTAAGCACATCTGAAGGTGTGAAAAAATCATTCAGAGTACAGGGACTTGGTTTTTACTTTTTCTACTTCGAAATGAACTTGAAAGTGTTTCTCAAATCGCTGGTTTAAAGTTTACTGATGAGTATATTTCATGCTCCTTGTTAAATGTTGTTACGTTTGTGTTGATTTTCTCTACTGAACTTGTAAGGAATGGAGAATCATTCTCAAATTGTAGAGAACTACATGTAGAACTCTTGCCAGATATAACATGCAGACTCTTCCAACAGCAAATATCCCTACTGTGGCAACAAAATGTGGTTAATAAAGGGCTGAAAATGTTAAAGAAGGAGGGGAGGTGTATGTGCAGATTGGCTTGCAAAAAAATTAAAAAAAAAATGTGCAAGAGGGGTAGCCACAAGATGAATTGCCATTTTAATTTTTATCATTTTCCCAGTGCTCTCTGATCAATTATTCCAGGCCATTATATGCATGTTAGGGACAGGGCAGTAAAATTTCTTGTTTAGTGAATATAGTCTCTGGGTTGTGTGCCACTTATTGTTTGAGAGGTTGCCTATTTACCGAGTTAGGATTTCGAGTTGGATTTTGAGTTAGGATTAGGAGTTGGATTTCGAGTTAGGATTTCCAGGTGGATTTTCGAGTTGCTTACCGTACTCAACACTCAGGTTAGCCGACTATACACGCCGGTTAGCCTACTATGCACTCCGGTTAGCCTACTATACACGCCGGTTAGCCTACTATGCACTCCGGTTAGCCTACTATACACGCCGGACCGCCTACTATGCACTCCTGTTAGCCTTCTACACACTAGTACTCCTGTCAGCCTACTATTCACTTTGGTCAGCCTACTTTGCACTCTGGTTAGCCAGTTTAAGTTTGGCTTTCAATAATTGTAATGGGTTTTGCTTTGTCAAAAAAAAAATCCTGACTCGAAAATCCTAACTCGAAAATCCAACTTGAAATCCTAACTCGAAAATCCAACTTGAAAATCCAACTCGAAATCCTAACTCGGTTGTTAGTCTGTCTCAAGTCTTTTCACAAAGCTTTTTTCTAACTTTGTATCAATGTATAACAATTCATTGTTGTTTTTATATTACTATTTTTGTTTATAAAGTTGAGTGTTTTTAAAAGTCCATTTATTCCTTCAGAACTAAAAATTAGGTCAATATATGCTCAGTTATGAGTGCAAGTTAAAGTTAAAACTGTTTTTGTGATTTGTTTGTAGGTGGATGGAGGAACAAAGAGGAAAAAGGAATTGTAAACTATTGTTGTTGAATAAAACACCAGTGTCCTGACACATTCAAACGAAAATACTTTCTTCTCTCACATGTGCAGTTTAATGTAGACAACAAGAGCAAATTTGCTATTCCCAGACTTAAATGAACTGAATTACAACCAAGGATTTTTCAATTTGTAGTCGAAAAAGACCCTCTTGCACACGGTAGTATCGAAAACGAAGACCTCGAAAACGAAGACCGAAGACCTAAGACCCAGTCGAAAACTAAGACCCATACGAAAACTAAGACCCAGTCGAAAACTAAGACCCATACGAAAACTAAGACCCAGTCGAAAACTAAGACCCATACGAAAACTAAGACCCAGTCGAAAACTAAGACCCATACGAAAACTAAGACCCAGTCGAAAACTAAGACCCATACGAAAACTAAGACCCAGTCGAAAACTAAGACCCAGTCGAAAACTAAGACCCAGTCGAAAACTAAGACCCGTACGAAAACTAAGACCCATACGAAAACTAAGACCCAGTCGAAAACTAAGACCCATACGAAAACTAAGACCCAGTCGAAAACTAAGACCCATACGAAAACTAAGACCCAGTCGAAAACTAAGACCCATACGAAAACTAAGACCCGTACGAAAACTAAGACCCAGTCGAAAACTAAGACCCATACGAAAACTAAGACCCGGCCAAAACCAGCGTTACCAAGAGTTGCGTGACATTCTGTTATTATTATATAATAATAATAACAGAATAATATTGAAGCAGACTGAGCGTACTGAGAACGTACTACTGAAATCGAAAATCAATGAGCGCTTTCCATTTACATGGAATTTTCGGAGAGAATTTTTCGACAAATGGAACGCTACAGTTATTTCAACACGTAAACGGAATGAAAAGATGCTGTTCCTTTTGAAAATTCCATTCTGATAGCACTGCGGGAGCCTAGGTCACACATGACTTGCCAAGGTTTTTAATCTTTTGGTCGGGGAAATGAGACAAGTACAAATATCGAGTGACATTTGTACTCGTTTTGCGCGATGTTTGTACTCTACGAATCAGTGTTGGATAAGAATAACATTGAAGCAGACGAGTACTGAGAACGTATCGATCAAGTTTCATTGAAATCCTACAAATATTTGTCTTTAATTTTGAAGTGAGTACGCCTCGTTACGCGCTACATGAGTAAAATTAAAACATCTCATCTCAAGACCGGCAGTTTGAACGCCGCCATCATACGGCCAGCGCGAACTCTGCAAATTTTCCCGCGTGAACTTAAAAAAAGTGATTGACATCTCCTGTTTGGTTTAAGCGGACCTCTCAGAAAATAGTACAGTTGTAGCTGCAAAGATGATTGGAGCCTTTCGATCCGTTTTTTTTTTTTTTGGTTTATTAGTTGGTTTTTGCAATCGCTAAGCCCATTTCGCATGGAATCGGTTTTACGGATACGGAATATTTGGGTAAAAAATTATAGGGATACAGGATTGTTTTTTCATTATGAAAATCGATAGGGGATATTTGTGAAAAAGGGATATTTAAACAAGAGATTTGAGGATATCGAACATACACGTTGGAACAACCACCGGAATTAACTGGATAAGGGATATTTATTCCAAAAATTAATGGGATATAGGATACTCAGTCCCCCCTAATGTCATGGCCTCTAAAGGCATCATTGGAGAGCATCCCAGCACAATCCCCCCCCCCCCCTCTCCGCACCCTTCTACGCGGATGTAAAGCGAGAAATAATAATCGGGTAGCGAAGTTTATTGAAGCAAGTATTGCGCGCGTTAAGATTTCGATACGGTGCATTACTGTTGGAGACTTTGGCTGTCTCTTCTGTGACGCAGCAACCGTTTTCGATCAGGTTTTAGTTTTCGATCAAGTCTAGATTTTTGATCAGTAGTACGTTCTCAGTACGCTCAGTCTGCTTCAATATTATTCTGTCATTATTATTAATGTCACGCAACTCTTAGTTTTCGTATGGGTCTTAGTTTTCGTATATACGGTCTTCGTTTCGTATGGGTCTTAGTTTTCGTACGGGTCTTAGTTTTCGTATGGGTCTTAGTTTTCGTATGGGTCTTAGTTTTCGTACGGGTCTTAGTTTTCGTACGGGTCTTAGTTTTCGACTGGGTCTTAGTTTTCGACTGGGTCTTAGTTTTCGACTGGGTCTTAGTTTTCGTACGGGTCTTAGTTTTCGTATGGGTCTTAGTTTTCGACTGGGTCTTAGTTTTCGACTGGGTCTTAGTTTTCGACTGGGTCTTAGTTTTCGTATGGGTCTTAGGTCTTCGTTTTCGAGGTCTTCGTTTTCGATACTACCAATTTGGAAGAGGGGGAATGCAAACTAGTTTTCCATATTCAATATGGCGAAAATACATGACGCGCTCTCAAACCAGTTTGAATTCGTGCAACACGTCGCAGGGACAAAATTCTGTTGCAGCGACACAGTTTGTCGCATGTCACACTAGGCAACTGTCGCCGCGACGTGTCGCCTAGTGTGTCCAGACCTTAATGGCAGTTTAATTATAATGTGTGGTTCCAAAAATATCCATACCTACCCCAAGATTGGACCCTTCCGACCCCCTGGAACTTTCAGTTTAGCTTCATACTTTATTTTAAAAATTTGGGCTATTGCGCCCTCCCTCCCCTTCGGAATTTCCATTGACCATCCTTGGGGTGAGTATCAAATTTTCTGGAACCGCACAATGTAGGCATTTACTTATAAAAGTACTGTAAGCTGCAGATTTATTCAGACTAATCTATTTTTTAACCTTTTCACATTTTCCTGTTTTCTATGGAATATATAATTATATATTGTTTTTACCGGTTTCACTTGTAATAATAATAATAATAATAATAATGATAATAATAATGATAATAATAATAATAATAGCTATAAAAACAAAATATAATTTTAGTATAATTTCAGAGGTGATTATAAGAATTGAAGCATTTTGATTGGTCGAGAAGCTCGGCTTATGAGGCTATAATCACCCCGGCGAGGTGATTATAGCTTTGAAGGCTTGGTTACTTAGCCACGCCACCAGGGAAGTAGACATGGCCGCTTTTGCTGAATGAAAATTTATTTGATTTGAAAGAAACCTATCCAAGTCCTGGATATTTTGAACATTGGAAATTTTTCGAATTAACTACCAAGGCTTTTGGACCGAAAATATTTTCAAGAGATGGTTCTCAAGGCATTAGAAATGATCGTAAACACGGCGGTTTTGGCGATCGATGAGAAACTCAGTCTCACTCAGTCAGATCGATTGAGCAAACATTATTTAAGCTTAGTTCTCTTCTCACCGGAGCTACTCATTTTCGAGAGGATTTGCACATTCGCTTAGAAGTCATCAACAATCGTACAAAGGTACCGGACATCTATCTTTCTCATAGTGTTTGTTTTGTTCCGTTTTATTGCTTTAGCTAAATAAATTCTTATTGTAATCGATGAATTATAAAACTGGTTTACACCGTATGCAAGCGAACACTTGTGTTTGCTGTTTTCTTGTTTGCTATCGTTATTTTTTAAGTTCTTGATGATCACCTCTAAAAATTATACTAAAACAATTATTCGCCTCAGGCTCAGTGATTATTGTTGAATAATCCCCTCGACTTCGTCTCGGGGATTATTCAACAATAATCACTTCGCCTTCGGCGAATAATTGTTAATTATAAGGATTTGTATGGGGAAATACATAAAACCGAAAAGAACGAAAAAATAACCGTTGACCGGAATTACAATAATAACTGCTCACCTTAACTCGTTTGTTGCTCCCTTTGTGTACTGTGTGGGGTTTTTTTAGCCGATTTAGAGCGATTTAGTGCAGTTTTAGTTTCAACGGTTGTCCTCTCTATATATCCTATAGAGAGTCGAAACTAAAATTTACAACCTAAAAGTCGGTCGGCTGGTGCGTTGCAGGCTTGAAGATCCCCTCCTCTAGCTCACTCGGTCTTTCGTATGGCGTCTCGGAGCTGTTTACTATTCGCTCTTGACAAGATGACAGCCAACCCGTGTGTGTGTGCTTCTAACCTGCGATCAGGCATTCTTTTTCCCTTGCAAAGTAGTAGGGAGGGAGGGCATGATTTCAGGTTAGTGTGCTTCCCGATCTAATCTCTGCAGGTTTCAGGACATCTGAGCCGCACCTTTATATTTGACCAGCTTGAACTTGGTGCTTGGTGCATGGAACATGGAACAGGAAAAGACGTTTGTGAAGTTTGTTTATCGTAGTTTATTAAAATTCCAGTGTTATCAGGGAATTATATTCATCATCATCATCATCATCATCACTTTGTTTACCCTCGGGAGTTGAAGAGTAGAATATTTATCAGTGTTATGCGAGGAATCTTCAGCTTTAATTGCAGTAGTATCAGCAGTTTGTGCAGCGTGATTGATACATAGCGTGTGGCACAGACCCCAAGTGCTCATTTCCTTGTGGTATTTGTGAAGGAGACTGATACCTCTTCGCAACTTGTATTATCGGCAAACTGTGTTTGCTTTCTTGCTGTCAAAACGGAGTTTTTGGGTGAGGAGAGAGTATTATTGGATTCAATTAGAAATATCCGAAAAATCTAATTATCACAATGAGCTTATTTGAAGATAATCTAATGTGCATTTTCCGAATATAAGTGAGCAGAATTCGAAATCAATGAAGCAGACAGCTCTACATTCAAAGCGATGTAGACAAGACGGCGTTTGACCTCTCTGCTTTATCATGTAAATGCAAACTAGTTTGCATCAAAACAGCATGATTAATACAACAAAAGCAGTGAGGTCTGTATCAAAACAAGGACACCTCCAGCCTCACTTCCATTTGTCCCATGCTCGAGTCATGTTCAAAAATTTCTTCTTCATTATTTATCACCGAGCTCAAAATTTACCATCTCCCGTTTATTAAACAAGTCAATAATAAATAATAAAGACCATTCCTAGCTAAGAACGGGGTATGATATTTTGAATGCACAAAAGTTTCAACGGGGTATCATTTTGAATGTAAATTCTTTATAAAATAGTGTTAATTTGGAGTCCCGGCCGGCACATACCCAATTAAACATTCCACTATTAAAGCGACAAACAAAAAGAGCTCTATAGATTCCAGAAGCACTTGAATTGAAAACCTTCACTGGATTAATAAAAAAAATATCCAAAAAAGTAAAGGATTCGGAGAAACCGTGAGGTCACGACTGCTTGAGTGCAAAAGGCAGGCAGTGGCACTGAGACTTTTCCCCTATGAGGACACCCCCCCCCCCCCCTTCCCCCTTGTTCATGCTATAAATATATACTTTTTATGCTCTTTGACTCTTTCATCTTGATATCTTACACGGTAGCGCCTAGTATTGGCCCAGCTGGGCTAGTTGAGTGCTGTATGCCACGAAGATATATAAGTTAAGTACTAACAACTTAGTAATAATTTGGCTGCGCTATAGCTAGTAGGCACGCCGCTTGAAAATTCCCTCTTCATCATTCACATTATAATCACTAGTACGAGTACGTAAGCATCAAAGAGGTATGAAAAGCGGCTAGTACATTAATCAGAGGAGCTTAGAAGTACTTAATGTTACAGTGGTATTTCTTTGCGCCTATATAAGTCTATATGTCTGTATAAGTCTATTATAATGCAATACAAAAACAGAAAAACTCCCCCCAATAACTTTGAAACTCCCTACGTCTGTTCGCAATTCTAACAGCCCCGTGTTGAAATAAGTCTAATGTCGGATGAGGCTTAAAATCAAGACAAGATGCCACAAAGGAAAAATACTGGCGGAATTGAATAATAAATAAAATTGTTTTGGCGAGAAAGGAAGAGACACCTTCCTTTTCGGCGGATAGGCAAAAAAATATAGGATGTCCTGAAATTATACGCAAGATGCGGGATCTATTAAACACATCAAAAATGGCAACTTCAGTATTAACAATTCACAATTCTTTTTTGCCCTATTTTATTCTCTTATATTTCTCCACTATTATTGTAATTAACGTTAATTGTTGGAACAGAATATAAAAATAGGTCACCAAGGGTGACATGAGTCTAATGCCGTATGGCATAGTGATACAGATTGCGCGGTTTTCGTAAGCCGGTTAAAATTGGTTAGAGGTTTGTGTTCGGGAGTGTAATTTAAAATGCTTATAGCAAGCTAGGGGCATCGTGGATGATTATGGATGAAAACGAAACAGTCATAAATGTTATATGCTTCACAAAATTTAAAGTATGAACAGGAGTTGATGTTACTTCTTCCGTATTGTCCGTAAAAGCAGAAACGATTAAACATTTGGACAAGATTGCGTGACGATTTACAAAAAGCATGTTCATTACAACAAGGGTTGAAGAACTTCACATCGTTTTCTTTCAGATTTTTCACCATTTTGATGATGACTCTTGAAACAGATTTTGCAATAAAAGCACTTGAAATAGTGACTGTTACTCCATTGTACTGTAAGCACTTAGTGACAGATTTTCCTAAAAACGGGTGTAAATGCTCACGTCAATACAATGATGACCTTTTGAACGCTGGAAACTAGGCAATTATTATCGAGCTACCATACACAGGAGCGAAGACTGTTTATCATGATGTACAAATTTCGCGAATCATCACTCCCATATCAATGTAACCATTTTATGATTTTTCTAGCTGTAAGAAGAACTTAAGATCTCTGAGAGTCGTAAAAGCATGAAATTCGATTTCAGTGTATGGCAAAGGCCGGGACAGTGTAATACTGCAAAGCGGCCAAACAAACGCATTTTGATTTAGTCGCGTAACTTGATTTACATTTATCCATGTACATCTTTTATTTTTGAAGGTTTTTGTTTGCACTGTAAAGAAAAAATTGGTCAAAATTCGAATGACTTAAATACAAAATACGAGGTAAAGTTTTCTATTTTTTAAAACAAAATAAATATTTGGTCACATTGTGTAAATAAACGCGAGTCGCCGTCGAAATATTTTTTCTCAAAGACGTCTTGCTTTTTAAGCAAGACGAAAACACAAGTGCTTAACTGAACTGAAAACGAAGATTTATTTTCACAAAAAGCTTACAAATGTCTTAACTGGAAAATTATTACGTCCTGTTCAAGTGTTGAATAATCGTGACTTGAGAAAGAACTTTTAATTATGCGTGGGAACACGTGTCGCTGATTGGCTGTTTTTAATTGAAACTAATCGTGCGTGTCCGTACGGAGTCCGTTCTTGCAGCTGATCATTGTTTTCTACATTACAGCGAACGATTATCGATCCCGAACCATTCCCTTGGGATTGCTAACAGCTTTTTTCATATAACAAAGAGTCTAATGCGCATGCGCAAAGCGCACGCAAGCATTAGACTCAAAAACGTAATAACTGTAGACTGTCCACAGCCTCTCGATTTTTCAACGCAAAAAAGCAAACGAAGCGAGCGCGAGCTTGCTTCCTCCATTTTGCGCCGGCGTCCAGTTCTCTCGCCATTCTCACCCCGCGGTCATCGATCGAAAAAAACACGAAAAAATAGAGGGCTGTGGAATAACTGTTGAAATACGCGTAACACGAGACAGCCCAAAAGGGCTTTGATTAAATATACCGGTATGTAAACCGTGCTTAGGGAGACAAGTAACAGTTCGAAATAGCAGGGGCCAAGTTGGAAAAGCCAATTCTTAATCATTATAGAAAATCTTTAAAAGGTAATTGATTGGATTGCCATAGCCTTCTTGAATCAGTTTTAAGTTTGCCATAGCCTGACACACAAACCCCTAAAATCCAACAATTGAGCAAAAAGGATGGTGAGACCACCACTAGTGCTAATATGTTATCTTTTGGGATTCAAGGCGTCTTTTATCTTACTTAAGATACATTGTAAATGAATGTCTGCAACTCAGTCATGATGAAGATTGGCGAGAAGAGTCTCTGCTGCAAGAAAACGTTTAGCAGCAGGTGGGGTGCCTGTGGAGGTGATGGGGTTATGGGAGGAGTGCTGCTACCTCTTCCACTTCCCTGACCTAGTCCCATAATTCTTTTTCTCCTTTCCTTTTAGATGTTCTAGTCGTTTTGCATTATCATAAAACCAAGGGTTTATTCCTCTTCACTAGAATTACCCCCAGAGTGTAACAAAGTAAAGTAAAGTCTGTGTCCGAGCCATGAGGCTCATACAGCCGGAGCTTATCCCGGTTTCCGTAGCATTAAGCGACTAGGAGTATTGCTACTCCCCCCTGGATGGGATGCTAGTCCATCGCAGGGTTACCCCCCAGCAGTAAATTCGCCGGTACCCATTTATACACCTGGGTGGAGAGAGGCACTGTGAGAGTAAAGTGTCTTGCCCAAGAACACAACGCAGCGCCCCGCAGGCCTTGAACCTGCGCCGTTCGACTCGGAGCCGAGCGCGCTAAACATTAGGCCACCGCGCCTCCCATGTTGTCTCCGCAGGCAAACGTATAAATGTAAAAATTTTATGGTCAGGGTACCGCGTTCTAGGGCAACAAACTTTCCAGAGTGTAACAACTTTCACATAATCTTGGTGACTGTAAAATAAGACATTTACCATTTCAGCTTTCATTACCTATTCCAATAAGGCATGACGAAGTAATAACAAAATCTGTACTTTACAACAAAATAAACCATTTGTTGGTGCACAAGCTATAGGAGGATTGTGTAAAAAATGTACTGAAGACACTCCTGTCATGTATCTGATCAAATGTTATGATCACACCGAAATTGTAAAATTGCGACATAACTACGAAATACCGTGCACTAAAATTGCTAATAGTTGATTTAATTAGTACTGAAGCAGCTAAAACATTGGCAAGAGATAATTCAAAAACGCGAATGACGAGTAAAAGAAATGGTGTGTAAGTGATTTTCTTGGGAAAGTTAAACAAAATAAGAACACGATACGAGGCCAATTGGAACGTGACTACCTGTTTCCTTCTTGGGAAAGTTAAACAAAATAAGAACACGATACGAGGGCAATTGGAACGTGACTGCCTGACACACATAGACGGTGGTGGTTTTGGCACAAATCGCGACAACTCGCTCGGCTCGCCCGGGCTCGCCTCGCTCCTTGTCGAGATTAGTGACCAAAACCACCACCGTCTATGTGTGCAAAAATCGCGAGCGGCACCAAAAATCTCTGCGGCTTGAGCGCTCACAAATATCAAGCTTAATTGCTGTGCCAGAAAAAATTCCTATTGAACAAAAGCCCCCTTTGTGTAAATGGAGTGGGAAAGAGAATGCGTTATGGCCAAGGGCCCCCGAACGAGAAAGTTTTACACCCCAACTGATGAATTTTACGACCCAATTCTGGAACGCTACGAGGTTTTAGACGTGACAAAAAAAATACACGCCATGGTTGAAGAAACTCACACCGTAATGATTGCCCCCTTAAGAAGCGCAAGCATTTTGAAAAAAAAGAGTTTATCACATTTTTTTGACCCAAACCACAACCGCCTTCGGCACGTGCCTTGCACGCCAGAAACAGGGGTGCCCAAGGGGTCAATACCTGAAGACGTGTACAAATATGTGACAGGCTATTTAAAATCAATGCAAAGAAAAAGTGCCGAAGATTTTTCAAAAGTAACGTCATTAGAAATTCTCGAAATATTTATGTTAATAGTGAACAAAACAAAACCAGAAAGAGATTTTTTTGAAATATTGATGGAAACAGAATTTAATTATAAAAACAATATGAATGTAAAAAAACCCGAAGTTTTTGGTAAAAGTGCAGAAAGGGTCTTGCCCCGTTCTTTTCAGAACTACCCCCCCATTAATGAAAACGTCAAAAACGAGTTATTTATACCAATAACTACCCTTTTACCAAAAAGCTGGCTACATTGTCTTTTTCTCACAAACTACAAAGAATCTTTTTTCAGGCTTGCTGAAATATATGACCTGGTGTACGATCTGGAAAAAATCCCAGAAAACTTAAGAAAAAGAAAGCTGCAATCGTTATGCAAAGCATGGTTAAAACTAACAAAAAAATCGGGAAAGCAGGCGTGGAAATGGTAAAAAAAAAGGAGGAAAATGTGAGTGGCTTTCACATTCCTAACTTCCTGAAGCAGATTCGCCGGACCCGACAGTGTACCAATCGTTGTATGGCGCCATTGTATTAAATTACAACCAACCTTTAATTGCTGTGCCAGAAACAATTCCTATTGAACAAATGCTCTTATTGAGTAAACGAAGATGGGAAGAGGGAGAACTGGAGAAATTAACTTGAATGTAAAGAAAAACTTGAAAAGATCTCGTGGAAAAGCGTTTACAACCTACAAAAAAACTAAAGAAAATGAAAAACAAATAACAATCTTTTTAACAGACGAGCTGATTGAAAAATTAAAAAAATTAGACAGCAGTGTTGTCGCAAACGTTTTAACAAGCTAAACAAAACTTGCACGCTCCGGTTAGTGCATAAATTAAGAATATTTTAAGCAGGAACAACTCAATCGGCGGGTGATTTATTATGTTTTGCTTCTTCTATGGCCTCAACGACTTGATATGTTATTCTTCTGACATTCTTCTGCCAAGCAGGCTCAAAAAGTTCGGTGAAAATAAAGAAAATTGCATGGAACACAGCGATCATTTTGAAACTCTTCGTATGTGTTTTTTGCGAGCTATGATAAATTAACAACAATATTCAATTTAACAAACGCTCAAATATATACCATGACATATTGTGCTAAGAACTTTCTAGCACATTAAAGAACAATATAAGATCACGGTGAGTTTATTCTCATCGTGTCATACACTATTTTTAGTTAATAGGTGATTCCCCGAGTGTTAACACACACAACAGATTACAGAGTAAAGAAAATGACATCATTAAGCTATTTTTAGTGACAATGACTCACAATTGGCCGTCACGTGCATTAAATCAAAAGAACAATAGTTGTGCACGTGTAAAACAATAGATTTTACATTCCTGAGTGCTTAGAACTCAGATTTTAAGCACACAGGAATGAAAACAACTTACAAAAGTCTAAAAATATCATTCGGGTAATACCCCGACTTTGTACACCCACGCACGCAAACACAAAAAAAATTTGCATGCCGCTGTGGGTCACGCAATTTCTCGCTGTTCGCTTCAACTTAATTGTATTTTTTGCACACTCAGATTTAATCCTTTCGACTCGGCTGAAAGTCACTTTAAGTGCGCTGTAACCTTTTATTTTGCCTCGTTCAGGCAATTAACAACATCGCGGGTTATGTATCGAATATTTTTTTGACACTCGGGCGTGAAATATTCAAACACATAGTAAACGACAAGATGAGCGCAGACAACCATTCTTTCATTAAATGAAAAAATGTTCTAGTGGACTGAAATTTTATTTCGAAATGTCGGTGGTGCTTTCGAGAAGTTTTTTTTTCATTTTTTGTCTTTCTGCTTTCATGATCTCTTGTCGTATTTTTTCGATGTCTGGCTGTCAATTTGTTTGTTTGTGTGCAAAGCTTGAACGTAAAGTCTCTTTAAGTTGACGATATTTCTGCATTTCTCGTAAGATCAGTTGAAACTCTTTGTCAGAAACAAGATTATCATTCAGAGCTTGTGAGACAGAGCTGTTTATCGAGTCATGTTTTGCAACAGCCAGAGCGAGGATTCTTGAGTGCTTATTAACTTTACGTTCAAGCTTTTTGTTGATAACTGACAGGCCAGTGGAAGCTGCGCCAGATATACCTGCTACTGCTGCAACAGGCACGCCGATAACAATTCCAACACCGGTAAGTGAAGTCGCAACAGCTCCAGAAGACAGAGCTGCCGTCACGGCGCCAAGACAGACCACGGAATAGTGAATAACTTTCCGGACTTTTTTATATTTTTTTAACACAAGCCTGTAATGCTCAGCTTCAGCGGATATTTCTTTTTCAATTTTACTTATTTCAGTCAGCCGAAAATTCTCGGCATTTGTTGGGAGGCTTGGATAAAGTTGTGTTTCTTCGCGATCACCATAAGCAGGGGCACTCGGGAGAACATTAGCAGATGACATGGTCGTATACAATAAAAAAATATTAATTTAATTCTAATTCAAAATGCAGCGGAGCTCCAACAAAGTCAAACTTACTGCCAGTTTTGTCTTTGACGGTCAATGTGACACTGTTCACACTCTGAACAGCGTTGGTTCGACGTGAATTATTGATAAAATTTTGAGGGTAATGAACCAAATCATAAGGTTTCCCGGTTATTGGTACACAAGCGAGAATGTCACTTGGCTTTCCATTATACAAGTTATTTTCTTTGGAAAGTAAATCGCAGTGAATGTAATAAAAGTCTGGCTTAGTAAAATCTTCAATTCTTGCGTTAGCAGCATCAACAATTGTGTTCTTAAAAAGTTTAGAAAGATTTTTATCAAAAGAAAAGCTTTCAATATTTTTTGTTTTTGTTATTGAAAAGCCTCTTTTCAAATCATCCCTTTTTACTGTTAGCTTTTGTTGATCTTTGAACTTATTAGTCAGGTAAGTTGTAATTTCATCAAAATTGTAGTTGCCTGGAAAAAAATCAGCAACATTGTTGCTCACATTGTTTTGTTTAATGCTTATGGAGCCAATTCCTTCCAGATTATGCCAGCTGTTTTGTAACGAGCATGACAGCAGGCTGATAAACCTTGGTTTTTCAATTGGCTGGTCAAAGTAAACAGCTTCCCCGTTGGAACTCGCGTCGATTGTGAGCACAACCATCTTTATAATTATCTTTTGAAAAATAAATCTTTAATATAAAATGGCTCCGCCTATTCCGAGAGCTGATGACATTTCTCAATCAATTTTTCTTGATTCCAAAGAAAGAGATTTTATGAAGTGGATGAAAACCCCAGAAGCAACTAAAATTTCTGAAGCGGCAAAAGACAATGCATGGAAACCTTTTCTTGCAAAATATCCAAACGCTGACCGAACAAAATTTGTTGCACAGGTTGAGTTCGCGTACAACCACACAGCAACGGCAGACATTTATTACAAGGCAGGGCAAGGCCATTTGATAAATGTTTTTGGCTCTGACAGCAAATATTGGAGCCCAGAGATGAAAAAAGCACTGGGGGTGAATCAAATTTCAGGCGGTTTTCCACAACAGCTGTCACCAAGCGGCGCAAAAGGCTCATCTTTGCCAATTCCAGCTGTTGGATTTCACGAAGCCGCACCAAGTTTGAAAAAAATATTTAACAGCAAAATCAACATCTACGTAACACCAGATCAATATTTCACAACGAAATTAAGAGAGATTTTTCAAAAAACAAAACTGAAGCATACATCAGGAAAAGAGTCAAAAAAGTGGCTTGCGGGGCCTAACATGGCCTATTGGCCCCAGCAACTTAACTTTGCGGTATGGTGCGCGACAACAGGCTGCGGTATAAGTCGAGATATTTTCGATGAAGAGCACTCAGCTCTTAGCTTGCCACCGATTGTGCGTAATTTTTATCTGTTTCACGTTTATTTCACGATAAGGCGAATATTGTTTCAGATGGGGGGAATTCAGAGCGTAAGCGCCTTGCCAGGCGACCCAACTTTTAGCCAGTTCGACAACAAGTACGACGTGGCTTCGTACAAAAGAATATGTGCTGAGTTCGGTGTCGACCCGTCAAGCGATTTTCGTTTTACAACAGGTGCAAACCACGGACTTGGTGCTATTTATATCTGGATTTCAAGCAATGGTATACAAAAAACTGGAGCAAAATACCCCGATTACGATAAATTTTCGGATGAAGGTGGAACTGCAAGCGACGGTAACCTTATTTATTACATTCAGCCAGATGATTCTGCAGCATCACAGGCTGACTGGTTTTGTGCAAATGCAACGCAAGGGCTTACTCAGGCGGGTTTGTCAAGAATAAACCAGTCAATTGAGGCTTTTGTCTACTGTATTCTGGGTTCGCAGGTCAACGTTCGAAGTAGCATACTTGGAACAGGCGGCCGTGCAAAGGAAGCGCAAAGTGAGTTCCTCGTGTTGGTTGAAGACGCTATAAGGCAACCTGATCTGGCAAAGTCGGTCCAAAGATACCAACTCGCCATCGACGAGGCTAAGGTTCGGCTTAACCTTGCAGTCTGCCCAGGTGCCTGGCTGATGCCCGCTCGTATGGTGATAAACACAGAAAGCGTTGTTGGCTACAATAACCAGCTTAAGCAGGCTGTTGTTGGGATGAAATTAGGAGTGAATGATGAGGTTAATAAAGCTACAAAAAAAGCAGCTCTTAAACTGATGGCGGGAGGAAAATCAAAAATCAACCCACCAAACAGCCACCCTTCAAATCCTATACACAAGAGCGCCACAGCAAAAAAAAATCAGGCCCTCGCCGCAAGCGCTGCAGAAACACCAGCTAGCAACGCGCAAAGCGCTAAAGCTACTAAGGCCGTAGCCAATGATTCACACGAAATAAACAAAGCAACTGTCGCTGTTGGCGCGGTTGGAGCAGCAGCTTTGCTCTACACCCTTATGCGCTAACGTCTCTTTTTGATGTATTTTTCAACAAGAAAAGCAACCACAGCAAGGATAAGCAGCCAGGTGTGTTCAGCAAGAAAACCGATGGCTTGACCAGCGGTTTTGAAAAGAAATTTCGCAATCGAGCCAATGAGACCAGGCAGAGCTGATGCTACCTTTGAGCCAATATCACTTAGGCCTTTCCCCAACGCTTTGCCGGTTGCCTTCAACGCGTTTGTAATGGTTCCAATAACAGAACCAATCGTGACACCAGCAGCAAGAAGTATTGCTGTTACTGTCACGCCATATTTTTTGAAGATCTCTTTGATCCTCTCACGAAGTGGAAGCGCCCTTTCTCTTTCTGCAATCTGCGTTTGCAAACGCCCGAGCTCCTCGGTTCTTTCCGCAACTCTTTCTTCCGCGGCTTGTTTGTCAGTGGGGGAGGCATTCTCATCCTCAATAATTTTTTTGTCTTCCTCGTTTTGGCGCTTGAGCTCATCTTCTTGCTCTTTAAGATCATCCAACGCTCTTGTATCGTTGAGCCTTTCTTGCAAAGTGTTTCTTTTGCTCTCTATGGCAGCGAGGCTTGCCCTTAGTTGGTCGGCTCGTGTTTGTTCTTTTGCCTTCTGATTTGCTTGTTTTTCAAGAGCAGCAACTTCTTTTTTTGTGTTTTCAAAATCAGTTTTATAGTTTTTAATCCGTTGCTGCTGCTCGCGCAATTCTGATTCATTTTCAACATTTGACCCAAGTTGATCTTTCTTGGCTTGGGCTCGCTCGATTTTTATTCTCAGATCTCTCATTTTTTGGACGGCTTTTTCTCTTTCTGATGCGATTTTTTGGGCCTCTTGAAGTTGTTTTTCAGCTTCTCTTAATCTTTGGCGTTCATCTCTTATGCTCTCATTGTCTTGAGCAATAAGATCTTCAGCTGACGGCCCAAGTTCATCTTTGAAGCTGTCTAAAAAGTTTTTCATGAAGCCTGACTCATTATCTTTTAGAATCTTGTACTCGCCTTTTTTAGTTCCTATAGCAACAATTTTCCCCTCATTTTTCCCAGTGCCTCTTCTAATTCTAATTTTTTCAAAATTTGCTTTGGGGAATTTGCCTTTTATCGTGTCTACAGCTTTTTTAAGTTTTTGCCGCAAAAAACTTTCTTTTTGAAGATCACTTATCGAAGGGGTTCTTTCAAGCAAAGGTGTTTCATCATATGATGTGTCTGGCAGCCCGCTCTGTTCGTGCTGCATCGTTTGCATTTCATGTTGTTCACCCCCATGGTAGGGTGTGGATGCCTCCCCGGGCTGAAATGGTCGGGTTGTGTCGACCTCTTGTTCCTCTTCATCATCGTTATCACTGTTGTGGTCAAGATCTTGGTCCAAATCAGGGTCCTCGAATCCAAAATCACCACCACCTGTTGCCATCGCTTAATTTATATATATATATTTTCAAATTAAACTTTTCAATTTAACAATAAAACCAATCGAGAGATGGCTGCTGTTCAAGAAAACCTTCGACCGGGACGCACAGAGAAAATACTCGGCGCACTGAAAGCCGAGCGCGCGGTAAAACGAATCACTTTTGACCGCACAGAAGCCAATCCAGAGGAAACGTTGTATGTTTCAGTGCCCAAGCTGAACGAAAACGAGGTCATTGTGCCTGGCTCGCTGGCGCTGCGCCTCAACATCGACTTGAGCGGAGGCCATGGCAACAACTTTCTGGTTGACAACGTCAGCCGAGCTCTGGTCGACAAGTTTGTTGTAAAGTACGAAGGCACTGTCGTGCAGGACACGGTGGGCTATGACATCTACAAAATATTTGAGGATTTTTTCCTTTCGCAGGAGGAGCGCGACGACAGGGTGCCAGAGGGCATTCAGAGCGAGGACCTCAACAAAATTCGCTCAAATGCTGGCGATAAGAAAACTTCAGGTGTGGACGCAGAAAAAAAGCTGAATGAGATATATGGAAATAAATACCGCATCCGTCTGGATCACCAGATTTTAACTGACCACGGGGCATTTTATCCTCAGGCACTATACAACGATCTTGTGTTCGAACTGAAGCTCGCGGCAGCCGAACATGTGGTCAGAGGCTCAGATACAACAAAACTGAAATACAAGTTGACAAACATCCAGCTGGAGTACGAGATGATAAGAAGCAAGGAAATTGCAGATGAAGCGTTCAGCGCTTATTCGGGCGGCAAAGAGTTCGCTTACGACCACATCCAGCGTGATAAAGTGACGACTTTTGCAAAAGGCTCCGACACACGTCTGAATCTAAGGGTCAACCCGCAGAGGAGGTCCATGAAAGGTATCTTGCTCCTATTTATTGAGCAATATAACAAAGGTGCAAGGAGCTCGGAAAAGTACATTAACCCGGACCTTACAAAAGTAAGCATCACTGTCAACGGCTCGCCAAACATGCTGTACAACAACGGCATCGAAGGAATGGACATTTGGGGAGAAGTTAAAAGATTCTACATGAAAGAAAAAAATAAAACGCAGCACATGACTCTGCAAAAGTTTTACACAGAAGACAAGTTTGGCCTTCTTATTGATCTGCGTTCCATGGCTGACCACTCGATGCACGGAAGCGGCACGCGCCTTGTGAACACAAAGGATGGTGTCCAGCTTGAGCTAGAGAGGAAAGCAAGCGGCTCAGGTAATTTAAACTGCCACATTTACGTAATCAGCGACGCCCAAATGAATATAATTGGCAGGCAGTTAGATTCTGTGCTTTTATAATATAAACGAACGAAGATGGATCCTGCCAATATACCCTTCAACGCCCTCATTGTGGGACCAACGAACTCAGGAAAAACAAGATACGTGGTCAATCAGCTTTGTGGCCCTTTCCGAGGCAAGTTTGACTACATCGTGCTCATCTGCCCGACTTTCGAGCACAACAAGACTTATTATCGCTTTGCTGAGGAAGATATTCGATTTTTTGTTTTCATTTGCGAGCAGCACGAGGTGGAATCTTGGTTAAGGCTTTCAAGATTTTTTTTTGAGGGTACGAACACGCTTATCATCCTCGACGACTGTGCTGCATCGAAAGATGTAAAGGGAAGAACGGGTGAATTGGTGAATCTTGCTTTCTCTGCTCGCCACGCAGGCTTGAGCATATGGGTGTTAACTCAAAAAATGACAAGCATAACAGCCTCATTCCGCGAAAATGTGGCGGCAATCGTTTTCTTTTACACCCCCTCTGCCAAGACCACGAAGGCAATCTTTGACGATTACGCTGGCGAACTTGCCAATGAGGATTACAAAGAAATCATTTTAAAGCTAAAAAAAAATAAGTTTTCGCATCTTGTCATTTCTCATCGCCACCCTTACGGAACAATTTTTTTTATTGAACATATTTTTTATAGTAATAAATGGCTGACCCTTTCGCAACTTCTCCTCCCGAGAGCGTCAAGGGCGCTGCAAGTGAACAAGAATTAGCTTCCGTAATGGAACTGCTAGGAGCTGAACCAGAAAGTACAGAAAGCGCTATGGTACTCATTCAAGGCCCTGACATTCCTGCTTTGCGTGAACAGCTTGCAATCCTTGTTTCAACAGGCAAGTCCAAAGAAGCAATCGGTGTGCAGCTGACACACGAGCAGGTGAAGCGCTTGACAGATAAAGAAGTTGAAAAGTACTTCAAGAGATATGAGGCATACGTTGGCACCAAGACAACGGAAAATCTTATTGACAGCGCGCTAACTCTTTTAACAAAATTAGCAAGTCTGTTTGTGCCCATGAAAAATATTGAAGCTTTACAAAAAGAGCTTAAAAATGACCACATTATAAACAGCGAGCTTTCCAATCTTGTCGGCAGTTTGTCTTTCAATTACGGCAAGCTTCTTGCTCCTGCTTCTGCTGCTTTGATAACAGCAAAATATATTGATTACGACTCAGCAAGTTCATCAAAAAAACAGTCAGATCTTGATGAAATCGCCTCTGAGCGGCAGGGCGCCACGGAAAAAAGCTCCGAAGGCACCTTTACTGAGTAATACTCACAAGACTTCCTAAACAAAGCTAAGAAAATACTGAATAATTAATGAGCAATGCTTAGAAATTGCTTAGCAAAAGATCTTGCTGAGCAAATTTCTATTTAAATATTGTTTTTTCATAAATATAATGGCCGAGCTCGAACAACGTGAATTGGAAACTCCTGTTTCTACCTCTTCCCCTGTCACTTCAACAACTCCTGCAACAAAGCCTGCCAAAAATCCAAAGAGAGTTGCTGCTGGCAAGCTTGCTGCAGAAAAAACAAAACAGGCTCGTGAAGCACAGAAAAAAGCTTCTATCGAGGCTGCTGCAATAATTGCAAAAGAAAAGGAAAAGAAATCTGCGGCTGCAAAGCGAAATGTAACACCACCGGCCGTAACGGAACCAGCTCCGCCCGAGGCTCAGCCGCAATCAAGCGGTCTCACCACAAATCAATGGATATCTTTGCTTGGTATCGGCGTTGCAATCGTTACAACTTATGTGAAACGCGAAGACATAAAAGCCTTTATAAACGAAAAAAGAAGTCCAACATTTAAAGCTCCGCCAACTCTTATAACTGATGACACACCAGTTACAGCAGAAAGTATTGGAAGGGTTGCAACGCGTTCTTCAGACACGCGCCAAACGGGCTCTAGAATTCCGCAACCAACAAGCCAAAATGGCTCAAAAAGAGGAATCCGTCCGATGGATTAAAAAAATTATTAAATAAATTCCATTTAAACATTTTCTATTTTTAAGTAAACGAAACACGATGACCGACATGATGACAGACACGAAGCCATACACTGTGCCTGAGCCAACGGATTTGGCAGCTTTGTTTTGTCTGCCTGAGCCAATAGATTTTGGAAGCTTTCTTTTGTTGAGTCAGTGTGCCAAATGGTTTGAAGAAGATGAGGAAGAAGCAAAAGCTACTATGAAAAAAGTCGCAGACTTAATTATCATTCTAAAACCAGAACAATTCAAAAGTTTTCAAGATTCCATTGAAAAGTTTATTAAACGTGCGAATGATATATATGCTAATTCAGAATCAGACGAACAAAAAAAAGAGAAAATTGCAGAAGCACAAAGTTTGATGTTTGATGAATTCAGAAACAAAATCAACCTAATGTCTTAGGGTGCTTGGTTTTGACCTGCAAAAAAGTTTTAATTAGGTAATTAACCTTTTTTTTTTGTTTATTAAAACTCTTTGATAAAATTATTTTTTAATTTAAAGATTTATTTTTATTTTATATCAAAACGCCATGTCCGACAACAAGCTCGTGAAAACGCTCATGGATGCCGCCACCATTACAGGTCTCGCCGCCGGAATCGGCTGGGCTGCCAAAAAAGTTGTAAAAGAAAACTTCACATCCGACCCAAGCAGCAGTTTTATGAACTATGTAAAGTTCACAGCCGTCATGGCTGGCAGCGTTGCACTTAAACAGTATCTCGAGGACCAGAAAATTCTCCCCACCAATTAAAAAAAAATATCATAATATAAGAACAAAAACACACAATGGCAAGCGTAGCGATTATGGCTGGCGGAGCTATCTTGAACGCTGCTGCTTTCATTGGCGGCAATTACCTTGCTCGAGCTTTGGGTGGTGGAGATGACGCCGCTTTGAAAGAAAAAGAAAGGCACGACAAAGCTCTAGAGGCTTACCAGGCAGCTTACGCTAAATACTCTCGAGACCGCACCAAGCTCCTCGACTGGATACAAACCAACGCGGAAATAAAAGAGCAGGCCAAACAGAACTTCACAAACAATGACTACGCTTTCAAACTCTACAACCAGGCACATCCTGACAAACAAATGATTCCTCCGAAAGAACCCAAGTTCTCTGATTTTTATCAGCCAAGCGAGCAGCAGAAACAAGGTGAACTGATGTTTGTTGGCGCAGGCGCTCTTGCTCTTGGGTACGCTGCCTTTCGGTTTCTTTAAACGTTTCTTTTTTTTCTTGTATACGCATGGATGCAAAGATCTCGAAAGTCTACTATAGCCCCCAGGGCTACTGGAAGGGAATTGCTGCGATAAAAAAATTAGCCGAGGCTGCCAAGGTTTCCGAAGATGCCGCAAAAAAGTGGCTAGTTAAGCAGGCCCTTTGGCAGATCTACCTTCCGGCACCACGATACGTTCCTCGCCCAAAATTCGATGTTTCTACCCCTAACGCGGTCCACCAGGCGGACCTTCTTTTTCTGCCACACGACAAACTGCCGCGAGGGCGAAAAGTTTACAAATACGCTCTGACTGTTGTCGACGTTGCCAGCCGTTACAAAGAGGCCGAGCCTTTGACCTCCAAAGATTCAACTGAGGTTGCAAAAGGTTTTCAGACAATTTACAGGCGAAGTGCACTAAAATGGCCACAGATGCTTCAAGTTGACCCTGGTCGCGAATTCATGGGAGCTGTTACCAAAGAAATGGAAAATCACAAAACCTATATTAGACGCGGGCGTGTTAATATCCACAGAGATCAAGCTATTGTTGAACGTTTTAATCAAACACTGACAGGGCGCCTGTTTGGTTATCAGTACGGTGTCGAGATGAACCTGCCATCTGGCCAGCGGTCGACAGCGTGGGTAAAAAGGCTTCCCGAAGTTGTTACCGCTCTGAACAACGAAGTAACCAGTCTTACTGGCAAGAAACCTGCTGCTGCAATCAAAGAAAAGGCTGTTTCGTCCAAGCCGTCCTCAAAATATACAAGACCTGTTGGCTTGAAAGAAAAAAACTCCCCTCTCTCGTTAATGTGCGCTATCTCTTCCAACCTGGCGAGCTAGAAGGCGGCGTAAAAAGGGCAACAGATCCGATTTGGTCATTAAAAGTCTACAGCATCGAAAGGTCTGTTACTAAACCTGATCAGCCAGTGCTTTATTACTTGCACGATGGTCCAAAGCGCGGCTTTGTGCGTGAAGAATTGCTTATTATTCCTCCAAATACACAGTTACCACCAGAAAAGCTCTAAACGTTATGTTTATGTAGGCTTTGTTTCGCAAAACTTATACCCGTAAGCATTTGTATGTATCCCATCATCCGCTATCCATCGCTTTGAGTCAAAAGGCGACAGCGAGACTTTGTTGAGATGCATTCCGTAAATCTCATGACCCTCGCTTCTAAGTATGTTCATTCCATGCCATAACTGCTTTGTTCCAAAAAGGGTTTCTAAATAATTTTCGTGCAAGATTTTCTTTTTTACCACACACTTTTTTACTCCTTTAGCTTTCTTTATTTTTTTTTGGTCTTCTGTCAGTATTGAATACATTTTTGGCCTCAAACAGACACACTCTGAAATTGGTGTTCCTGCGCATTCGTCTTTCATTTTTCCCAAGACCTTTTTGTTTTCGTATGAATGAAGTGAGTGCTCTTTTGGGTAGTCGCTTGTGTCGTATAGAGTTTTCTTTTGATAAATATCTTCGTAAATATCCTCTGTTTCAATCTCCAGAAGAAGGCTGTCAGTGTCTGTATACAAAAGCTCGCAGCGCTGCCCGTACTCCATTTTCATTTCGTTGTAAAAAAAGTCATACATCAAAATCTTGCTTACGTCAAGGATAGTCATACCTGTTTAGACAGGTTTATTGAGAAAAAGTCTGCTTTTCCGCATGTCTATTCCGACCAGATCGTTTGAAAACAGAACGTGTCTTGAGTACAATGGACTGGCAACCAGTTTTCTTATTTTGTTCGTTTCGTCGCTTCGCGCTATTTTTATGTCAACACGGTTACGCAGGTTTTCCATTGTTTTTCCGAAAACTGAGTTATTCATTAGCTTGTAAAAGTTTTTTTCAAAGTCGTTTTTTGCTTTTTTCCGGAATTCTGTGTTCATCCGGATGTACGGCTCCATCCAGCATTCTTGTTCGAACTCCATTACTTTGTGAACTCTTTTTAGTTTCATGCCCTGCTTAATATAAAACTGCAAGTTTCGGTAATGCACAACATAGTTACTTTTGTCCTCAAGAGTCAAAACAAGCTTTTCGCTGTCTGGCGGTTTCAGTTCCAGCTTATCTTTTAATTTTTTTTGGTAATCAGAATAAAGTTCCTCGCTTATTTTCTTTTTCTCTGGTGCCAACGGATAGCTGTTGTGAGCGTCGTGCAGTTCAGCAGGGTATTCAAGGTCTACCTCCAATATCCAGCCAGTTTTTGCAGACTCCTTTTTCCTCATGATTTCTTTTTCAGTCGGCATAACTCTTTTCCATCTAAAACCACTTTTTGGCAGTGGCTTGCTCATTGCCCACCCATAAAGGTTGTTCGCATCAAGGTACATTATGTATTTTTTTGGCTTGCTTGGATCGTAGCCTTCAACATAAGGATTGTTTGCCTTTGCGTATCTCTTGCTAACCATGGAAATACCTCCTCTTATTCCCCTTTCGACAAAGAGATGCATTTCTGAGTCTGTAAGGAGCTCAAGCTGCACGCCTGTCTTTTTCAAGAGTGCGTCCCAAGAAAGGCCAGGCGATGTAAAATAGTGAGCTGGATCGAGGCCATAGTTTTCTTGGCATATATTTCGAAAGTTCTCAAAAACATCAGCCAAAAGAGTTACGTCAGTTTTAACGTACAAATTGTGGTAGTCGCCCAGCGTTTTGCATCCAAAAGCTTCCCATACCCTCTTTGCGTGATCGTACTCTTCGTCTGTTATGTGCTCGTCGTTTAGCTTGCTGTAAAACTTTTCTTTTTCAGGCAAACTTGTTTCGCTAAATCTTTCCCATGAGTCCATGTACTCGTACGGATAGATCCCCTTTTTGTAAAGAAGTTCAAAATTTTGTGAAGAAAGAGATTTTGTTATTTTCAATGACTCCTTCGGTGTTGCGCTTACAAGTGAATCGAGGCTTCCTTGTAGAAAGTTCAAGCTGTCAATGAAACGCAGACCTCCTACTGAAAATGTGATGTATTTCTCCATGTTGTTGGCGACGCATTTCACCTCTTTATGTGTCGCTTGCGACAGCTTTGACATCGCTTGCATTAAATGGTGCGCATCATAGCCCCTCAGGTTGTGAAATACAACTGGTATTTGGTCCGTCTTTGGTTTTATTACCATTTTCAGGTTGCATGCGTTGTGCGCTGCTCCTCGAAACTTGCCTGTTATGTGGCAATGGTCTTTTACTGCATCTCTGAAGTTTTGCCTGAGCAAAGGTTGCCCACAGCATAAGCAGTCATCTTGTTCTTCTGCAGCTTCTTTGTGCTCTTCTTCTGTCAATCTTTTTAGGATGAGAAACGAACTGTTAAGCGAACTGTCATTTTCTTTCTTTACATCGTAAAAACATTTTTTGTGCCATTGCCCATCATAAGTGTATACGCTACCTTCTTCACTTTCCCACACAGGTAAAGAGTCTAAAAAGTAATCTTTTATCAAACTTTTTTCACAAATATGGCAATCAGTTGCATTTTTAAATTTTACCCAATCTTCTGAAGTCATCACAAGAGGTTTTGGCAATGACAAACTATTTCTTATTATTTTCTCTTCCTCTTGAAGACAGTTCAAAAACACTTCAACAGCATTTTCACCTCTGTAGACTACTGGCCGTTTGTTTCTGCCGTCACTCCTTACAACTGTGTAAGCAAAACCACATGCCTCATGCTGTTCTGTCTTCTCGGTGTAGCTTTTTTGCTTGCTCTCTGGCCCAATCTCGCAGCCTGAAATCTTTCTGACCAAAGCCTCAAAGTCAGCATATATCACGTAAGGCGCTCTCATCTGTTTGTGATGATTTTGGAAAGAAAGGGTGTTTTTCCCCTCTTCCGGCATCTCGATCCTTGTCGGCCTGCCGTTCATGCCATTGCAATATTTTTCGTGGTTCTCGAGCAAGTCCGCTCTTGTAAAACCGGTCAAGCACAACATGCAAAAGTGTTTTTTGGTTGCATTTTTTGTCTGATCAAAAAGCAGAGCGCTTACTCTTTTTACAAAACAGTAATGCTGAATTAATCCTGACTCTATTAATATAAGGTTTATACGAGGAATTGTTTTTTCTTTTTTGCTTATTCTGTGCACAATCACACGATTGTCTTCCCAGCCGAACACATTTATTGCGAGGTTGCTGTTTTGCCTCTCGAGTTTGTCAATCTGTTTTACAGGTGTGGGGAAATCGATGCCTCTGTAGTTAATTCCGTCGTTGACCGGATATTTGCTTGGCCTTTGAAGGTTTTTTCCGTACCTTGGAGGAAAAAGTGCAGCTCTCAAAGCCCACTTCAAACATTCGTTATCCCTGTTTTGCACGTTGATTATTGCTTTCTTTTTTGCCAGATTGGCTGGGAGAGGTAAGTAAGTTCCTCCGCGCAATGGCTGATAGCGTGCAACATTTACGTACGCTTCGGTTATTCTTTCAATAACCCAGCCTGAGCCGCGCTCTGACCAAGCCTCAATTTGGCCCTTTGCTCTTTCAATAAATCTTTCGAACTCTTGTATTATCTGTTGTTTATTATTTTCGTTAAAAACGTGCGGTTCTCTTTCTTTAAAATAATGCTTCATCTCTTGTGTTACACCAGTCTCAAAATTTTCTTTTGTGAACTTTATTTGCAACCCAAAGCTTACTTTTACGCTTTTCAAATCTCTTATTTCATTCCTTACCAAATTAACAAACTTTCCTTTTGTTTTCTTTTGAAAGACAAAAAGGTCTTTGCTGGCACGGCCACCCTCTGGTATGGCAATTTTCCACACGCGTAGCCATTCATTAAAATCGGATTGGGCCAGTAAAAAAGTTTCGTTTCTTTGTGGATTTCTTTGAAATTCACGGAGGTTTTCCTCCATCATAGCTTGCAAAACTTCTGACGAATATCTTGCGGCAGCCATCTGTTGTATATACCAAAGAAAAATATTTGTTCAATTGAAAAATGATTCTGGCACAGCAAGGCAGCTTGAGATTTGTGAGCGCTCAAGCCGCAGAGATTTTTGGTGCCGCTCGCGATTTTTGCACACATAGACGGTGGTGGTTTTGGTCACTAATCTCGACAAGGAGCGAGGCGAGCCCGGGCGAGCCGAGCGAGTTGTCGCGATTTGTGCCAAAACCACCACCGTCTATGTGTGTGCCTGTGGTACGCGTTGTTGTGTTACACGAAGGTGGTTTAAGCCTGGTTCTCATATGATCGTCCCGATCGTCTCTGTCGCTTCTGTCGCTTCAAAAAGTTTGCTTGCTCCAATCACCTCAGACTTTGCAAGCGACAGAAGCGACAGAGACGATCGGGGCGATCATATGAGAACCAGCCTTTAGAGACCTTTAGAATTAAGCGCTCCAAAGACATCATGATTGTACGGAGATAAAAATAAAAATAACGCTTAATAAAATAAAATTTTACCTTCTGTTTAATAAAATAAAGAAAATGTATTCAACTGCTCCTCTGGGTTGGGGTTGGGAGGTATTTGTCGAACCATTATTTTATGCCCACGGCCTACAACTTCCGTCCAGATTTGGTTGATTTTAACTATCTCGTTTGTTGCGTGCTCCGCAGCATGAACGAGCTAAAGGAATGTTTTATCATTTTACGGGCTTAAACAGACCGTATTTTGGCTCGTGACTTTCTCAGTTGTCGCCGGAGTTTTCCACAACGTTCATTCTCGTTTTCTTTGGCTCAGTTGGCGAACACGACGACGTGTATGTTTACACGTACCATGAACCGAAAATAAATGTGCGTCAACAATGTTTATAAATATATCTTTTTTCATCTAACTTGGTAACGTGCGTTACGGATCACATTGTGTGACTGGAAAAAACACTCAAGGCAAGTCGTTAATTTTCGATCGTGCTTTAGGGGAAATTTTCACTTTCAAGGGGAATAAAAAATAAATTACTATGCTTTTGAAAACGAAACCCTATTCCTTGTTTGAAATAGCTGCTCCACGACAGAGTTGATTGCGTGTATCAGCGCATGTTTAAATAAACCCATTTAGGGTCCTCCAAGGTGACAACATTTTAACTTCTTGATTCACGTTGCCCTTTTTAGAAGTTCCAAAATTGTGATTTGATGTAAATTTGTTTATTACACCATACAAGGATTTCATTTCTTTTAACCTTTGTATCTGAACTTCATGAAAGTTATTTTTGACGTTACTTAGCGGGGAGGGGTAGCATGTAAAATTACTTCCGGTCTACAACTTACGTCCACACATTTTTTGAACACGCACAACTTCCCGTCAACATTTGTCCACACATTTTTTGTACACGCACTTCCGTCAACATTTGTCACGCATTTTTTGTACACGCGTTCACGCACAACTTCCGTCAACATTTGTCCACACATGTTTTGTACACGCACTTCCGTCAACATTTGTCCACGCATTTTTTGTACACGCGTACACGCACAACTTCCGTCAACATCTGTATCACTCTAACTTCCCCATTCATTGCGTGCTTCGCGGTATTGTTTAGGGTTCTTGAAGAAGTGAGATTACCCGCCCTCATACTGTGTTGATGATTTAGATCGATCTGGCATGAAGCATTTCTTTATAGGTAAAAGAATTCGGTGGCAATGTCTTTACTGTCACTTAAATATTATAGCTTTTATTTGTGTTTCTGCCTAAAATGGCATCTTTTAGTGGTAAAATAAAGCTTGAGACACGCCCAGATCGCTCCCTTCAGTTGGGGTTTTATTCAAATTTCCCACAAGCGTCCCCCTTCGAGAAACATGGAGGTCCCCCCCCCCCCCCCTTAGGGAGTGAAGCCCGTTAGTTATAAGGCGATCTTGTAACTGTGTCAATCAGAACGTTTATGTCGTTTATGGGTGACTTTATCGTGCTAAGTTGCACTTCCACATGAGCATTTTTTACGACCACACCTGACAGGCAGAATATACCAGTCTATGAGCAGAGGTTATCCAAGCATAGCTTACTCTACTTCCTGGTTTATTTTGAGCGCAATGGCTCAACTTACACTTTCCACAAGAATCTATTTCCAACCGCGAAATGTGATATGTAGTTCCTTTTACGTGTCCAAGCAGAGTCAAGCAAAGATATTTACGTTGAACGCGTATGGCCGTCTACCAGAGAATCGTCCACTGGCTACCTTAATCATCAAAGGACCGTTGGAATAACTAGAGAAAACACTATAGGCGCTGACTGCGGCTAATGTAAGTAGCACTGTAGTTTAATTGCTATACACTTTTGTCTTATAAGAGCGTCTTATTTTCGAAATGAGGCCGAGCCAACTCTGGATGTTCTTTTTCAGTTCATTTGATTTGAGCCTAAAACGTCATTAACATCTTGTTGAATTCTTCGAAGCTTCAAAGTCGCTTTACACTTACTCCCTATAATTTTGGTGAAAAATAAAATGAGCCTTTCAAAAAAATGAAGTTAGGCTTCCGTTCTCCTTAAACAAGTTCGAGTCAGTAATGAAATAAATATTTTTTGTATAAATACCTTTTCGTAGTCGAGTTCGAGTTTTTTCGCGCTTGAGCCATAAATCGACGTTAATCCACGGGTATCTACAAACGAGGTTTATAATAACATTATTGCATCTCTCACTCTAAAATAGAAAAACATTTTAGGTCAAGTGTGCGGTAAAGGGAGGGCGGCTTTTTTTGCCTGACGTGCAGGAAAAAAAACGGGCGAGTTTATTGGATTAATAAAAAAGGTTGGCAGTTGGCTCGATTGATAGAGACGAGAATCTTAACTTCAAACGTTTTAATTCTACGATTAATTGGTAAAGTTATTTTTCGCGAAAGGATAAATACTGGATACGGGTTTAGCTTGGAAATACCATAAAAAAATATTTATAAAACTTGTTAAACAGACCAGAAAAGCAAGAAAGCACCGCGATCACATTGATTTTAAAACCGCCAGGGTCGTGGATGTCAAACTTTCGAAAGCTTAAAAAATACAACAATGTTACAATGCAGAAAGAGAAAACGGTGATTGTTCGAGGCACTACCCAACAGAGCTTCAGATACGGCTGTAAAATGTTTAGCGCTCTGTTGGTGCAGAAAAAGCTACAGAAGTTCATGCATTCAATGGTCGCGAGGGAAAGATTGAAGGTTCAGGTCCTTAGTTTGTCGTGTGAAGGCCGCTTTAGCTGCACAATCCCGTTTTCAAAAAAAAGCAGTAAATAGATTCAAAAGAGCTTGTCAAGGATTCAAATAAAATTCCGATTGAATATTTTGTTAGTTTACTCTTGACAATGCTTTTAAACCACCAGAATTCGTTTTCTGATCACTGTTTTTGCTAGAAAATTTGAAAATGATCAGTCGAGTTTGAAGTTTGGAGGTAGCAAGCTTACAAAGCAGTGCGGGAAAAAAGTTAGCGAGGAAACCCACGGAACACGGCCAGGAAATTTGAGCTGCTTTAATTTCACATGACATGGGTTCATTTTGTGATGAATATATTAGCATATGTTTTACTAGCATATAATTTTAAATGCACGGCTAGTACGACGACACTTGTATTGGACAATTTATTTGGCCGATATTTCGACTAGTCAACTAGTCTTCTCTGGCCCTGTAGAAGACTAGTTGACTAGTCGAAATATCGGCCAAATAAATTGTCCAATACAAGTGTCGTCGTACTAGCCGTGCATTTAAAATTACTGTTTTATACACCTCGAGTGAGTTCTAGTACATGCATCTCCAAGCTACGTGAGATCCGACAAAGAATTGTGCCATAGTCTTCCTAACGTTGTGTGTGGCCCTCTGCATTTAATCGTCCCACATTACTAGCATATGTCTTGCTTGGGGCCTAGGCGGCCCACGTCAGCTCCGAGGATAAATAAATTTTATTGATTGATTGATTGATTGATTGATTGATTGATTGATTGATTGATTGATTGATTGATTGATTGATTGATTGATCGAGGTCAAGGGTTGTTTTCGTGCCATCAAATCTTCCGCGTGGGAGTATATGTAGTTTTAGATTTTAGAATTCAGAGGCCTTGGCCGCTTTGCATGGAGTTTTTGAATCCTTGACGAGATTTTGGCTTATTGTGCGCATGGAACGATTTTGGTGCAGAATGTCGGTATTTTTTGGCGTCACGGTTTTGTGCAACTACTCGCCAGATGATGTTTTCATGTACTTAAGCATTTCACTCGTGTCGAGTTGTGGTCAATTTGTGGCTACTAGAAAAACTGTACATCGCAGGCTTGCTTGCCTGCCTTGCCTTACTTCAACTAACTTACTTACTTACTTTCCTGAGAGACAGTCATCAAGTGTAAAATGTTTCGGAGACGGCTGAATTGATGTAGCCGCGATCTGCGCCAAATTGACAAGATTGCCTCCTTTGAGATATGTTTTGGGTTAATTTGGCATTTGGAACTGAAACATTTCTCTTGATGTTACACTTATTTTACAGTTTGTACTTGAAAGGAAGGTGAAGACGTTCTAACCGAGATGGCAAACTTCACTTGTTCGTTCCTTTTCCTCGTTTTTCTCTTAATATGCGATAGTTATGGTAAGTTTGTGTTGCCAAAGTTTGTTTTTTTCTGTTTTGATAATGATAAGTTCGATAAGGTTTTTTAAAAGAAAGCGATAATTGGCTAACTTAATTTAGAATAATAAGTACACAATATTTATATGTCATTGTCAACGTATAAATGTCAGTGTATGTTCTGTCAACCTTATGAAAGGAAATGATTTATTTAGCGGATATGGAACGTGGGAGCAAAAGGACCCAAAAGGGGGAAAATGAAAATCCGTTCTTCAGTTCAACAATGGATATTTTTACAAAAGAATCTACCTTGTACATGTATTTTGAGTTGATGTCGTGTTTTACGCGCAATCCTTCAGATGTTCTGATGATTAAACTTCGGTTTGCATTTGCTGTTGACTGATTTACGCTGATGCCCCATTGACACGCTGTTATTCATTTCAGGTCTACCGCTGAGAGACTTGACATCATCGGATGAAGGTAATGGTTTCTGCTTTACATGCACGGCATGCAATACGTGAAGTGTGGGTAGTTGTCCAACTTCGCGATCAAAAATAATTTTCCTTTATCTTTTTTGTCGGCGAGAAGGGTTTGATACACAAATATGAAAAGTCAAAACCATTAGTTTTGCTTTGCTATTAGCTGAAAGTGAACTTTTGCCGACCTGGGGTTACCGTCCAAGGTCAAAATAATCGTCCCAATATAAAAAGAGATAAGCTAGCTTAACCTTTTGCTAGTTATCACAGTTCCATTAACGGAAACTGTACACTAAAATCGCCTCTATATGACATAAATAAAAGAAAAAGAGAAGTTTTTCATGTGTAAGAAAATATATCTTGTTTTGAGGCAGCTCTCTCATTTTGTAATTAACTCACAGTGGACGAACTAGTCCGATGCTTGATAAAACTTGCTCAGTGGCATTTTTTGTCAGAAAGGCCAGTACAGGAAATATTTCTTATAATATTTTCCTTGGTGATTCGGGGGTTATCGTCGCATTTATTTTTAATTTAAAGCTGGTTACGCACACCAAGTATACGCGTATTCTGCAAAGATACAGAACAACGGTTGATTTCTTATTCAATTTAGATGACTGTCATCAAATCATGGATATCGCCATTCTGGGTGATATATCTCAAAGTATGAAGGAAGCTGACCGCCATCAGCTGGTAGAGATCGTCAATGCGTTGGTAGACAAACTTGGTGTGTCTGCAGCTGCCAATCACTTTGCTCTTGTCACTTTTGGTGATCGTGCAACAGTCCACCACAACTTTTCAAACACGAATTACCACAATGCAAAGAACTTGAAGAGTAGCGTGGCTGATGCGTTAAAAGTTGTTCCAAAAAGAGAGGGAACTCGAACAGATATGGCTCTGAATCTGGCGAACGAGTTGTTTACCGAGAAAGGAGGGGACAGACCAAATGCCAGGAATGTTATGCTAACCTTTACTGATGGAATACCGTATATTGCGGGATGGGATAAGGAACCACAAATTCCGTTTGCGAAATTGACAAAAGATTTGGAGGTATTTCTATTTAATTTTATATGATTTTACTTTCTGTGAAACACCCTTAATTGAGCCCCTGGGAGACTTCCATTTGAAAGGGGCAGGGATGCTCGTCGGAAATTTTGAAAAGAACCCCTTGAAGAGACCAATCTGGCTTTGGCTGGAGCTTTTCTTGTGCCCTAAAAGATACCAAAATACAAAATAATAGAATTTATATTCGTACATTTCTTCGTGTGCAACCCTAAACGAGATCTTCAAGGCTAAAATTATTGGCGATTTGCCCGAAACACCCTAAATGGGACCCAAAAACCCGAAATTTACACCCCTAAGCGAGACGACGACGAGGAGTCCCCTACCCCTCCCCGGGTAGAAAGCCTCCTACATATTGCAAATTTTACCCTTAAAACTTACCCCGAGGTAATTGTGATCAATATGAGAGAGATTAAGCATGACGTTATACGACAAACGACTTTTTATGGAATTGTCAAAGTAATCCCTCATAAAAATAAAGAAAAAATTCCAAATTCACGACATACACAAAAGTACTCATTTCCGAGTACGAACGCCAAACGGCAAACGGCAGCATTGAGGACTGATGTGTGTCATGAAAGCTAATTATCATTCCTTTAAGATGCCCTGCTATCTCTAAATTTCGCGAAGAAAATGCTTTGCGCTACCCTCATTATCAAATAAATAATAAAATACGGTACTATTTATTTAACGCAGGCTAAAAATGTCACTATCAAGGTTATTGGAATTGGCCCAGGCGCAGCGCAGAACGAGGACAAAATGAAACAGACAGCTGGTGAAAAAGGAAAAGTAGTTCTTTATAGCAATTTTACAGTGCTGTCGAACAAGCTTTATGAAGATTTCAAAGAGTTCGTCTGTGGTAAGTTTGGACTGTTATATAAAAGAAAATCTTGATATTATGATGGTGCAGGAATGAAATTGAAGAATTCATGTAACAAACAAACAAGCAAACAAATATACATAGATAGATAGATGAATAGATATAACGCGAACCTGATCGAATTTACAAGTAAGAGGAAAGAACATTACACTGATAGTTATTTAGTGTCTTCGTAAAACTAATAAGATGCCTAGCGAATGGGCTTTTTAAGCTTCATTCCACAGCAGTAAACGTTCTGCTATGTTACTATACAACTGAAGTGCTTTCTTTCCTTTCAGCTCCTGTAGACGGAAAATACACTGATTGGTCTCTGGCGTCTGAGTGCAGTGTGACGTGTGGAGTTGGAATACAGACATTAAGAAGGACCTGCACCAATCCCCCGCCATCTAACGGTGGGAAAAATTGTACCAGATGGGGACCTGCTGTAAAGACTATTTCGTGCAATGAAGGGAAATGTCCTAGTAAGTCAGTAGTATTCAAGTAATGGTTTATTTACTTTAGACGCTAGGGCAACGCTATTGTGTATGGTTCCGTGGAGAAGGGCATGGACAATTCTGTCGATATGATTTTGCAGCTGTGTTGTTGACTATGAATTGATTTTTCCTCCTTCTCTCTTAGGTCCTATAGACGGAAAATACACTGATTGGTCTCCAGCGTCTGAGTGCAGTGTGACGTGTGGAGGTGGAATTCAGACATTAAGAAGGACCTGCACCAATCCCCCGCCATCTAACGGTGGAAGAAATTGTACCAGATTGGGACCTGCTGTAAAGACTATTTCGTGCAATGTGCAGAAATGCCCTGGTAAGTCGATACTCTTTCAAGTTATTGTTTCCTTGCTTTCCCTGGGAGGCTAGAACAACGATAGTGTATAGGGTTCGGTGGAGAGGACCAGGAAGGGGTAGGGGCGGCTACAAATCCCTTTTTTGCAGTCCAAATTGTCTTACAATCTCAGTTCCATTGGGAAAATGCCAGAAAAATCTCAGACTCGATTATGAAAATAGTCGATGCAACACGGTAAAAGTATGCTGATGGACAAACAAGAAAAAGATTGAAACTAGTGACGATAAATCCCTTTTCGATCAATATAGATAGTGAGTAGTGTACAATGCTGAAAGGTCGCTCACTGAAAGAGCAATTTCGCTTTGAATTGCTTGTTTGGTGTCACGTATTAGGTCATGAAAATTTGTTTTGAACATTTCCAACACTAAACAAATTTAATGCTTAAAGGAGCAATGTCATGGCATTTCAAATCATTTTTCTGATTAGTAATAAATTGAAGGAAACGTCAAAATAACAGATTTCTAACATGGAAAAACACTAAAGGAGTAATAAAAACCCAAAAATAAATTAGGATGGTTTCGACTGACGAAGATTAAGACGGATTACAAATGATAAAGTTGAAAAAACTGCCAATTTTTCGACTTAAGTTACTAAAGGTTTACATTATATATATATATAATTCTTAATGTTCTATTCCTTATTGTAACTATAACTATGTTTCCCAATAAAGCTTTATTATAGTAAATAAGCATTACCCAGTTCCCGAATTTAAAACTAAGGACCGGACCGCTGAGGGAACAACAGGACACAGAAACAGCGAGGATTGAAATGCACCAATCACAGCTGTTGAAAACCAACCAATCACAGCGCAGCAGCGTGCTTTATAAGTTCACGCACAACCAGTCGACCTTATCGCCTGATGAAGACTGGCAGTGTGCAGTCGAAACGTCGCGATCTCCATCACACGTGACTACATCGTGAGACAAACGAAAAATACTTTATTATTGTACTCTACCACGATGAATAACCACAACATTTTTTACGATAAGGACTCCTTGCTTTTCAGTTCCTCGTGCATGTCCAACGGATGTGGCATTTATCGTGGACTCTTCAGGCAGTGTTGAGTCAGAATTCGACGATGCAAAAGAAGTAGTCAAGAAACTAGTGATGACTTTGGATAAAGCACCAGGTAAAAATCGAGCAGCAATGGTCCTGTTCGGTTCCTCTGCCTCACAGGTAGCTCAGTTTGGACAATACGAGACGTTGGACAAATTTCAGGATGCTGTGCAGCAACTACCACAAATGGGTGGCAGAACGAGAATCGACAAGGCCCTAAACATTGCAGTCAATCAAGTCTTACCGGATGCCAGACAGGGCGTGTATAAGATTGATATAATACTAACTGACGGTGTCCAGTCAAGCGGAGCCAGGGGCTTGAAGCAAACCTCCAAGCCCTTACGAGAAGCAGGTGTTCGTGTGCTGGCTGTTGGTATTGGCGCTGGAATGGATAAACGTAGACTCAGATTAATGACAGACCGTGACGAGGATGTTGTGGATGCTAAGGACATCCAAGGACACTTGCAGGGAATACTTGACTACCTAAGCCAGCATGACTGTAGTAAGTATCAGTTGCAGCCTGATAAGTATTTATGAACTTGACGTTCTAATTTGCCAAGACGAATTATGAAGATAGTTGGTCTGGGCCGATAATCCGTCTGTTTGCCCGTATTTATACACAGACGAATTATCGGACGAACTAAAAAATGCTCGCCTACGATTAAAATGCAAGTTCGTCCAGACGGATCATCCGTCTCTAGTATAAATCGGGCCAATAATAATAAATATGGCTTGATATTGACAGTTTACTAAAAGTAACTTAAAAGTCTTCTTTAAATGTCACGCATATTAAACTTTGGAAAGTAACTATGTGAAATGCGATATCAACCAATTCTGCGTTTAGTATCAAGATCACCCTTACTGAATAGCGTTAGCTGATATTTGAACCGTAATTAACCTTTAAAACTTCAGAGTCTGGAATCTGGTCTTTGCGACGCCATGTTGTCTCCGCAGGCAAACGTATAAATGTAAAACTTTTATGGTCAGGGTACCGCGTTCTAGGGCAACAAACTTTCAATTACTTGTACACTGCCTCTAACCACCAGGCAAATGTACTCATAAATGGCCATCTGCAAATTGCAAGAACAACATGCGATGGACTGACAAGAATCCCCTCCACTAAGAGTGGCAATACTGTTAGGGCGCTTCCCATTCAGGAGTCAGAACTGGCCGACTGGTCTGGTGGTGTTGAATCCTAAATGGCCCTTTTTCACGAGAGTTTTCCACACATCCACCACAACAGTGTATCATATTTATGCACTGACTGATTTGAGAGGAAACATTTGACCTAAAACGGAATTTTCTTCTCGAATATATCGGTCTGTCCGGCCACTCCTGACTAATGGAAAGCGCCCTTAGTATTTTACGGAAACAAGCTTCGTAAATTGACACATCAATATTTTTTTCGTACTCACATGTACAGATATGCAGTGACACTGGTGACACAGAGAGTAATGTTTTTTTTGGTTTGGAGATTTGAGTAACAAAAAGAATATGACGGCGAGATATGCCACTGTTGTATCTCATTTATTATTACAAACTAGCAATGGTGTATTGAAACTCCTGAGTTTTGATTGGTTAACAGGCAATGGTATATGAGCTCATATACCATTGACCACAAATATGGTTGCCGGTACGCGTCAACGAAAACAGTTTGGGAGCTCAAATATTGCAATTCTTTGGGAATTTTTAATAAAACAATTACTCCACTCGCGCTTGTTGGATATGAGATCGATTGGCTATTTACCATCTCATATTCAACGCGCGCTCGTGGAATAATTGTTAAATATTGAATATTCGTTGCAGTGAATAGTAAGTGACAAAGACGATTGAAATGAAAGGGCGGTGAAGTCTGACCCGGTTGCTATACTTGACATATGATCTATCCTTCTGTAATCATCTTTTTTTTCTTTTGTGTTTACAGCACCACCAAAATCTCCATTTTTACCAGGTATGTATTTCCTATTTTCTCTGGTTTTCTAATAATAATACTAATAATAATAATAATAATAATAATAATTTTATTAAGCTAATATTAAAGTTTACATTTTTTTCCGTATTCTTAATAAAATAGAAATAAGGTATTACAGGAATTTGTAGTTAATTAAGTATTGAGCTAGGGAGCTAAATGAACCGGTAGGTTTTCAAGTTAGCTCCCCGTACAATTAATGTTATAAATAGTATAAAAAGCAGGTGATTAATATATAAGAAACAATAGGGAAGAGGACTTACGAATTTACAAACCGACTTAGTTTAATGGAAAATCAATTTAGTTTTTGTTCTGACAGGAGGTAACGTTTTGTTTGCTTGGGAAATGCTAACACACTTAAGTCTTACAAAGATGGTGGAAGGTCTTTCCAAATATCAATTGCCATGAAAGTGACGGATTTCTTTCCTACATTAGTGTTTACTCTATGCTTATAAAAATTCTGTTTGGCTGTATATCTTGTGTTGTATCCATGCATATTTCTAGCATATTTAAATATATCGTCAAATACTCTAGGGAGAAGGTCATTATGCCATGAATGTGCGAATTTCAATATTTCGAGACGATAGATGTTGTCTACTGTCAGAACTGCTTCTCGTAAAACTGCTTCTCGTAAAGCTGCTGTGTTTTAGTACGTTGGTGGGACGTTTGAGTATCCACACGATACGTTTTCTTGGCTTAAAGGCCCCGCGAAAAACGAAAACGCTTTCCAAAATTGTTTCCTGGGCGTGAAAAAGAGGACACATTTTACTGTGAATATCAAGAGAACCTGTAAATATACTTTTATCAGATGGCGCTTTAAATGACAGGAATTTTGGCCTCCACGCCTCGCATCCATACAGCAACACGGGCACAAGCTTAAGATTAACATCCAAGTTTTAATCGTTTTTAAATTGCAAGCGAAAACGTTTCGTGATTGCGAAAATATTTCTTTTTTATCGAGAACGTTCCTCCGTGTTTAAGTTGAACGCACGGTCTCAGGTAGTCTAGAGAGCTTCACCTTCATAAACGTATTTACAACTTCAAGGTAATGATAACGATATAACAGTAACGGTAACTGTGTAACAGTAACGACAACGATATAACAGTAACGATAACGGTAATATTTTAGACACAACTGACAACACATGAATATCGTAAATGTTTTTCAACCAATTTTTTTTCTTAATTTTTTTTTAAATATTTTTTAAAAATTTTTTTAAAATATATTTTTTTAAATATTTTTGTGATACAGTTATGAGTCATATGTGCCAGTCATCATTTGGCTGTGTGACCGCGTCATGCGGTTCCAGTCAAAAGCCCACATTTCACCCTTGCTCACCACAGAGTCCCAGTAGCTCAGTGGTAGAGCATCCGTTCTAGAACACGGAGGGTCGTGGGTTCACATCTCATCTGGAACTCGGATTTTTTTCCGAGTTCGATGCTATTTAATCTTATTTAAATATTTTTATATCGTAAATATTTTGAAATGCACGTAAATTTCGTGACATCGAGTTAAAAAACACACAATCTCTTCATTTTCTTTTGTTTAGGTTTTACATGCGATGATGACCCTGTCTACGCAAGTATGTGTCAAAAGAGGGCTTCAAGAGACTTTTGCTGGGACAATCCTGACTTCTCAGCCATTAACTGTCCAAAGTCGTGTAATCTTTGCCGTCGAGGTAAGTTTTGTCTTTTGTCAATCTACTGAGGTTATTTAATCCCATAATTTGTAACAGCTTAAAGGGAGGATGGGTAGAACGAATATGCTAAGAGAGTGGCGTTACCCGTTCTAAAATTTTAGCCACGCCCATTCTTCAGCCAGCGTCAAATGTTTGCTTACAATCAAGAAGAGTGCGACAAACATGTATATGAAAAGTCCACCCTAAACGTGAATGAAGAGTTTCAAAAGAGAGATTCAAAAGACATTTGCTGCGATATGACGGCCATTTTGATTTCTGTTGTTTTAAAGACATTATGGGATGCACCAATAATGACACGAAAACATACAACCTCGTCGCCTGATAATGACTCTATCGTGAGACAAACGAATAAAAGTTCATCTTTTCTAGTCTTTAATCACGATGAACAATAAACACATCTTCAATGAAATATGATCTATGGTATTGAAACTTTCTATCAGTATTGAATTGCGGCCTTTTACAGTTTTCCCTAGTCTTCCCTAATTGTTTTCCTCATTTCTCTTATCTTATTCTGCAGGTTTAGATTATGGTAATACGTACTAGTTGTTTTAATATCTTTTGTATATATTGTTTCAGAATCTTAGTGGCATGCAGCGAAGCAATGAAGGAATACAGAAGCCAATCACTGAATTTACTTATAACTATCTATCTATATATCTATTTTTATAATATTAGTATTTTATATTTTATATCTATTTATCTATTTATATAATATTGACTTACTTGACTTAAACCCTTTCGCTCCCCATGGAGCATAGGTCCACGGAAACCACTGCTCGCCATCGTGTTCTGTTTTGGGCTATCCTTTCGATCTGCCTCCAGGTGTAGCCTGCTTTGCTCGCCTCGTCATCTACCGTCCTCCTCCAGCTGTTTCTGGGACGGCCTCGGCTCCTCTTCCCCTGTGGGTTCCATCTCAGTGCCTGCTTGGTGACATTGCAGTTTGTTTTCCTGAGGGTGTGCCCAATCCAACCCCACTTTCGCCTTCTTATCTGGATGTTGATCCTTTCCTGCTCAGTTGTTGTCCAAAGCTCTTCATTTGTTATGACCTCTGGCCAGTGGATGCCCATGATGGATCTCAGGCATTTGTTGATAAAGGTCTGCAGTTTGGCGGAGTTCGCTTTTGTTACTCTCCACGTTTCAGAGCCGTAAAGGAGGACTGACTTTACGTTGGTATTAAATAACCGTAGTTTGGTCTTTCTGGAAATCACTTTTGATCTCCAAACAGGTGTCAAGATGGTGAATGCAGTTCTTGCCTTTCCGATCCTCACTCGTATGTCCTGATCAGATCCACCGTCCTTGCTGATGTTACTTCCAAGGTACGCAAAGTCCTCCACCTCGTCGATTTCATCCTCATCTAGTTCTATCCTATCTGCATTCTTGGTGTTAACCCTCATCACCTTCGTCTTGGATTTACTGATCTTAAGGCCCGTCTGCATTGAGATCTTTGCCAGTCTTGTTAGCTTGGATTGCATGCTCCTGTGGTTATGTGAAAGAAGGGCAATGTCGTCGGCGAAGTCAAGATCTTCTAACCGGGTCGTGAGTGTCCACTGTATGCCATCCTGATGTTTTTCTGTCGTCCTCCGCATTATCCAGTCGATGACAAGCAGGAACAAGAAGGGCGACAGCAAGCAACCCTGGCGCACTCCAGTGAGCATATCAAACAGTTCTGAAAGAACTCCGTTGTGGATGACTCTACAGGTGCACTTCTCATAGGTCTTCTGTATAAGAGTGATGTATTTCTCTGGGATGCCATAGTGGCGTAGCAGCTTCCACAACACTTCCCTATCAACGCTATCGAATGCCTTCTCATAGTCCACAAAGGTCGCATAAACAGGAGAATTCCACTCTAAAGACTGTTCCAAGATGATCCTCAGGGTAGCAATTTGATCTGTGCATGACCTATCTTTCCTGAACCCAGCCTGTTCTTCTCTCAACCGTTTGTCCACCTCTACTTTCAACCTCTCCAGAATTATCCTATTCAGTACTTTTCCGGCCGTTGACAGCAGCATGATTCCTCTCCAGTTCTTACATTCCTTCAGATCTCCCTTCTTTGGAAGTTTGATTAGGTAGCCTTCTTTCCAATCATCTGGTATCTCGTTCGTTTCCCAGATCTTGCCAAACAGTTCATACAGCATTTTGGTCGAGGTGTTTAGATCTGCCTTGATGGCTTCTGATGGTATGCCATCGGGACCAGCTGCTTTTCCATTCTTCAGTTGTCTGATGGCTCTCTTGATCTCTGCTTCACTTGGCTTACTCTCGCTGACCTGCAAAGGTGTGTTGGCTGGTTGTATGTCAGGCAGCTCGCTTGGCGGCGGTCTATTGAGTAGTTCTTTGAAATGATCTGCCCACCTTTTTCGCTGTTCTTCTTGGTCAGTGAGCAACTCTCCGCTCTTGTCTCTCACAGGTCTTTCCGGGATCTTTCTATCACCTGCCAGTTTCCTTGTGATGGAATATAGCTCTTTTGCATCGCCTCTGCCTGATGCCTCCTCTGCCTGTCGCGCGAGGTCTTCCACAAAGTTCCTTCGGTCGTTTCTGATGCTACGTTTAACTTCCTTGTTGACTTCCGAGTATCTGATGCGAGCTTCTGCTTTCTTAGCTCGTGTTCTGCTGTGATTCAACGTCTCCTTCACCTTCTTCCTGGCTTCTATCTTCTTCAGGGTGTCTAGACTCAAAAAGGTCTTATGCTGTTTGCGCTCTCTTCCCAGCGTTTCCTCACACGTCTCCTTCCATGCATTTTTCATGGCCTGCCACATTTCGTTGACTGTGCTTTGGTTCTCCCTTTCCTCCCGATGCTCTTCATTTTCTTGAAGGCTTGCCAACACTTGGTACTTGTTGGAGATGGTGAGTTGGAATCTGTTCTTTATCTCATCGTCCTTCAGCATCCTGATGTTGTACTTATGGCTTAATTTCTGCATTAGTGTTTTTATATAGACTCTTGGTTTTAGGCCATCGTAACTTGATTAAAAATATAACACAAACAGCGGTGATAAACATTATGAAAAATCGCATTTTTATAAACTTGACGTTTCGTATGCTAAGCTACATACATTTTCAAAAGTAAGACCGTTAAAATTTTGGCAACTAGTGTTTTTATATTTTATATTTTATATCTATTTATATAATATTAGTATTTTTATATTTTTAGTGTCCCCAATTAGCTCTTAAGCTAAATATCATTGACACTTAAATAAAGTTTATGTTTGTATGTATGTAAAGCTAAAATAAAGTAAACTGTTTATGCGCATCGTTAATTACTGCGCACGTAATTCATGTCGCAACGTTATGCCACGTCATTCATTGAACGCGCGCGCTGAGAAAACTTTCTAAGCACATATAGGGTGGATAGCCGTTCCGCTCACTTCGCTTGGAGTTTGCTCTCTTAAATGGTCTGTGACCCCTACTTTTTTCTTAACGGATTACTTTTGTTAATTAATATCTACGTTTTGCGAGAAAATGAAAAAAATCTATCGAGTGGAAGTTTGTTTTTATTGTCCAACTGACGTTTGAATTACGCTTTTTGAGCTTCTCGTTTTGCCGAACGACAGTTTTTATTGCTTTTTTACAGGGTTAAATCTTACAAAAAGGATATCAACACTATGAATTATTTATGTAACAGACGCCCTTCCACAAAATGTGACAGTAAGATCGTTTGCCTCCGTTCACTAATCTTCGATATTTTTAACTACAAGCCTTGTAAACACTGCTGATTACGCACGCCAATTTTTCAAAATCAGGGTAGTTTTCCACACGCTTTATCTCTGAAACAAAGTCGGTGACCCCAACTTTTTTTTACATTAATTTCTGAAACAAGTTACTCATTATCTGCCTGGCCGCAGTAAAAACTTTAAAAAAATCTATCGAGTAGAAAATTTTGGCGCGAACGTCCTTAAGACATTATTCATCACGTAACAAGTGTTGTTAAGTGCTATAATATGTGGAGGGGACGCTAAGGGCTGTTCTAGGTAAAACACATGTAAACTAAAGATGATTAATTAGTTCAATAAAGTGAATGAACTCAAACTTGTTTTTCTGAACTGTTTAACAACAATTATAATGCTGCTAGTTTTCTGTGCTGGTCAATAGCACTGCAAATTTGTATTTACTTCCTCGACCTGTTTTTTCCTTAGGTTTTGATTGTAAACGTGACTCGAAAAGCGAATTAACTGCGAGATACTTACCTAGTACTTGTGATATTGTGTATTCTTGTCAAACGCATCAAACACCAGTCAGTTCTGTTTAGTTCGGGTGAGCAGAGCAGCCGGTGGTAATCTATTCATTTCATTTCACTAAACATAAGGCAATAATTTATATTATTCTGTTAAATTTTCTATAATAAAATGAATCATTAGTAGGACCAATATACTGAGTTTTTCCTCGTTACAGCGTAAAGGCCTGTCTAAACTAGGAAAAATTGTTTCAGAAACATTGTCTCTTGTCATGTTTCCTTGGTGCCTAAATTAGTGGGAAACAAGGAAAATGTTTTTCTGTTCAGGTGGCTAAACGAGGAAACAAAGTTTCGGGAACAAAGTGTTACGTATAGCCTGGTTTTCACTGGCGACGCAAGCACAAGCACAAACACAAGCGCAAGCATTAGCAGTTTGTTCCAAGTGGAAACGAACGTCGACATAACACAAGTACATTAGCATAAGAATACGATGTTTACTAGTTATAGAATTTGCCTTTTTGTTTTTTGTCTACATTCCTCCGAAAAATCTCGAAAAACATTTATCAAAATCAACCGCGGCCTCTGCGACTTTGTTCAAATGCTGGAACGAGTGCTTTAATTGGCTAGACACGGCTAGACGTAAACAACTTTCTTGTGTTTATGCGATTTTTCGATTTCACACGAACGCAAGCACAAGCACAAGCGCAAGAAAAGGAAATTTTTTTTTGATCCTTGTGCTTGTGCTTGCGCTTGTGCTTATGCTTGCGTCGAAGCCGTTTTCACTATGAAATAAGAGCTGTTATGCTTGCGCTTGTGCTTGCGCTTGTACTTGCGTTTGTGCTTGCGTCGCTAGTGAAAACCAGGCTTATGTGCATAAACTAGCTAGTCAACACTGATTCCATGGCCGGGCTAGACTGCAAAATAGTCGTATCTTTTGCGAACGCGCTCGGTCTTCGAACGAAAGCGAGAGGTCTGGAGCCGATGTCAAAACTGTGAGGCGTGCGAGGCACGCAAAATGATCGGCGCTTCGCGCCTTAAATCAGCGCTTTTTCGAAGAGACTTGAGAGAAAAAACGACTGTTTTGCAATCTAGTACAAAATAGAAATTTTGTTCCCGACCGCTGGTCCAGGGGGACGCGGGCTCTGGGAAGGAGAATGGTCGACTGTCCGCCATGACTGCGCGTGCGCGTTAGTTCATCTTTCGTCCTCGCGCTTGCTTCCTTCCTTGCGCGCGATGTCTCTTCGCGCGCGACTGAGAGCGACGCTTTTCGCGCGGAGTAAAATCGAACGCGGATCTCACGCGTCCTTCTCCTCGAATATCAAGTGACCACGAGCATTTCTTGAACAAGAGATCCGGCAGCAGATAAGCCAAGCAGTTTTTTCTTCGTTGCGTGGTCCCTGCATCCAAACTGTTTTTGTATTCACGAAAATCGTAACAAAACTTATTAATCACGTTTCGTTTGCGGCTATTTTCACGCATCACGGTCTAATTTTTGCCCTTATCACGGGCCGCGCATAAACCCTTTGCATGTAGATTGTTCACAGACAGTCCCCTATTTTCACGTGAAGTCGTAGAGCTCGATCCGTACCCACGGGTTTTTAGAGGTCGATCCGTACCCACGGGTTTTTAGAGCTCGATCCGTACCCACGGGTTTTTAGAGCTCGATCCGTACCCGCGGGTTTTTAGAGGTCGATCCGTACCCACGGGTTTTTGCACTCTACCCAGTTTTCTTGCGCGCTCAGGAATCAATATGGCGGCTCGTCGAACTCAACGATCGATCTCTACAACTTCACGGAAAAATGGGGGACTGTGAACCCGGGCTGTGAACAGTCTACTTTGCATGCTACTCTCTTTATTTTCCTCCTTGCCCCTGTACCGTACGAACAGGCTCCCCAGTGGCACCTCGTCCCACGCAACACCGATGACGCTCAAGGATCACGCACGTTACATGAGACCGATCGCGAGCGAGACTGGACAGTGATGAGGTCACGTTGTTATCGGAGACAAAGATACGTTTGTCGCACAGTCGCGAGACAATGGAGTTTTGTGACACATTTGAAATATTTATTTGTTGTAGTTTCACGAGGTTTATTTTCTTGCCTTTAGTTTTGTTAACATTATGAAACCAGCCAGGTCAATGGTAATAAAACAAGCAAAACGCACCAAAAAAAAAAACATAAAAATGTCCACAATTACAAACATTTGAAAAAGATTTTTAAAAAAATCAATTTATTTATTGTAGTCTGGGTGATCTATTGTTTTAACCTGAAAACTAATAGCCAGTTTAGCAGCACGTCAAATGAAGGACAAAAGATGTCACAGTAATTTTATATTATTTTTTTTTACAGTGCTAGTGGTAAGAATACAAGGTACTCCGATTGTCAGCATTGAGCAACCGTCTTTTGTGGAAAGTAGACAGAGTTAGCAGAGTAAGTTTAATGTGAGAAGATAAAAATTTTTTTGGTAAATTTTTTTAAAATTTTTTTTTGTTTTTGGGTTTTTAATTTCTGTACAAGTTTAATGTGCTTGATGCGTTGGGTATGGAACATTGTTACTTACGGCGTGGGCCCTTTGAATTGCTCTTCAGGTTAAAGAGCTGACAAGCGCATTCAAGTTACTGTTTCTTGGTCTCCAGGTTAGTTGTAGCTAGTTGTGTTCCTTGTCTGTCAGGTCAGGCTATATCCTCCGGCACGGCTAATATGCTTCGAGCATAACTTACACGTGTACCGATTATAATTCCCGAAGGATCTGACGCATAAGCACCCCATAAGCACAGTCACATTGGAAACCCTCCTTTCTTAAGAGTGGGGGGAGGGGGGCATAAGTCCATCGAATGCTTATTAAGTACAATACAATTTACAGTACAATTTTTCATTTGTCGAGTATCACGCAAAGCCCAGGCGCCAGTTGGCCTAAAATCGCCGGCCTAAAATAGTGTAGAGAAGTGTAAAATATATTTTGGTATCAACCATGAAATCGATCCTAGTGCATGAGGTCGCACCGCAATAAAAGTTCCAGGGGGAACCCCTCCCCGGCCGGATGGTCCGTCGCCGGACGAGTCAGGCCTTTACATTGGACTTGGCTTGGCTGTAAAACGAGATATCGCTACTGGGGGATTTGAATTTGACCTCTTTTTCCATAAGTATAGTGTAATAAGTAACGTTTGTTGACTTTATTCCGACTTGGGATGTGCAGAAAATCTTACCCGTTCTTGATAAAAAGTGATTTCAGTGGAAGGCATTCACCCTGCTGCTCAAAACTGTCACAAAATATCACATCAACTATTAAGTTGCATGTCATATTAGGTGGGTCTGGTTGTTTAATCAGGATGGATATTCAGCTATAAGACAAATATATCCCGGGGGAGGGACTCACATATGAAAGTGACGGGGATGCTCTTCGATCGTCTCGCTTAGGGTTGTAAATTTTAGAATTTTGGTCCCGCTTAGGGTGTTCCGGGAAAAACGCCAATATTTTTAGCCTTGATGGTCTTGTTTAGGGTAACTCACGGAGAAATACACAAATATAAGTTCTATTCTTAGTTTTTTTGTATCTTTTAGTGGTCAAGAAAGGCTTGAGCCACACCCAGATTGGTCTCTAAGGGGCTCTTCAATTCCGACGAGATCCCTGTCCGTTTCATCTTGGAGCCCCCCCCCCCCCTCCCGGGGAATAGATATCCACTGGGAAGTAATTTATCCCGTGAATAGTGCATCTCAAACTCCAGCGAAACTACAGTGCATCTCAAACTGCAGATAAAAATTTCTATATAAATATTGAATTTATGGTTCGACGGACCAATAATCCATCCAGCGCCTTGGGTCTGCCTATTTTTTTCTTTCACTTTTCCTAAAATTAATTAAGATTTTGCCTAAAACCAAAAGCCAACGAAAACTAATCGAAACCTTGGCAATTCGGATAATTACAATTATGCAGTTTGTTGACTGAATTTCAGTAAACCTATAATGTATCACCTGGTATACGGTTGCCCAAGAGCCTAGTAGACTACGAACAATCGAAGAAAAGAAAGGATCACGGATCGAAATATAGAGACCGCGAGGATCGCGAGGTAGGCGAGTGTTTTTTTCTTCTTTTCATTCCGTTTAATTCTTCCCTTCCCCTCTCCGATTAGATAACCCATCGCACGCTATTTGCGTTAAGTACTGATAGTCTTGGGTCCAAGTCACACTGTAGCTTTGTACAGCAAGACTATTGGACTACGAGTGTTTACATAAGTTCTTTATCAATGGCAGTTTTTTTGCCTTCGCGTAGGATCGAGGGAAAAGAGGGCGACCGCTCGATGTTTACATGTCATTGCCCTTATTACTGAAGGCTTCTGAAGATAATCATTTTTGTGGTTATTGAAGAGTTCGATTTTTTTATTTTTATCTTTTTTTTCCGTAATGCCAAATACTCAAGCCTTATCCTCAGAAACCTTTCAAGTAATCTACAGCTTACATTTTTACAGAGCTAGAAATATTTGGAAAAGAGCTAAAATCAGGGCTAAGTAATCCAGTTACATCCGTATAGGGTACTGATGCCGGGAAACTAATAACGAACAATCTAGCTAAAGCTAAGTTGTCAGGACAAACGAAGTAATAAAAGACTGAATGTTTACATCTCAGGAAAAAAAACTAACGTAATTAGAAATGGAGTAGTTTAAGAGTCATAAGCCGAGAGGTCACTTTACTGGTGTAGCCATTCCTAATTCTTAATTCTTTTCTCCGTTTATTCCTTTCTCCGTGCGCCTAGCGTTGGCTCGATCTCTAAACCCGAGATCACGTCTTGCTATAAAAACAAAAATAGCTAAAAGTACCATGTCTTAGGATTTAGGGGTTTCTAGTGTGAGTTGAAGGAGATTAAGCTATGCGTGTGGCGTTGCCTTTTCATAAGACTGAGTCACGCTTTTGTCGAAGACGGAAATAGCTATAATGTATCACCTGGTTTACGGTTGCCCAAGACCCTAGTAGACTACGAACAAGGGTAGGAAAGAAGGGAACCAAATATATGATCGCGAGATGTGGGGGGGGGGGTTTTTCATAGAATACCACAGCATGGACTTCTGTTTTTCAAGCGAGACTTCAAGTAGAATTTAAGGGAGATTATGTCAAACGTGTGGCAGTGACTGGAGACAGGGTAAGCTTTTCGTATGGGGTGCCTCTTTTGCATGTCTTTTGCGAGTTCTCGTTGAAATGTAATAGCCAACTAAGGCTAAGCTGATAGGTCGAATGAGGGACAAGACTTCAGAATACCGCCAAAAAACGAAATGAAAATGAAGTCGTAAGATTCATGAACCCAGATGGAATGTTACTTTGTTAGCACTTCCTTTTTCGCAGTTCCATTCGTTTTCCTTCCACCGTTCCCTTCTATGGACTACTATCGCTATATATGGCTTATGGTTTTCAAGATTTTTAGTTAGATCATGCTGTAGTTGTTTGTTTGTTTTTTTGTTTGTTTGGTCATTTTATCCTTAGCGTTCTATTTGACTGACAAAAACTCAAACCTAATCCCTACAAGACGCCTTAAACTTGAAGATATATTTCAAAAACAGCTGGAAGAATCCAATTAGTATCGCGGCCTGGGTGTCTATTGTTTGACGTTGGAACAAATATCAAGTTATACGGCGGCTGGGATAAAAGGAGAAAATTAAGAAGTGTGATTGTTCGGGGTGGAGCGGATATGGACTGGGTGACCGTCCCCGAGAATGGATTGATCCAGCCAAACGTACCTGTCGGAAACAGGCTGGTGCGCGAGGCGCACCCGAGCGAGGACCCGGGGGGGCGAGTGGAGAACTGGGGACGACGGAAGAGGGAGGAGAGAAGCGGGGGGGGGGGGGAGAGAGGAGCGAAGGCGAGGGAAAGTGAGACACAACAGCCCACGAGGAGCCGATTGACGCATCCCGTGACCCAGACACAGAAGACCACCAATACAGCTGATTGAGATCGCCCACCCCGATTGAGTATACGCAATGCAATTACAGCGAAAGAGGTACTTCACCAGTTTGTTGGGATCGATATCTTCATCTTGCCCAATCGTTGGTACAAGCATCATATTTTTGACTAACGAAAGCATTTCTTGTTGTGATGATATGCCGGAACGCCATTTGCTATTCTACTTTATAGAGTAATTTAATGTTCCCTTAGAGTTTCTCTTTTGTAGCAAAGCGTTGACAAGCATATTCAGTTCAACTTACTTATCATCAGTTCTAGGTTAGTTGTTTTCTTTAGCGTTTTGTCTCAGTTCTGCTTAGACGAGCACAGGAAAGAAGGAGCAGCGCTACAGTTTAAAGATCCCGGGGAAGACGTCGGCTTATTAATTTTTCGCCATAAAAAGAAAAAAAATCCTTGAATTTTTCTTTTAAAACAGTTTGAGATCTGTTTCCAGAATACTACGAAGCACTTGTGAGGAGTGTGAGATGGGAAAACCGTGATATGGTGCAAGGTTGGGTGCTCTTTTAGTCAGTTTGCGTTTTTTCCTCCACCCTCCCCCCACCCCCCTCCACCCTCCCCCCATCTCTCCCAGATTAGATTAAACTCGCAGCCTCGCAGCTTTATCGGCGTGTTTGGCACTGCTCTCAAGCCACATTGGTTTTGGCATTGCTATTCCAAAGATAGCTTTCCCAAAATACCAAAGCCCTCTGTGGAATTTAGGTTTTAGGAGATTTAAATAAGCGAGATCGCTTTTGTGGCTGCTTGATCGTTCGGTCTTTTTGTTCTTTTTCTCCCTTTCTGCCAAATACTTATACTTACAAATCCTTAATCTCAAGAAAACTTTCAAACAATGTACACAGCTGCTTGAAATACTTGGAAAAGGCTAAACTAATCAAGTTAACTTTAGTATGTGCCTGAGATGCCTATTATCTTTCCTTGAAAATTAAAATAACTAGCTAAACGTTGTTAAATGGAGGCCAAAAACTGAAGCAGTGGGAAGTAAAACAAATTGCAAGGTATATCATCAAATTGTTGCGAATTTGAGATTTATCATGATTACTTCTGTCAGCAACATAGTGAGTACTTGATGTGATGAATTGGGTGAAATAACATGACTAACTTGCGCTTTTTTTTTGACCCCTCTTCCCCCCTCTATCCATATTCCCCCCCTTTTTACCTTGCTTCCTCCTTTCCGATCGCCCATTACCCATTACAACTACTTTGCAGGCGATATGCCTGCGGCGTTACCATGCAAGCCCGGGTCACGCTATTGCCCGAGACAATTAGAGATTTCCACAGATCTAGCTAGAATGACTATTGAATTCTGGTCTTACAAGATTTGAGGTGAGATCATTTTTGTGGTCGTTTGTTTGTTCGATCAGGATTTTATATTTGTTTACTTTGAGAATCAAAAACTTAAACCTTATCCATGGAAAAAAGCTCTCAAAAAATGTACAACTAGAATTATCGGCGAATTAGCTAGAATAATGACCAATAATCCATTTATTGTAGTCTGGGTGTAGAAATTGTTTCACGTTGTTCATGAAAACTAATAGCAGGTAAAATGCTTATTCAAACAATAAACAAAAACTGTCGTCATATACTGGCACACATGCATTTAGAGATCTAACTGTGGTCTTGTACAGCTGTAACTAAAAATTTCACGGCATATTATGGATTAATGGCAATAGTGCTTGATGTGATGCATGAATAATGATCATAAATATCACTGTCTATCCTTCTTATATGGCGATTTAATACCCTTTAGTAACAAAGAAGAGTTGATGAGCGTTCTCAACCTCACGTTTCATCAGGTTCTTAGATGACCCCGCCAGATTATGGGGTACATAAGGTCGTCTGAATGCAGACTTTTTTGTGCACGCAGTTTAATTTGCCGGTCCGTCTTCTTTGCCTCGAGCTGTGCCGGTCACTCGATCTTCAAAAGGAATAACTGAGTCCTGTACGATTTAAGGGTTTTTGCATTTCGGAATCCATCGCATTACTCGAGGTTAGTAAAGCTGTAACGAGATCTGTCGAAATCAAAAGGCTTCTTCAGCATTATAATAGCACTGAGCATGACAGATTTTGTTAAGTTGATTTTATTACAAAGCTTTCGGTCCTGCATTAACACACGAAGGTAAACAGCCTTTTAGCCGATCTGATGCAAAAATAACACAGCAGCCCTTTTGCGTAAAGCATACACTTCAGTAAAATCGTTTCTTGCTCAAACAAGGAACACTCTTACATGAGAACGTCTATTCTTACTGAGGCAGTGAGGCTGAGTGTTCTCACGTTTTCGTTTAAAAATTTTATGAAGGAGGTAATATTGCAGCAAATCACCTCTAAATGCTTTATTTACGTGTACTTGTCCACGTCGTTTACCAGACTGGATTTAAACAAAGGTTGATTCATCCCGTTCATTTGATATTTTCACAACAAAATGAACGCCTTTTAGTTTTAAATACATTCTAAACAATGTTCTCGAAATTTTGGCCTTTTCGGCCTCGACTTGCCTAGCAAAAAGCTCATCTTGTAAAGCCTAAAAATTGAGGTATTAATCCGGTACACCGGTAGTCCAACAGTCCAGGCCAGTTTATAAGTCTGCGTGTCCACTGTCCAATCTTTACTTTCTCATACCTATCTTATCTGATGTCAAGACAAAGCTGTCATAAAGAGTTAATAGCCGGTAAACCCTAAGCAAACATTCATTATCATCCTAGAACTGGCTGGGACGCTTGTTAACTTGGGGAGAAAGTTTTACGCTCCGAGTTGCTCATTAGAACAGTGTGCATACTTCTTGAAGGTAAGGAGCTAAACTGGGGTGCTGTTAGCTTTTCGTGAGCGATCAAATTGGATCAAAAACGTTTCCATTTACAACAGAAAACTACAAAAACTGAAATTAAAAATACGTCGAAATGGAAGTATTCAGAAGCTCAGAGGTCAACTAACGAGTCCGAAGAAGGCAAACTCCTTCCCGACAGCTCCCAGTGGCGTGATAGTTAGCGGACTGCTAACTATCGGACGGCAAACCATATACCCCCTTGGATATCGGCCGCTTCTGAACTCCACTTTACTGTACCTGGTGTTGAAATTAGTGCAATTGATCTTGTCTAGTCGGAGCCGGGAGTCGGAGACACATTCCTCGTGGAATAAGAGCTCTGTTTGTAAGCTTACGGCTTACAGTACATGCGAAACAAAACGACACGAAATTTAATTGAATTTTGGGAAATGACCACGATACCCTCACAAAGTTTTCAAGCTCAAATGCTGTTGTCAATCTATTTCCCATAGCTTTGTACATTCCATGTACATTACACACATTACCTTATTGCGTGACGATAAGCCCCCAGCTTGGCATTTTCCATCGTGTGACATTTAATCTCTAGGCTAATAGGACTACGTTTTGACGGTACGAATCGATTTTGTTCTGCTCCAGGATAAAAATCGAATTAAAAAGAAATGTAATGAAAGAATCATCCATGTTGATTGTCAGGTGAATGCTCGGCTAACGATATTTCTACGAAGAGTCATCGCTTTTCCGATGGCGATGCGAGGAATGTGCACGATACGTCACAAATGTATACACTGGATTACACTGCCCGACATTGAAGCAGTCTACACAATGAGGCTGTGCATAATTCTATATATACTTATTACAAACAATAGTTTCTATAAATACTACTACTAAAAAAATAATAACTAGTAACAGAATCCCTTCTCAAACGTGAGGCTCCCAACGAGAAAGAAAAACTCTTTAACCTCAGTATTGATTTTAGGGGATTTGAACAAGCTATAACAAGTTAATCTTTTCTGTGATCCGGAAGGAAGTTTAATAAATTTCAGATGGTGCGTCGTTTAGCCTAAATTGTTTCGGGGGTCGCTAGATTTCGTTTAACTGTTTGTATAACTAAAACGTGTTGCTTATTTAGGCCGATACATCTAATAAAATAAAAACGCTTTTGATAAAACTTCTCGAAAGGGAACAGTTTATGTTTTATGTTAAGAGATAAAACTTGTTGAAAAGAATTTGTATCCCAAACTCTCACTTCTTCGACTCTTTACGACTTCTCGTTTAATATATAAGCCTTAGTCAAGTTAACCGTAGTTTTCATAAGACTAACTGTTAACAAGATGCAATGACTCTTGGTTCGGGTCACATTTTAACGATTTGTCAGTAATAGTGGCCATATTTAATCCGACTTCTGAGTCTATTAAACTTGGTGATTTAATTCGCCTGATTAAGCATTGTCCCAGCCAGGTTATAACTAAGCTTTGAATTCAAGTATCAATTACTGCCATGGGCATCAATGACGCTTTAAAGATATGGCCTGTCTTCAATCAGTCGACGTTTTAGGGCAATAAATATCACAAATGAAGAGTACAAGGCCAATGAAATGCAGCAATCCCGATAAAAACAATGTCAACAAATGTTCTATTTTACGTGTAGTGCAGTACTCCAGAAGTGACAGAAAGGCATATGGAAATGAGAGTGGCAAACTAATAACACTCCTGATCGAACATACTTGAAAAGAATAGCTCTCGTTTTCACGCTTGGCTTAGATTGCTTTTGTTACTCCTTTAAATTTCGCTAAGATTTTATTAAATTTTGCATTTTATTCCATAAATTCAGTAAGCATTCAATCCCCGTTGATACGTAAAGTACCCCTTTAAACTGCGTGCTCGTGAACACTTAATTGATGATATGTTGTTCTGAAACGTTTGTTATTTCCATTTCGCCATTAACGGTGTAGCCAGAACAATATGTGAGGAGGGGAAAGAGGAAATCCTATACAAAATAAAGGGAATGCCTAAAGATCCGACGGATAGTTTAAAGGGTCTGTCGGGCATGGCCGAAATTTATTTTTTTAACACTTTCTTCGTACTGTCAGAGTTGTAGCCAATCAGACATCGGTGCTCGAACGCTTCAAAGATAACACGCACGTTTTGTTTATTTTTGTACTTTCATGCATGTTGCAGTGTGATAACTGAAACTTCGCCATGGCTGTTCGTTTTCGTTTTCGTTTGCCTCCATTGATGAGAGAAGCTGCAGCTGAATTCGCCTCCACCTTCATTTTACTGGTGAGTAAGAAAGTAAAACTAATTAACAGGGGTGAAGGGAGTACTAAGTTTTGCTCTTTTATAGTACACAGAACGCGAGCCGAAATAAACGCAAGCGTTAAAAAGTTTCTTTGGAAAAGCCTAGATGAGTAGATGGGTGCATATGACTCTTGCAGCAGACCGATGATTTTTTTATTGTTATTATGTTGTAGACATTTGGAGTTGGATCAGTGGCTCAGATGGTTCTTAGTAACTGGAAGTTTGGAAATTTCTTCTCAGTAAACTTCGGCTGGGGAATTGGTGTCACACTCGGCTGTTACTGGGCTGGAGGGATTTCGGGTAAGTTTACAGCAAAGAAACAATTTAGATGGTAATTTCCAAGTTATTTTTCAATGTGTCGATTACAGGCAAAAAATATGCTTCCAGGATCTTTTGACGCTTAATAACAAAATCGGTCTACGGTTGCACGCAAAACGTCAGATTAACAACGAGCCAAAAATAAATGAACACGGAATGTTCAAAATTCCTAAGTGACTTGTGCTCTGAAGCTATCTGATGGTACATGATGGAACTCATGGGCACGGTGGTTTTGAAGCGGATTAAAATTAATTCGGGATTAACATTTTATTATTCTGCGTTCTAATTTTATATTGTTAATCAAGATTAGTCCAGAAAGAAATGTTAGAACAAAAAATCAAAGCGGAACTTGCTATTTAGTTATAGCTTGTAAAACATGCAGCTAATGCTTAAAGTAGTCATTGATCATGGCCTGGCATTATCCGGCTTTAACAAACCCGTCCCGTTTTAAACTTGTAATCCGTTTTCCGGTAGCACGGCATCTTTTCCGAGGTAAGGTTCGTATATCTGTTAGGGACCGTTCATTTTTTATGAGGAAGGGGGGGCTGGTGGAATTTGAGGGGGGGGGCATGCGAAAAAATATGGCTTCAAAGGGGGGGTCAGGCAAAAAAATATGGTCAGTAAGGGGGGGACACTGAAAATAATTATACTTTTTAGTGATGTAATAAGGGCTTCCTGTGATTCTGAAAATTCAAATTTTCCCGGGGAAGCATGCCCCCGGACCCCCCTACTTTGTTATGTACCCCTACTTTGATATTAACTCAACCCAACAGCATATTGGATTACAAATGCAGTCAAACCATACTTTCAAACAGCATCCACAATTAACAGTCAAGGCAGTGTCAGCTTTATGGAGGAATGTAGTTTACCTGTTATTATGACTGGACAACTGATACATTCTTTAGTGATAACGCTTGATAAATTGTAATTTCACTTGAGTATTGTTTTCTTTTTTTGGGGGGGGGGATCATCGAAAAGAAAATTGGATTTCGAGGGGGGCCAGGAAAAAAATTCGGTCCCTTATGGAAACAATTCTATCTTTAAATATTATGCTTTGCAGGTGCTCACATGAACCCCGCAGTGACGTTGGCCTTTGCTCTCGTGAAAAGACTTCCCTGGATTAAAGTTCCCGTATATTGGGCTGCACAAATGTTTGGGGCATTCGTGGCTTCAGCTTGTGTCTATGGAGTGTACTATGGTACGTTGTGTTTTAGATCTTTTCTGATAAACGGTGACCGTATTGTTAGACAAATTTTGACTGGAGTTATTATGCACACTTGTGTTTTCTTTGGTTGGAAAACCTCTGATGAAAATGAAATGCTAGCGAGGTTATTTGTTAACCTTTGCAATTTTTATAATGGAGTGCTGTTGTTCTAAAAATGTTGTCGATGCACTCATGTCAGTGAAGAGGGCTCTTGTAGACTGCAGGGAGAGAAGAAAGGGGAAATTTAAACTCAGTTCAACTGCCCCCTCCCCCCGATAGTATCAAACTTACTGGCATTTTGCTAGAGTTATTCTCGCGTCTACCATCTTCTTTTATCCCCTTGAGCAAACACTTTTCGGTGGTTCAAGTATAATCAGATCCATCGCTCTATTCGCTATTTCGATTCGTTTTTAGAAAAAGACTGCGAGAAGTCATGATCTTATCACCGCTTGGAATGGCAGTGGTATGGAACTCTGATATAACGTAACAAACTGCAAACGGGTTTATATTTGTTATTTGCATCCTTATAGATGCCTTAAATGAATTTGATGGAGGTGTTCGTCAGATCCTGGGACCAAAAGGCACGGCAGGGATCTGGGCTACATATCCTCAGCCCTTCTTGTCAATCGGGAATGGATTCGGTGATCAGGTAAACAAAGGCAAAAGTAGTTTCTAAGGTAGTTAATTGCAAACTGGCGTAAGGACAGACAGACAGACCGGCAAACTGGCAGACTGGCAGACCGGCAGATAGACAAGTAGGCAGACATGCAGACAGTCAGGCAGTCAGTCATAAAGAGACAGACAGACAAGCAAAACGGCAGACCGACAGAAAGGCAGACCGGCAGACAGTCAAGCAGACAGATAGACAAGAAGGCAGATATGCTGACAGTCAAGCAGTCAGACTGGAGAGACAGAAAGATAGACCTACAGATAGACAGACACACGGACAGACCGGCAGACAAACAGATGAACATTAAAATACGATACGAAAAACCATTGTATAACGCATGTCTGCATTTGCAGGTGTTTGGCACGGCTCTCCTGGTTGGGTGCGTCTTCGCCATAATCGATAAGAGCAACAATACTCCTGACAAGGGGGCGGTACCGGTCATGATTGGGCTGGTCGTTTTCGTCATTGGCGCCACTTTTGGGTTCAACTGCGGTTACGCCATAAATCCCGCCAGGGACCTGGGACCAAGAATTTTTACTGCAATGGCTGGATGGGGTGGGGGTGTCTTTAGGTGAGTATTAACGTAGAACTTATATGATTTGCTGGCAGTGTGGGTGAATGGCCCAAGTACGACTTTGGGGGAGGAAATCATTAAGACCTACATTTGGACTTACCTTATTATAGGAAATTAACGCTTGTGTTAATTAAGGTATTTGAAATTAACGCGACTTAAATTAACGCGAATTGAAGGAAAAATTACTTCCCAATATAGGAAATTAACGCGAAAGAGAGGGTAACATTTCAAAATGAAGGAAATTAACGCGACGTACACAACAGAAACAAGTTTATTTCAACACTTGTAGGCGTGTAATCTTAAACGAAAACAATGTTCGTGGTACTTTTCCGACTTTGAGCGTTCTTCACAGTATCAATGATAGTGGCAGATAAAATAATGCTTTTTCCTTGGAGTCAAGAACATCTGGACTGTAACGAAAAATTGGGGCTAAAATAATGGAAATTAACGTCATGAAAATTAACGCTCCACTTAATTAACGGCGCGGAAATTAACGTTAACAAAAATTAACGCGACTTTAATTAACGCGAAAGTTTGAAATTCGCGTTAATTTCATGACGCGTTAATTTCCTATAATAAGGTAGTCAAGATCCATGATCGTCTGTTGTGGCGTTTTCTTATTTGTTTCCTACTGTTTCAGGGACAATTTAGAGAGGAGTAACATTGCACGTTTAAAGACTGTACTAACCGGTTTTTTTTTTTATTTTTTCAACAGCGCGGGAAACAATTGGTCCTGGGTGCCAATATTCGGCTGTTTCTTGGGTGGAATTCTTGGTGCCTTGGCGTACATCGGTCTTATTGAGATGCATCACCCTCCAGCAGACCCGAAGCCGCCTTCAGTGGAACTCGAGAGTATCATCACAAGTCAGTAAAGACAAAGGGATTTCCCTGAATGACGAAAGGGATTGCATGAAGGCTGATGATCGTCTGGGACTCATCAGTGGTGTCTTATATAGAGTACTTATCCTCATAGTCACGTGACAGTGTAGTACACTTAAGTTGTATAAACACCTACGAACCATGTTAAAGATTAGAAATAGAGTATTAAGCAAACATAAGGAGAACACATATCACATTGTACGTTGTATATGTAACAGGATGTAATCATTAAACCTCAGTGTCAGGACCTTGGCACGTGCTTCTGTCAGTCATAGATCTGATAACGACGCTGGCTTAAAGTGAACAAGAAAACCGTATGGACCTATAGCAAGCAGTAAAAATATTAGCGAGATGCTGGAAGGCTATAGTAAATTGCAGAATGCTAACTATAAGTAAGGACTGGTTAAAAAGGTAATCTTTAGTCCCCTTATTTCTCAGTCCACTTCCAACCGCGCAAGAGAGCCAAAAACTGCTCTTAGTCACAATTTGGGTAAAAACCTCTTTGGGTAATAAATCATCTGTATTTTGACTCATCCTGCTGTGAGACGAAAAAATATACAGCAATATACTACACGCTAAATACTTTATAGCGAGATCATAAATATAGCTCTTCATTATAAATAGTAATTAACAAGCTTAGTGTTATATTGCCTAACCGATGTATCTGTAACTTACTGTAAAGTGTATTAAATGTTTTGTTAATTTTTTGTTTTATCGCTTTGTTTTTGTTCTCCTAACAAAAGAAGTACGCCTACAGCCCCGGCTTAAAGATGAAACACTTTCATCCAGCGTTATGTTGGACGAATATGTCTCATTCGTTTTTTGCGCCCCTATACCTTAAACATTTTTTACAACATTTTGCGCACATGGTAGTGTTACTTGTGCTTGATCATTTAGCCGGTGATCCTACCTAATGTTGAACAAAAAAGCTTGATCGTTTTAGCCGCGGCTTAACGAGCATATGTCGAACGCACCTTACGAAACTGAAAGCCATCGGATTCAAGTTCCGGAATTTTAATAAAACAATTCAAAGGTTTTAGCATATTCCTGTTATGAATTTAAAATATGTTTACTGGATACTCTGTTCCAGCTGACAACTACAGACAAATTGAGTAGTTGGGAAAGTTGCGAGAGTATACCCGCTTGCAATCACTTTTGAATTCAACTTAGTAAACACCATTCCTGAACTGTTTCAGAACCTCCCTTACCCAGCTCCCCCAATCAATGTTAGAGCATCACATCAATTACAATCTTATTTGAGTAAGGTTGCAAGTAGCTCAACATTGAAAAGGGGTAGGGAGGGGAGGGAGGGGAGGAACAAAAGTGCAAACATTCCCAACACTTTTTTTGTGGTTGTAGCTAAGCTACTAACTGCTACTGTGAACAGAATGATTTTACACGCGAACATTTGTCTTCAGAAGCAAAGCAAGAAATGCTGCGTTTATGTCGCATGTCGCAGAACTTTTCCCGCTTAACATCTTTACCGCGGAGCCAAACGCATATGGGTAAATATAAGCCCCATTCCTGCCGGTATCAATGAAAGGAAAACAAAGAAGCTACGATAAGAGCTTTAATAACAAATACAAAACACAAACGTTTTACTATGATCTAACATTTGCTTTGCACAAATAGCTATGAGCGTTTATTTTTCGCACATTTATACAAGCGTCAATCACTTCCAACAGCAGAAGCAGAGGCGTATTATTACAGAATAAAACTATTTTTGAATTTTATAAATCATCTATACCCTCAACTTGTTTACATTTTATCATCTCAATGTTATTTTGTTTTTAGCAAAAACTGGATTTGAGTCTTATCAGATGAGTTTCTGGTCTTTATTTGTTGCTTTTGTTGTGATGCAGCAACGTTGAAAACACAGTGCAAAGGTTCGATTGATGATTACAGTTGGGACGTCTTTTCCGTCACGTTCATGGCAAGCCCCTGGCTATCACTGGTGCCCATTCCGTCCTCGGTGAAAGCCATGTTTCCCATCCCCAGACCGTTTCCTTGCGTCTTGCGAAACTCAGGCGTAGTCGTAACAACACTCTGTAGTTCGAACCCAGTTTCTCCGTCGTTGTCTGAAACGTGATGCATCTCAATGAGAACAATGTAGGACAAAGCGCCCAGTACTCCGCCCAACAGACAGCCAATTACTGGCACCCAAGACCAGTTGTTGGCCTCGCTGTGAAGAACAAGTGAGCTATCGTTAGTATTCGGACAGAATAACTGAGGTTGTGGGGGACGCGGAGTCTGTCCCCATCAAATGAAAGAAGCAATACCCCGATTACTTTATGCTACAGGAACGGGAGTGTAAGCACCGACAATTGATCTGTTCAAACCATTAACAGAAAATGTTTACATAAACCAAAACGTAAAAATTAAGTGAAAAATTGCCAAGAAAATACCGTATTTTCTCGATTAAACGCCCCCGGCGTTTATTTCAAACTTAGCCCGATAGGGCCGGCGTTTATTTGAATTCAGGAGTTTTTTCAGGCTCTATGTTTCTAAGAAATAATTTTTATTCATTATTTTTGACAGCTTTATAATTAGACATTATTTTTAAAGCATTTTAAACCTTTAATAATTGTTTAAGGGTTTTATTTTCAAATACAGCTTGGAGACCCGGCGTTTATTCGGGGCCCGGCGTTTAATCGAGAAAATACGGTAATATAAAAACCTATGTCGACTATAGAGATTTGGCGCTTATGCTTGTGCTTTTGCCCATAAATAGAACGAACACATTTTTCTGATGCTGTCCGCCCAAGGAATACGCATAAGCATAAGCACAACGAAACAAGGTTGATTGTTCTCCTTGAGCTTATGCTTATTCCTAGCGAGAACAGCATAAGACGAATACGTGTGTTCGTTTTTCTTGTGCGCTCCTGATCTTATAAAGGCTGGTTTTCACTACGACATACGCATAAGCACAAGCATAAACATTAAGATAGTGAGGACAACGAACACACTTGTTCTTGTGTTGTCCTGACTAGGAACCACCGCGACATAAACATTAGCATAAGCATAAGAAAACAAAACATGTTCGCTCTTCTTGTGTTTATGCCCATGCTCGTTGCGATTCCTAGTGAGTACTTTTTTGATGCTTATATCGCTGTGTCCTCGCCATCTTTATGCTTGTGCTTATGCGTATGACGCTAGTTAAAACCATCCTTCAGTTTTACTTTGCTTATTCCTAACAAGGAGGACAGCAAAAGAAAAAATCAATGAATGCATTCGTTCTTTCTTTGCGCTTTTTTTTTATGCTTGCTTGCTTGTGTTTATGCTTGTGATTATGCGAAGAAAGCTCAGGGGTTTAGTAAATAGATATTAAATACTCACGTGAACACCCCAGAGCCCCAGCCTGCTATGGCTGTAAAAATTCTTGGTCCCAGATCCCTGGCAGGGTTTATAGCATAGCCGCAGTTATATCCAAAGGTGGCGCCAATGACAAACACCACCAGACCAATCATGACCGGTGCCACCCCCTGGTCGGGAGAATTGTTGTTTTTGTCAATGATGGCGAAGACGCAGCCCACCAACAGAGCCGTGCCAAACACCTATGGAAGTAAAATAATTTATCAATTAAATATACCCTTGAGCTCCCCTAGCCATTTTCACCCTCTTTATGAGAGGAACCTCTCACATTTTAGTCAAAACGTCTATAATGTTGACGCAGAACACAAAGATTCGTCGTTGTAGTTTGCGCGCGGAGCATTAAAACCAAACAACAACGAATCAGAGAAAAGCACTGATCTCTGTAGCGCTACGACTTCGAAATAAATGACCTTTTTCGGCTTGTATGTGAGACGCGTCTCTCGCAAAAGCTAGAAGACAGAGCAAAAAAAGAAAAATGTTTAATTTGCAGTCTATATTGATCTCGTAGACTCCAAAACCTGATCCAGCGCGCGATTCTCTTCTATGAAACATGACTACCATACACTATTAACCACAAACAGGACAAATAATTTATAGCGAAACCTCCTAGTTTGTTCTTTGGCAATTATTAATGTCTGTAAAAACTAGAAACTAATAACTCACCTGGTCTCCTAGGCCGTTCCAGATCGACAGGTAGGACTGTGGATATGTAGCCCAGATCCCTGCCGTACCTTTTGGACCCAGTATCTGACGAACACCTCCATCAAATGCATTTAAGGCGTCTATAAGGATACAAAGAACAAATGTAAACAAGATATTCCCATATTGGGGTAGTGGAAATTTGTTAACCCTCTGTTCAGTGAATAATTCCAAGTTTACTCTGTTCACACTACTCCACACAAGGAATCATGAAAATTAAATAAAGGACTTATTTCTTATTTCAAAAAATGATACAATTACTGAAAACAATTTTAAACGCCCTTATTGCATTCTTGCTGCTTGGGAATGCTGAATAGCGACTTTAAATTAGACAACCTGTAAAGCAGGGAATTGTTATTGTCTTTGAGTCATAATTTGCTTGTTGTATATTCAAAGTTGACGTAAGTGCCAAGTAACTGCAGAATACAGGGGCACTTTCGTCCATCACATTTACGTGTGTCGGAACGCTTTGTGTAACGAGGAATAACACAACAGATGCTATTCTTACTCAATGACATGTAACTAAGGCCACGTCCACATTGACCCGGTAAATTTGAAGACGGAGAAATTTGAAAACGCCGCGTAAAATGTTTTTTCCGTCCACATTAACCCGGGGAAAATTGAAAACGATAAGCTTCATTGGTGAGCGTTTTTGAAAAGCTCCGTTTTCAGGCGGTGACCACAGGCGGCCCAGGCTCTGGCTTCGTTAATAATTTGCAACGGTAATACCTTTTTCTTTGGTATTAGTAGGGGGCGTCAGCGGCAAGTGAGGAATTTATCTTCCCAAAACCCCTCAAAATCACACAATAACAGACAATCAACAGTAGGTAAGTGATCTTTATTTATCTGGCTTACAGTTTATTGTAATTTTTCTTAGTTAGACAATATTGTAATTCGTAGTTGTTCTTAATTATAGCCTAATTCATTTTTTACACTTCCAAGAAGTTTTTATTTTTTTATTTTTTATTTTTATTTCGGGCACCTGAAAACTAGCTGTTTAGCTAAGTGTTGCTGACCACGTTAAATAAAGATTGTATTGTATTGTATTGTATAGAAACGAAAGATCTCAGATTCGTCGATTTATGGAGCACATTTTTCGATCGCTTGACCGTTGCAAATTATTACTGAACGAAGCCAGAGCCTGGGCCGCCTGTGCGGTGACCGAAAACGCCGTTTCAGTGTGGCCGGTTGGCCTAATCGGGGAAAAGAAGGTGCGTTTTGAAATTTGCCCGGGTCAGTGTGGACGGGGCCTAATTATAAGTGGCCCGATATTCTGCAGTTTAGCCTGTTAAGTTTGTCGAATTAAGTTCAACTCACCATAGTACACTCCATAAACACAAGCTGAAGCGACGAATGCTCCGAGCATTTGTGCAGCCCAGTATACGGGAACTTTCCTCCAAGGAATCCTCCTGACAACAGCAAAAGCCAACGTCACCGCGGGGTTCATGTGAGCGCCTGCAAAAAATGAATTTTATTATTTTGTTCCATTGCATTATTTCTTTAAAGGCGAACGATTACATGTGTATATAAGGAAAATGCTTGTAAAAGGCTTAGGAAAGGCTCAAGAAGCTAGGGTTGCTCTCGGCTATCGTCTCGAGCAACTTTCGTGCTCTCCGAGCTTCCTGCGTGCACCATAACTCGATAGTGCATGCTAAAGCATGAAACAATTGTTAATATTAATAATTCACTTGCATACCTGAAATCCCGCCAGCCCAATAACATCCCAGTGTGACACCAATTCCCCAACCGAAGTTCACTGAGAAGAAATTTCCAAACTTCCAGTCACTGAGAACCATCTGAGCCACTGATCCTATTCCAAAGATCTGCAAAATGAAAGGCACTCAGTAAATAAGGATAAAAAGTTTAACACAATTTTCCTTTTGACCCTCTTTTACGTCTACACTGAAACAACTGGGAGTATTAACTGTTTCTCTGATACCGAAGATTTACCCCAGGGATTTATCTCACAGATTTACCCTGGGTTTTACTCACAGAAAAAGGTACTTGCTCCACCTGGTTGACCTAAATATAACGGTTATGGAATACGATCAGGTGGTATACCGTGTTCAACTGACCCCCCTCCCCCAGCCCCGGCCTTTCGTTTATTGTTGTACTCTTGATGAATTCGACATTGCTGATCCTAGCAGTATGCAGGACGCGTGTCACTTATCAACCTAGTAAAATGGCCCAGCTCACAACGAGTCTCTCGTAGCTCAGTTGGTTAGAGCGCCCAACCGGTATCTGGGAGGCCATGGATTCGATTCCCGTCGGGGACATGTTGAACACTTCATCTTCATTATTTATTACCGAGCTTAAAATTTACCATCTTTATTATTTACTCTTTGGTAGTTCTTTATTAAAATCTACTTTTTAAAATGCCGATGGCCTGAACATTTTCAAATTTTAATAATACTCATAGAGATAAAATCATTAAGCGACAGGATATGTTGAGAACATTTCAGACCATTTTTAGTTATGTTTGATAGATCTTATTTCTGTCAGCTTTCTTGTGAGACCGACTCAGTGGATGGGGACAGGGGGCGGGGGACCGAGAGAAAAGGGGCCGGAAACGGGAGGAGAGAGGGCGGGAAGCGGGATTCCTAAGGTGGCAGGAACCGGGAGAAAACGAGGAAAATTGTGCAACATTTCGCTATATTTTGCAAAAGACATGGGAACCACCACAGAAAGGTACGGGAAGCGGGAGTAAAAGGTACGGGAGGCGGGAGGTTCAGACCCCCCCCCCCCCCCACGATTCAATGAGCTATGCCACGATGTACAGATTACTTTGAAATTGAAGGATACCTCAAAATGACATTATTCTAATGCAGAAAAACAACAAAGGAGTAACAACAAACCGAAAATAAACAAGGATGGTTGGAACAGAGGAAGATTAAGACAGATAGACAACTTTGAAAAAATATACATTTTTTTCAAAGATACACCTCCTGTGTTAACCACTCACCAGTAAAATGAAGGTGGAGGCGAACTCAGCCGCAGCTTCTCTCATCAAGGGAGGCAAACGAAAACGAACGGCCATGACGAAGTTTCAGTGATCTCACTGCAGCATGGAATTAAAAAGACAAAACGCATTATCTTATTACTGGTAACAAAATAAAAATTGTTTGGATATAAACAGCGTATTAAATTCTGTCTAAAACAAACAATACTTGCCAGAATTATTTTGAATCGGGCCAATTTACTTCTCTTTTTTGAATGGCAACAATAGATTCAAACGAACCACGATATCCGGATTCACAGACAAGACATCTGGACGCCAAAACTGGCCTTGCAGAGGGCACGCAACAGACAGATATAGCACCATATGGCCGTTTTATTGTCTAGCAAAGTTTGTCTAAGATGATTATTAAAGGGAACAATGTTGTGGTTGATGTAATGCTGTAAATCCGTAAGATTTTATTGCTGGATGATGTTGAAAGATAATTCAATTACTGCATAGCGCCCGGGGATAGCGATATCTGCAGTGCCCCACTCCTGCTGTGGTGTAAATCGTGCGTAACCTCAGATTTTCCTCTTTATCCAATTACAGACAACTTAACGTACCGCTCAACCAAGAGGCCTTCCCCAAAGGCCTTTTTCCAAAACCTTCTTGAAAAGACATGCCTAATAGTATTACTTCCATTTACAAATATAGAGCTGTTATTATTAATTGTTACCATAGTTCAGAGGGCTTCCCATTTCAAGATGCAAGCTTTTTACCAGAAATAAGCCTCTCCGAAAAAAGTCCCCCATAAAGAACTATTAAATTAAATAAATAAAATGCCACGGAATTATATAACGGCGGGTAGATCAAAGAAAAGTTTGCAGCAAGGTGGGCAAGTCCGCATGATATTTTGTGTAAACATAGCAAAGTCTTGATGCTTTCGTAAGAATGATATTTACCTGACATAAGGCCTAACAGAGAACTGCTGATTTTTTATTAATTGTCTTTCACCTGTGTAAACATAGCAAAGTCTTGATGCTTTCGTAAGAATGATATTTTCCTGACATATGGCCTAACAGAGAACTGCTGAATTTTTTATTAATTGCCTTTCACCTTCCTGAAGGCACAGGTTTATAAAAACTACGTCCATGTAACTGAAAATTGTGCCGCCAAGGTGATACGTGACTGGAAAATTCTATCCAACGATGTGAAAATTACACAAATGCTAAGTATTCTCTGGATAAGTAGATTATTAAAGAAGAACAAGGAAACAAAAGAACAAGGGTAAGTAGATTAGAGAGAATAACATCAATTTATAAGAACTTACATTCCTCTGGGCTCTCTCAGGCGTCGAGATTTCGCATGGCGTTTTTTGTTATTTACTAAATCTCACTTGAATCAGTTGCAGCTAGTTATACTTGAATGTCCTTATTTATGCACAGTATTTCAAACGTTTATTATGATAACAAAAGAAAAAGTAAATATATATTTAAGTTGACTCAATTTGACACGAATAGTGCAATATTCTGCTCTGAATGTTATTATACATGAAATGTAAAGATGAGGGTTGGGGAATCGTTCTGGCTTGGGTCAAGCTTAACCAGGTTCAGTTGTTCGCCAGGTAGAGACTTCAATCACAGGCGGATACTTCAATCACACCGGTTTCCTCGTGCGAAGGGTGGGCGGATGCCCACTGCTCGCTACCGCGGACTAGAGTAGAGTGTACAAAGGGAAGGCGCGGGGGGGGGGGGACGTGCTTGTCTTTTATACAGTTATTTGCACATCATTAATTAATCTCTAGCGCATTTATTACCAATTCAAATTCATCAATTTTTTAATTCGACGGCTGACATTTCAGACTTATACTTTCTATAGTGGATATTTGCCGTATTTTAGGCAAGGGAGATCGGTAGATGTTATTTATAAAGAACGGTTAAAATCAAAGTCTTAATGTTAACTATACTTATTTTAAGCCCCCCCCCCCCCCCCCTCCTTCTCCATTCCTCTTGGAGTTGTTGTCTAGCGGTACATGCTTTTGGCACACAGTAGCACAAAAATCCAATATAAAGAGGGAAACACTAATTGTTGTGCAAATGCATTAAAAAAGAAAGTTTGTTGACATAAGAACGAAGTATAAATAATAATACAGTCAACTATCGCCTTGCGGACACCTCGCTATTGCGGACACTCGCTATTACGGACAAACACCAGATCCCCGGCGAATAAGGTTTGACTGGAAATGACTCCCGATATTACGGACTCTCGCTGTATTACGGACACTTAACGACACCCTGAGCGTGTCCGCTTTAACGAGAGTTGACTGTATTAGTTTATTTGAGACTATCGTTACACGAATATTGCTGATATTGGAACGGTTTCGAATTCATCTCGGTTTAATAAAGCCCCTTCCCTCCCCTTATCCCCACAATAAATATTTATGGAGCAATTATCTCAAATTAAAGCCAATTGATTGAATGGTAATAGTTTTGTAATTACGTTCCTTGTGCAAGTCAAGTATGATTTTTATGGTCAATCTTGCGGCCAGGTTTGCTTTTGTAAAAGCAGTACTCACATTAAAAGCTATAAATAAGATGCTTAGTAAATCCGTAGCCTGCGAATACAGCCGCTTCTCACACTCCAATTCGCAGGCTAGCAAATCCGGCAACCAGCATTTTAGTGACTCATCATATTATTTTTGTGATAATATCCTGGGTGCCGGTGATACGTATCGCAACACTTTTGTACCTCCCCTTAAAGCGAGTAACAATGCGTAAGAAAAAGCTTAAAGGCAGACTATAACATTGTTAATTTACGACATCAAAGCGAAACATTGTGACATTTTTTCTATTTTTGGTGGATGCATTATTATACTTGTGCAATTTCAACTAAAGTAAATAAATATTCGTCCTCGTTGAATTTTAACCACAAGAGGCTTAAAAAACCAGTTCCTATCGAACACGCTATTCTTCTCTTGAACGTAAAAACACTAAAGTTAATCAGACAAAACTGAGAAAAAATTGTAGCAATCGCCGGGAATAAAAAAACAATAAACCGCCGGTATTAAATATAAAGAAACATGGATGCAAATTGAAACCTTTCGCAGTTCATCTCATAAAGCGACCGCTCACGGGACAAATATAAATAAACAACTTAAACGCTTGTTTCTTACCTTCACAAACGACGCGTGTTTCTCTCCTTGGATTCACGACTGAAACAAAACTGCGCGTGCCTTTTTTTAAAGCTTAAATTATCTGTTTATCCGTCGTTCGTTCGGCGTGGTGAATAAATGTTCATGTGTTCAAACAAAGCTACGTGTTAAGGATTAACCAGCAGTTATTAATTTAAAAAAAATAAACATTGTGACGGGCCGGTCTTGACATAAAGCTTTGCCACAATAGTCTTTCGCAGTTTCGTTTGTATTGTCGCGGATTTTAAAAAGATTGCGTGACGAGCCAAAAGAGTCACGTCTTGTAGAAGAAGTTCGTCGTAAAAACAGGTCGAACAAATAGAACTGCAAATAATAATGTGTCTTAAAAGGAGAGCATGCGCGAACTCTGCCTGTGCGGACGTATTATTTGAGCGGGAAGCTATTCCCTCCTTCTTCAGTGGAAATTGCCTAACTATATACAATCAATGTCAAAGAACGATAAAAAGAATAAGCGAGGAGCGCGTGGATCTGTAGAACCCGGGTAGAAGAAGAGACAAACGAGGCCAAAAGACCATTCCTTTCAGCATCGAGCGCGGATAACATGGCCGGCACCAAATCCAACGTGGACGACAACAACGAAGACTAGCCTACCCTTACCGTACTGAGAGATATGTTAGCTGATCTACAGCAAGCTGTGAAGAATATCTCGAAGGAAAACCGAGTTAAACTTATGAAAGACGAAAAAACTGATATAAAGACATCTTTACGCCAACAAGGAGAGAAGTTCAACAAGATGGAGGAATCATTGAGTCGATTGACAAAGGAAAATAACGCGTTAAGAGCGGATCTTAAACAAGCCAAGGAACGCTTAACTAAGGCGGAAGAGGAGGCACGACAACTTTGGCCCGCTCATGATGACCTTGAGCAATATACGAGGAAAAACTCACTAGAAATTGTTGGCGTACCTGAAGGCTGCTACACTACGACTGAGGAGGTAGTTTTAAAAATAGCTAATACATTAAATGTTAATATTTCCCCCAACGACATCGAAATCTCTCATAAATTGAAGCGCAAGGGGGACAACATAATTATCGCCAAGTTCGTGAGCCACAAGGTCAAAACCAAATTGTATAAAGAGAGAGTAAAGTTGAAAAATGTTAAATCATGTTAAATTAACCGATTTATTTCCGAGTTTTGTCTCAGCAACAAACTCGAACCACATTTATATAAATGAAAACCTCACAAATTACAGACGATACCTGATGGGAATTGGACGTGAGAAGAAACATGACGGAGAACTATTAAGTATCTGGAATTTTGATGGAAAAGTTTTCGCTAAAATTTCTCCTGATGGAGCTCCCATCAGGATCTTTCATCTTGAAGAGATGTAAGGTTCAAGACTGTTAAGTTGGACAGTTGCCATTCCCTCTCTGTTTATTAATTATTCCTTCCAATAAGAAACGATGTGTAACGAGAAAACCGCTTCTATATTCTAGTTCTTTAAGTTCTCTTAAATCGTGCAATCAATGAAGAGGGTGGGAATAAGCTTAGGTTAGACGGAGAGGTAAGCCCCTACTATTGATCATTAGTGTCTGGTGTTAGTTTTATTGCGTTCGACGAAGGAGAGCGCAAGCCTAATTTTGATTTTGTGTCCTGTGTCTTTTGAGTTGGTATGCCTGTCAGTCTGTACTGTTATGCGGAATGAATCGAGCCGCATTGCGCGCGCACATGTATGGACGCACAATTAGCCTCCCCCGCTTAATTTTTGCAGGGGCAAATCTCGGCTGGGAAACTGATAGCCACAGATGGCCTCGATTTCATGCAAAACAAGATGGCGTCCCAAACTGAGCTCAAAAACATTATTTTGCTTGAGGAAAAGGGCTAATATTCCCTAATAACGTGTGGCCAAAATTGTAATTTTGCCGAAAATGTCATGGAGAACATTACAGGTTTATCATCCAAGATAGCAGAGTTGTCTTCAGGCACTGAACGTCGTAAAAAGAGAGGAAATCGACTAAGTTGATGCGTAATTTCGTACGGAGTTCGTCCGTAGCTGAATTAAACCAGCGTGTTTTCCTGCAATTATACGTTGCACAAAACTACAATTGAATTGTTAGAATTACATGCATCTAGAGTGGATTTAATACGGATCAAAATTGTTTTATCACTCCTTTGAATTTGTGATATATCGTTGTTCCTAGAAACACTAGACGTTTTGATGGCGAAATCGTTGTACATTCTCGAATGTTACATGCGTGTAGTGGATTACTGTGTGAATTATTCGAAATTATGTCTGTATTTTGAAGTACTTTGTGGAATTTTAAATCGAAGTGAAACTATTTCCACAAGTTTGTGGAAGTTTAAATCTCATTTAGTGCCAAACGATAACAAGTCAAGTGAAATAAACAATTATTTTTGTGTACATAATATTTCATTCATTCTAAATAGCTTATGTTCTTTTGGCTCGCTACAAAATCTATCTCAGTATCCGGTGGTTTCGAGACAAAGTCGTTTCGTGACAAGTAGTTCCGAGACAAGCTCCATTACTTGAAGCCCTTCCGATATACAAAATACTATACTATATTGTATATTTAGAGTTTTTTTTTGGGTTTATTAAGGTAGACCTATATTAATGATCAAACAAACCTTCGAAGGCACTTGCTCGATCGAAGATAAACCTCCGTTGTGAAAAAGAAACGAACACACAAACACATACAAACGAGACGGCATGTTTATTTACAAAAGGGTTTGTCTCAATATATTTTTGAGACTTCCTCTATAACTTCAGAAAATGTTATTCCTACGATCAAGAAACACAAATCAAATCGCGAATGTTAACAAGAGTTACCGAGTTACAACGAGTTATTACAACTTATCACGATGGTCTCCGCGCAGATTTTATTTACGTCAATCGATCATACAGTAAAAAACAGTCGTACTGCACTTTTCTCGAGTTTTCCTCTGAATGGAAGCAATTTCAGTTTGTCTCGAATCGACTTTACATGTGTCTCGAATCGACCTCGACTTGCCTCGAAACGACTTTGTCTTGAAACGACCGTAAACCTCTTTCTCACACTTATCCTCCTCGCGTTTAGTGAGGTATATGCATGTTAACTAACTTTAGAATAAGACATACTACTAGTAGGCCGACCATATCGTTTTTTGCCAATGCCCGCCTACCTTGCGACTATTTTACCTATAGATCGAACGCACTCCCCTAATCTCTGATTACTACTAGTTATACTAAGTTTTTTTTTGTTTTCATTCTGTGCGTTGAAATTTTCTGATATATTTATCAATGTCGAACAAGAATAACTGTGGCTTCATTTCGTTAAATGTGCGGGGCTTAAAGGACGGTAACAAGAGAAGAAATATTATTTTGCTTTCTTAAAGACCAAAGAGCTTCCTTTTATTTTTTGCAAGAAACCTTTTCCGACCAAAGCGATAAATCATCCTGGAGACATGAATGGGGAGGTGAAATAATATTTTATCACGGTACTCGGCATAGCAAAGGAGTTTGCATATTAATAGATCCAGCAATCAAAAGCTATAAAGTTGTCTATTCCCACTGCGATACCTTTGGTAACTTAACAAGGACAGGTTTGACCTTATTGATATACAGAGAATGAAACACCCAAACGTCAACAAGTATTCATATGATGAAATCGAGAATAGATTATTTTTTAATCGCCAAACACTAATCTCGTTCCCAGATCTAGATGTGGGAACGAGATAACGCCAAACACCTTACACAATATGTGAGAAAAGTGGATATTCAATCATCAATTGCTCCAGATCATAAACTCGTATTGTTATCAATACAGTGGAAAAAAACTATCAACACGTGGACCCGTTTTTTGCAAACTTAATAATAGCCTGCTTAAAGATGAAAATTATATCCAATTAATCCAGAACATCTACCCAGAATTCCAAAGAAAATATAGTTATGTCCAGGAAAAGCAAATCCTTTGGGAACTTCTTAAAATGGAAATAAGAACTTCAACTATCTCTTTCTCTAAAGGGAGAGCTAAAATTAATCGAGGACGCGAGATCTCCATTAAGAATCAGCTAGATCAACTTGATGAGAAAATCTGTGCAAGTGACGATGCACTCACTTTAGATGAAGAATTAAAACAATATGATAATCTGAAAAAGGAACTACAAACTTTATATGATGTTAAAGGCGAAGCAGCTAAATTAAGATCTAAATGTCTTTGGGTCGAACAAGGCGAACGTCCTACCAAGTACTTCTTTAACTTCCAAAAACGCAATTATAATAAGAAAGTTATCTCTGAGTTAGAAGATGAAAATGGTAAAGTAGTTGATGAAAACCAAATCCTACCTGAAATAGAAAAGTATTATAGAAACCTGTACTCTTCTAAGATATCTGCTACGGAAGACCTACTAAACCAATTTACTGATCGCATGAAGGGGTAGAACTACCACGACTCTCCGATAAAGAGCATGGAACTATAGAAGGTTTCTTGTCATTTGAGGAATGTAAGAAAGTTGTAGAAAGTTTTAAAAATGATAAATCACCGGGTGAAGATGGATTTACTTCCAAATTTTACTTGACCTTTTTTGATCTCTTTGGTAATGACTTGGTTAACTCACACAATGCTGGTTACGAAAATGGTAAATTATCAATCTCGCAACGAAGAGGGGTGATCAATCTTATACCAAAAGAAGATTCAGCATTAAATCATTTAAAGAACTGGAGACTAATTACCTTATTAAATGTGGATTACAAAATCGCTTCAAAAGCCATCGCCAAACGTATGGAATCTTTTCTACCACATCACGTCCACTCTGATCAAACGGGCTTCGTTAAAGACAGGTATATTGGTGAAAATATAAGGCTCATGAGTGATATTATAGAACAAACCTGAAAAAACAACATTCCTGGTATATTCGCTTCGCTTGATTTCAGCACTTTAGAGTGGCCCTGTATTCAACATGCTTTAAAACTGTTTAAGACAATGGGTCACGGTCTTTTACAACGACATCGAAAGTGCAGACACTCAATAACGGTTTCGCAACTAACTGAATAAAACCTTCCACGAGGGTTGGACAGGGTTGCCCACTTTCCCCGTATCTTTTCATTTTAACAGCAGAACTTATGTTTAACAAGATACGCCAAAGCAATGAAGTGAAAGGAATTGTGATGTTCAATTACATGGAAATAAAATTGAGTCAATTTGCGGATGATACAAATCTTCTCTGCTCGGATATAACATCAGTGAAAAATGCCTTAATGTTTTTGGAATCTTTCGGTGAAGTTTCAGGATTAAAACTAAATATTGAAAAAACTAAAGCAATGTGGCTAGGCAAGCTGGTTAACAATAAAGAAAAACCACTTGACCTTAAATGGATCAAAAACCCGACTAGAACTTTAGTTATTTATGTGTCTTATGACAGCCAAGGAAATAATAAACTCAATTTCGAGACTAAAATTCAAAAATTCCAAACCAAATTAGATATATGGAGATCAAGAGACCTAACACTTTTTGGAAAGATTCTGATCAGCAAAACCATAGGTATATCATCCCTTGTGTATTCTATGTCGAATATTGATGTTCCAAAAGAGGTTATACCTGACGTCCAAAGATTAAAAGATTTTAATATCGTCCTTTTAAAAAAGGACGAGCCTTTATCAGGATTTTGAAAAAGGTGGCTTACGCATGCCGGATATTGAAACTATAAATAAAGCCTTAAAATTAGCATGGATCCCTGCACTCTTGAGGACTGGACATTTTAACTGGAGGACAGTCCCAGAATATTTTTTCAACAAACATGGTGGTCTCGGTTTCCTTTTGTTGTGTAATTATCGAGTGAAGGACTTCATTTCGTTAAATGTGTGGGGCTTAAAGGACGGTAACAAGAGAAGAAATATTTTTTGCTTTCTTAAAGACCAAAGAGCTTCCTTTTATTTTTTGCAAGAAACCTTTTCCGACCAAAGCGATAAATCATCCTGGAGACATGAATGGGGAGGTGAAATAATATTTTATCACGGTACTCGGCATAGCAAAGGAGTTTGCATATTATATGATCCAGCAATCAAAAGCTATAAAGTTGTCTATTCCCACTGCGATACCTTTGGGTAATTTAACAAGGACATGTTTGACAGAGAATGAAACACCCAAACGTCAACAAGTATTCATATGATGAAATCGAGAATAGATTATTTTTTAATCGCCAAACACTAATCTCGTTCCCAGATCTAGATGTGGGAACGAGATAACGCCAAACACCTTACACAATATGTAAGAAAAGTGGATATTCAATCATCAATTGCTCCAGATCATAAACTCGTATTGTTATCAATACAGTGGAAAAAACTATCAACACGTGGACCCGGTTTTTGCAAACTTAATAATAGCCTGCTTAAAGATGAAAATTATATCCAATTAATCCAGAACATCTACCCAGAATTCCAAAGAAAATATAGTTATGTCTAGGAAAAGCAAATCCTTTGGGAACTTCTTAAAATGGAAATAAGAACTTCAACTATCTCTTTCTCTAAAGGGAGAGCTAAAATTAATCGAGGACGCGAGATCTCCATTAAGAATCAGCTAGATCAACTTGATGAGAAAATCTGTGCAAGTGACGATGCACTCACTTTAGATGAAGAATTTAAACAATATGATAATCTGAAAAAGGAACTACAAACTTTATATGATGTTAAAGGCGAAGCAGCTAAATTTAGATCCAAATGTCTTTGGGTCGAACAAGGCGAACGTCCTACCAAGTACTTCTTTAACCTTCAAAAACGCAATTATAATAAGAAAGTTATCTCTGAGTTAGAAGATGAAAATGGTAAAGTAGTTGATGAAAACCAAATCCTACCTGAAATAGAAAAGTATTATAGAAACCTGTACTCTTCTAAGATATCTGCTACGGAAGACCTACTAAGCCAATTTACTGAAGGGGTAGAACTACCACGACTCTCCGATGAAGAGCGTGGGACTATAGAAGGTTTCTTGTCATTTGAGGAATGTAAAAAAGTTGTAGAAAGTTTTAAAAATGATAAATCACCGGGTGAAGATGGATTTACTTACAAATTTTACTTGACCTTTTTTGATCTTATTGGTAATGACTTGGTTAACTCACTCAATGCTGGTTACGAAAATGGTAAATTATCAATCTTGCAACGAAGAGGGGTGATCAATCTTATACCAAAAGAAGATTCAGCATTAAATCATTTAAAGAACTGGAGACCAATTACCTTATTAAATGTGGATTACAAAATCGCTTCAAAAGCTAACGCCAAACGTATGGAATCTTTTCTACCACATCACGTCCACTCTGATCAAACGGGCTTCATTAAAGACAGGTATATTGGTGAAAATATAAGGCTCATAAGTGATATTATAGAACAAACCCGAAAGAACAACATTCCTGGTATATTCGCTTCGCTTGATTTCAGCAAAGCCTTTGACACTTTAGAGTGGCCCTGTATTCAACATGTTTTAAAACTATTTAATTTTGGAGAAGGATTAAGACGATGGGTCACGGTCTTTTACAACGACATCGAAAGTGCAGCACTCAATAACGGTTTCGCAACTAACTGAATAAAACCTTCCACGGGGGTTAGATAGGGTTGCCCACTTTCCCTGTATCTTTTCATTTTAACAGCAGAGCTTATGTCTAACAAGATACGCCAAAGCAATGAAGTGAAAGGAATTGTGATGTTTAATTACATGGAAATAAAATTGAGTTAATTTGCGGTTGATTTTTTTTTTATTATTATTATTGAATAAAATACAAACTTTTACATTAAATCGACACACACACACACAAAAATACAGGAAATAAAGTAAATTAAAAAGTAAAGGAATAAAAGTTCAACAAAGGAAAGGAAAATTACAAGTTCACTTGTTTACATGAATATTTAAAAACAATATATATATTATATATATATATATGTCTGAATTTATCAAAACCGGGTCAAAGAAAAGTGACGTCAGTATTCTTGAACAAGTACGTTACTGTGCGAATTGGCTTAAAACGCCACAAGAAAGGGGGGAAAAAAAAGAAATACAGCGCTGAAAGGTAGAGAAGAGAGAGGAGAAGAGAAAAAAAGACTAACATTCCCTTTAGTTTTTATATGTACAGCCCCCGAAATGATCCCGACCCCGAAATGATCCCCAACCCCGAAATGATCCCCAAATTGACCCCGAAATGATCCCGACCCCGAAATGATCCCCAAAGTTTTTTACTCCGACCCTGAAATGATCCCCAATAATTTTCGGAATGGCGTTTAATCGTGGGAAGTGGATGCAGAAAGAAAAAATGAAGCCGTAGGGTAGAAAAAATCTAAAAATAAATAGAATTAACTCCATTCCGTAACCATAACCATACGACTTTATTTTAAATATTTAAATTATATAACTGAACAAATATAAAAAGAAAAAGAAAAATTATTTTTTTAAATTCAGTAAAAAAATCAAATAAAAACTAGAACGGGTATCATAATGTATAACTGAAAGGAAAGATGTGAATGTAAAATTTGTAAAGCTTTGATCGCAAAACATTTTCTTGGTAGCAGTTATCCAACATAACCGTCTCAATCAAACGCAATTTAAGAAAAATGTCTTCCTAATTAGCATCGATACCAGTTGGGGTAGAAACAATCTCTAATTGCTAACAGGCTTCTAACGATAAAAAGAAAAAAAATATCAAGAACAAGAACAAAATTGTGCGATCCGACCAACTGCAATTTTTTTAACAAATTTTAAATATAAAAATGCCATCTTTTAAAATGTATGTGGCGTTCAAGAAGTGTTACGATTGGTATGAATACCAGTTTTCATCTTTAGTACACACTTCACAGGCATAGCAGTCGTCGGAATAATACTGCGTCATTCCACCTTCATTCTCATAAACTCCCGCAGACAGGCATTGAAACTTTCTACCGCACTTCGAGCAAATTTCCTCTGAGACCTCTCCTCTACCGTACTTTCTTTTCATGTAGTCCACGGCGTCTTCGCCTTCCTCAGTCAAAGGAGCTCGAGTAGTGGCGACGTGTTCAAGGCTGTGATAGTGCTCCTCAGCCTCATGGCCTAGAAGCGCCATTCGGTTGAGATTGTGGTCGGTGTTTGATGCATCGCGAGAGCTGATTATTCGTAGGCCACCCTCTCCTTGACTTGACACTATGGCTATGTCGATGTTAAGCATGTTAACAAGGCCCCACAGTGTGATCCAGTCCCCCCACACACCGTCTTGACGCATTCTTCTTAAGTAGCTTTCCCAGACTCGGTATGCAACAAACTCTCTCAGATGAATTCCACCTGAGGAAAGAGGGTTGTTTCGGAGATATTGGACGACGCTTGATCGCAACTCTGCGGGCGTTTTGGGCGTCAAACCGAGGCGCGCCAGTTGGTCACTAACTGCGTGAAACATGCAGTTCCCATCTTTAGGTGTAGGAGGGTGGCGGTATTGAAGTGCAGCACTTTGTACCTCCACGTCAAGTTTATCTTTCTCTGAAATATCTTGTGCACTTGTCTGTTTACTTATGGCATCACCTGACAGCCAACTGAGATCACTGCTACATTTGTTAGAAGCTGCCAGTTCCAACAAATCACCCGCCACTTCGTTTCGCAAATCGCCGCCTTCGTACTTGATGGGCGAATTGCAGCAGTCCGACAAATATTTCTTTGCAAACCAGCACGTATACGCTCCACAGTCGACTTCATTCTTCTGCTTTGGACATGATGGTGTTTTCTCTTCCCAGTTGTCTTCATGTAACAACTCGCATTGCGGTGGTGGCAACTTTTGCCGTTCTTTTTAAGAACTTTTGTTTCAGGGTTTGGAAAACGGAGTTGTATGTGCCCTCTGGAACGTTGGCGGAATCATAAATATATATACAAACGTGGATGATGCTGATAACGACAAGCAGCCAGTGTTCCTCAATGGAAGGTGAAGGTATAGAAGATTCTCGTAGTTTTGCAACGGATCTTTTCCAATGTAGTTTTTATAAGACGATATCTTTTCCGGCTTTTCAAGTGAGGCGTAAAAGTAAGTACTTGCCAAAGAGACGCTTTTTTGTTCAGACAACCGCCTCTACCGTAGAAAATCAAAGTAAAGGTTTACTGTGTCCCCTTTTAGTTTTTCCGAGGACAAAACGTTGGAAACACCTGCGTCTAGCTCGCTTAAGTCATGTGTTAGTTTCGGTTGTTTTAGATTTGGTATACTGGATGCTGACGTACAGTTATCGGGGCTTACTTTTTTCTTTTGTTGTTCTGTTCCTTTGCGGTGTCTTGCCTTCTTTTCTCTTCTTCTTTGACAATGATGTTATGTCGTCAACTTTCATCCAGACCTTTTTCCGCTTCGCGGTGTTCGGATCTCGAATTCGACATAATATTTGTGTAAAGAATGATCCGCTTTCAATATTTGTCCTTCGCAAGTACCCTTCAAAGTGGTCTTCTTGCCCTTTACAGTTTTTCATTTTTGCAATGCGGACAAGGACAGTTTCTCCAGTATGATAGAGGGAAGGAGGGTTACGTTTAAGTTCCTGTTTAATCATTTTTTCCGAGGCTTTTTTTGATGCTTCCAGAGCTTCATCTCTTACACTGTTTTGCTCTTTTTCCCTTTGCCTAATGTGTCTTTTAGGAGAACTAAGCTGAAATTCTGTCTCCTCCTCTCAGAAACTTCAAAGGCTTTGCTTTCACCAAATGAAAGTCTGTTTTACTTTTAGGATGCCTACCATAGTACACTTCAAAGGTGATTGCATCCCCAATGAGCTATGCGGCGACTCGTTGTAAAGTTGTTGGTAGTTAGGAAGGTTCTCTACCCAATCAACTCTCCATCACTGTTAATTACATCAAACTTTATCTTTTCTTCCATGTACATGAAAACGTTCGTCTTTGCCTTGTGTTTGAGGGCTATACGCCGCGCTTTTTATAATTTTTACGTTGAGAGCTTCACATAGTATCTTGACCACGCCTTTGAATTAGTACCCTGATCGCTGAAGGATCTCAGGTGTCCATGTTAGTAGATGTTTTAAGATTTTCTGCAACCTCAGCAGATTCCTTGGATTGGAGGGGTCTAAGAACACAAACCTACTAAATATATCAATTACGGACATAATGTACTTGTACGTTATGCCATTAGTGATTGGCATGCTCTGCATGTTAACAAGGTCAATTGATGGCGTTCTTGTACTTTCCCTGCTTTAATAGGGCGAAGTGGAGCCTTGTTTTGGAAAAGAGGATTCTTGTTTCTAAGTATAGATTTTTTGAAGAAATTCGCGATAGACCACTGTATTGTGTCGCATACTTTTCGCCAGCTTGAGTGCGCTCGCACTTGTCAAAGTAAATGAACGATGACGAGACTGATTTTTTAACCACGATACAATGTATCGGTATCACAACGTCGAACAGTGTTTCCTGCCATTGGATCGTGAACATCTTCAGCAGACCGCCATTCTTCCTCGTCTTACCCACTTTCCTTTTTGGGCCAGTGAATGCCCTACTCATAAGTATGCCAAAAAGCGTCGACTAGAAGAGCGGAAATTGTTAAAAATATTAATTTCGAAAAAAAAAAAATAAGATTTTTTTTCTTTACACCTCTCCTCCTGAAGTAGGAAGAATATGACCTGTATTTGCGTTAATGATTGTTAACGTGTCAAAAAAGCAGCCGAGTAGCTTTTTTAAAAATTGCGAACTGCCGTATAATGAACAAATAACAGTTTGAAAAATAGATTAATAATCACATCTTATGCCTGTTTATATAGAATCAACACAGGTAGAAAGAAAGATGATTATATTTTATTGACGTGCGTAGGTGCGATTTAATGGTGGGTAATAAAAAGTTTCAGTCGAGATTGATACTTACCTCCCCCTTCTCTGATAATCCTGAATTTGCATCAGGAGGCTTATCTTCTTTCCCGAAAAAAACTTTGTAGAACACAAGAGAGAAGAAAAACCGAAAACCACGGGTGCGCGACATTGCATCAATAAGTGATGGCTGAAAGAGAAACGCCTGGAACGAGACATGATATAATTTCGTCTCGGAGCTACCAATTGTTTACCAACACACCAGTAACGCGGCGATTTTCAACTGACGATTAGATTTGAACGCTCCAAATATTACGCGATTCAGTTGAAAAACACGGCGGTTGTCGGCGACAAATTGAGTGTTTTACGCCTGAAAAAAAAAATATCGAGACTTGTTTCGGAGAAGACGGGAGAGGATTACTAGACAACGACGAATAAAAGAGAACAAAAAAACACTAATTTTCCTATTATTGAGTTTTACTTTACATGTTCGTTACGGCCTCAGTTTTCCCTATTATTGAGCAATCCACATTCCCACGCTTAAACGCCATTCCAAAAATCTGATCATCAGGGTCGGCGTGAAAAACTCTGGGGATCATTTCGGGGTCGGGATCATTTCGGGGTCAATTGGGGATCATTTCGGGGTTGGGGATCATTTCGGGGTCGGAATCATTTCGGGGGCTGTACATATATCATCGAGTTTGGCGTTTACAGCGATTTCGCTTAAAACGGGGAAAATTTCCTTGACCTGGTTTTGATAAATTCAGACATATATTTAACAAATAGATTCCATTTTGCCGTGCGTCTGTTCAGTTATAGATCACAGATGACGTCAAAATGTGGTATGAAAAGAGAAGTGGCCCACGAGGCGCTAGCCGAGTGGGTCACTGATGTTCATACCAATTTTGACGTCTTCTGTGATATAATACAGACCCACGGAAAATGTCTATTTGTTTTTATTAAAAAGATTTAGCATGCCGCCGTAAAGATGAGTAAGTTTTTATATATATTTTGTAACACGAACACTTTATAATCCGATTAATTAAATAAAAGAAAAATGGTCAATTGAAAGTCAATGAAAAAATAACCTTTATTCCGATTTGGAAAGTTGTTCAAATCTGTAAACATATTTATAAACCGAACGTTCAACCGCAATTCGTTTGTTTCCCGTGGCGTTGTCCAACACGGTACTTTCAAAATTCATTTCTCGAATAATTCACTTCTTCTTCAAGCTTGTTTCGCTCAGTTAAATGCTTCGAAAGGTGAACGATGCTTGGCGTATTGTTTCTCACTGGACATTTGTAATTAATATCAGCTGAACTTTTTTGCTTTGTTGTGGCCTCGCAAGTTTGAAAAACTTTGCCGAAACTCTGATTTGGACTATGAACTCTGATCACGCGCGCGAGTCACACCACCGCGTGACGTCATCCATGTGTCTGTACTCTGATAGATCATAAGTAAGAACCAATCAAAATGCGCTTAGAATTCAGGTTATTATATAAATATATATAGTTTTTTTTTTTTTGTGGGAGGCGCGGTGGCCTCATGGTTTGCGCGCTCAACTCCGAGTCGAACGGCCCGGGTTCGACGCCTGGCCGGGGCGCTGCGTTGTGTTCTTGGGCAAGACACTTTACTCTCACAGTGCCTCTCTCCACCCAGGTGTATAAATGGGTACCGGCGAATTTACTGCTGGGGGGTAAACCTGCGATGGACTAGCATCCCATCCAGGGGGGAGTAGCAATACTCCTAGTCGCTTAATGCTACGGAAACCGGGATAAGCTCCGGCTGTATGGGCCTCATGGCTCGGAGACAGACTTTACTTACTTTTTTACTATATATCTAGTGCCTACCTCTCTTACTTAATAAACACTAACTGAACTTTAATTTAGAAAAAGAAAATACTGTAATTAATAAGAAGATTAAATAAGTTCTGGACAAAAGAGAGAAGCAATTGTCCCTTACTCTGATGATGGATCAGTGATATTTCTCAACACTGAGCCGGAAATTCAATTTGTTTGGCAATAAATTCTTCAAAATTGCATGTTTTAGATTGAAGCTTTTGACAATATAAGTAATAGTTTGGCAAACAATAAACAGAAATTGAGCTTTAAAATATGTTGGTTGTCTCCTGTGCCACCTATAACCCCAAAGAGCCTTTCCATTTTGGAAAGCGAATAGCTAGTGTTGTTTGAACTATTGAACCAATTTATAAGTTTATCAGTGAGCATCGTGATAAGTTGGCAGTCTGCGTAAGAATGCAATATAGAGTCAGGTTTATCGCAATATAAGCATCCATTATTTGTTTCAATTCCATATATATACAGCTCTTTTTTGGTGACGATTATTCGATGGATTAATTTATAATAAAATTCTCAGATGCGGATGATTCAAATCTTCTCTGCTCGGATATAACATCAGTGAAAAATGCCTTAATGATTTTGGAATCTTACGGTGAAGTTTCAGGATTAAAACTAAATATTGAATAAACTAAAGCAATGTGGCTAGGCAAGCTGGTTAACAATAAAGAAAAACCACTTGACCTTAAATGGATCAAAAACCCGACTAGAACTTTAGTAATTTATGTGTCTTTTGACAGCCAAGGAAATAATAAACTCAATTTCGAGACTAAAATTAAAAATTCCAAACCAAATTAGATATATGGAGATCACTGAGAGACCTAACACTTTTTGGGAAGGTACTGATCAGCAAAACCATAGGTATATCATCCCTTGTGTATTCTATGTCGAATATTGATGTTCCAAAAGAGGTTATACCTGACGTCCAAAGATTAAAAGATTTTAATCTCGTCCTTTTAAAAAAGGACGAGCCTTTATCAGGATTTTGAAAAAGGTGGCTTACGCATGCCGGATATTGAAACTATAAATAAAGCCTTAAAATTAGCATGGATCCCTGGACTCTTGAGGACTGGAAATTTTAACTGGAAGATAGTCCCAGAATACTTTTTCAACAAACATGGTGGTCTCGGTTTCCTTTTGTTGTGTAATTATCGAGTGAAGGACTTCGATCATCTCCCTCTCTTCTATAGAGATATACTTCTTTACTTCAATGAACTCAAGGTCCTTTATAACTATAATAACTTCAGTGATATGATTCTCTTCAATAACAAAGACATACTAATTGGTGGGAAACCTTTCCTGTTCAAAGAATGGCTTAATAAAGGAATCAGAACTATAATGCATCTTTCAGATATCAATGGTGATTTTTTTTCATTTGAGGATTTTAAATCTAAGTATTCTTTGAAAAAGACAAACTTTCTTCATTACTATCATGATCAAGTAACCAGTGCCATCTCAAATCATTTACTAGTAAAAGCAAAGAATACGAAACTCTCTTTTGGAGATCATGCGAATTTAAATTTTGACTTGTCCAATTTTTCGCTTGACGATAATACGAGTATAGATCTTTATAAGATAAAATCAAAACAATTTTATTGGCTCTTAATTAATAAAATGTACACTAACTTGCCGGCTGGTCCTACATGTTGGACTAAGTCAATAAATCCCATTAACTCGACGTGGAAAGAGATATTTTTGTCAGGTCGGAGGTCGTGTAAAGAAAATAAACTACGAGAATTTAATTTCAAATTTATTCACAGAATCATCGTAACTAGAAAAGAACTATACCGATTTAAAATCAAAGATGATGGTAATTGTATTTATTGTGGTGAAGCAGACTCCATTGATCACAGCTTTGTAAATTGCCAGTTCACTCGGACCTTCTATCAGAAGGTATTGCATTGGTTTAACACAACTCACAATTATACGTTCAGTTTTACCACTGAGGAATTTCTGTTTGGTATTCCAACCACATTCACTACACTTCGTAAAAAAATAAGCTATACTATCATGTTTGTCCACGTTTCTGCGTTATTACATTTACAAAAGAAAACTCCAGAATGATTCATTGTTACTTCCGGACTTTATTAATAAAATTATCTATAAATACAAAATAGAGAAATTAATGTAATGAATTATTTCGCTTATTACCTTATTCTCCTACCCTTCCCTGCCTACACCATTGTAATTGTAACATTTCTTTATTTTGGCTTCATTTAAGTAAAGTAATAAATAAATAAGTTAATTTAAGTAATGCATTGTAACTCCAGGAATTGTAGAAGGAGCGCACTGACATTTATTTATTTTTTCTTATTTGTTAATTGTATTTATGTTGTGCCTTTGTTGTAAATAAAGTATTCATTAAATGCAAAAAAAAAAAAAAGGTGTCTTAAAACATCAAAAGATGCCGAGAAACTTTTCGCAGCTCTGTGGGACATGAGCGGAACATATCAATATCTTTGCCCTACTGTCCCACACACAGACCTAAACAAACAATATGTAAGCAGTAAGCAAAGAGTACACTAGTGAAATTAAAAGGGTTGCCCCGGAATAATAGTGCATTTAATATGGACTATTGGTTGTGTCCTCTCTTAATGGCTTGAAAGAACAGTTTGAAGGACAAGCTATTTGAATTGACATTCCCGGGGGGGGGGGGTACTCAAAAAAGTTTTATACGGGGAGGCTCCGCCCCGAGCTCTTACCCCTTACCCTTTTATATACCATTTTGACAGTAATTGTACCCTTTCGCATACCTTTTACTGACAAAAGGACCCCTTTCATCTACCTGAAAGACAGGGCATAAACTTAGAACACGACGTTTCTTATCTTGTTATTTTCAAGTAGCGCTTTATAAATTAAAATAATACAGCAATAAATTACATCTGCGACCTCGTTCCAGGGTTTCTTTCGCCCTCGGGGAGAGAGAGACCCTGGGAACGAGGTTGTTGCATCTGTTTGAAATATTTTAATGAAAGGACATTTTAAAAACCTAATGACAGATTTTCATACCCTTTCCTATACCTAAATTTGTGAAGTCCCTACCCTGTTATATACCTGATGCCTGAACGGAGCCGCCCCGTATAGGACATTGTAGGGAGTACCTCCCCCCCCCTCCCCGGGCTGATATTACATAATAAATACCAATTACAAATGGGTTTCTTTTAGACTAGAGTAGAAATAAGTGGTTTTAAATGGTCTATCCGGAGGGCATATTATTCATCAGTGAGGTATAAAGCAAAACTCAGCGGCCTGTTTTTTTAGTTCCTAAATAAATTAAAACAGTTCAGGTTTAGTGGGGTCTTTAGTTTTACACTCCTATCCTGGGTGGGGTCCTAGTCCATCGCAGGGTTACCCCAGCAGTAAATTCGCCAGTACCCATTTATACACCTGGGGAGAGAGAGGCACGATGAGAGTAAAGTTTCTTGCCCAAGAACACGACACAGTGACCCCGGACAGACTCGAAACCGGACCGCTCGATCCGGAATCCAGCAAACTTACCATTGGGCCACTGCTTCAATTACATTGTACTTTACACTTTACACCCGCATGGAGGGAGGCACTCTTAGGGCCGGTTATTTAAACGAAGTTTAGACCGCGGCTAGGAAAGTCATCGTCTAAATCGGGATTTAGCCTGCGAATCCAATATTAATTATTTAAACAACGTTTATCATAACCCGCGTCTAGATGAAGTTTAACCGTTGACTAACAAACAATTGCAAGTTAGACCTGCTCCTGAGTAGGTTTAACTGTTTATTTTCACTGATTCTAGCCCGTTGCAGTCAACTTGTTTCTTGAAATGTACTTTGTATGCGCTTCCTGAACCTCCGAGCTGGTTTAAAGAGATATTTGATTCCATTTGTTTCATTTCCGTTAAAAAACACGAGTACAATTTCTTGAAAATATTTCCACACAGCTCTATACTACATTATGTATGCAATCCTTTTATTAAAAGAAAACAACAGCAGGACAATAGTGTTCCTTTGGGAGCAGCACGCATGCATGATGTCAAAACAATAGCTACACTCGTTAGACGTCGTCTAAACGTGGTCTTCGTGAACTTCGGCTCATCGGCGTTCAAATAATGCAATTTAGACTCCGGTTAGCCATAGTTTATGGAGTCGTCGTCTAAACCTCGATTTAGCCTTAAACCACGTCTAACTTAGGCTTCGTTTAAATAATCGGCCCTTAAAGTCTCGAAACAGTCCTCTCTCCACCCAGGTGTATAAATGGACACCGCCGAATTTAATAGGGGCTGGGGCAATCCTGTGATGGACTAGCATCCCATTCAGGGAGGAGTGAAAATAATCCTAGTCGCTTCAACCAATTGAAACCGGGATTTGAAGGCAGGCTTTACTCTTACACTGTACTGTTCTTACTGCTAGTCTCAAAGGTGTGGTTTTGAAGTGTCCCTGTGGGTAAATGAAATCCTAGATTAAAAGAAATAAACACCCCATGACTAAGGCCATCCAAAGTTTTTCCCTACCGCACTGTAAAACTCTTCGTTAAATGGCCTGTAAAAGTCACGCAACATTGTCACGACATCCTCATTCACAGGAGGATGTGGTCTTCCCTTTGTTTCTGACAAGCACCCAGAAACCGTTTGTTTACCGTTCTCTTGGGAGGCGGGTACTAAACACGGGAAACCCTTAGTCTCATTAAAGTAGTACAACGTTTCGTCGATAAACGGTTCCAAACCCAAAAACGTCTCAACGGATTTCATCTCGTGAACCGGGTTCTTGACCAGCTCTTCGCCATTTATGAAGTGAATCTGCTCAAGGGGGAAGTATTCCAACCATTTTTTCAAATGATTGATGTAAACACCACTGTCCACTATTGCGCTCGTTGTTCGCAGGACTCGGTGCTGAGCATCCTCGGTTACATATTCCTCAAATGGCCTCAGCGTACCGTGATGTTTATCAAACAACTGTGCATAATCGGAAATCGCTCGGACAGTCGGATCTCGCACTACCACCAACAGTTTAACTGAAGTGGACATTTTGAAGACTAGACGAGGAGCGTCATCTGTTACAAAGTAAGCGGGAGTTTTCTCGATTGTGATTTGGTTATGTAAAGACAGCGGCATTTGACTCATGTACCAGTTGAGCCCCAGTTGATAATTCTCCTGGCGGTCAAAGAAGTGGACCTCTCTCGTACACGCCCTGACATCTGGGTGACGCGAGATAGAATCGATAAGTGCTCTTGTACCGCCTTTTCTTATTCCGATGATAAGAGCGTTTGGGAGGCGTTGTTTCCATTCGTTTTCCGCGATGTTCATGTAAAAAGTGTCCTTGTTTAGCACGGGTAGTGACACATTGTAGCTCTGCGTAGTCTCGGTGCGAGCAAAATCCAGCAGTAGCCGCTCTTCAGACCATAGTTGATTGTGAACAACGCAAAATAGAACAGCCGCGGAAAGGAAAATAGTCATTAAATATAAATAGAATCGTCGCAAAGTGGATCTTCGAACTCTCGTTAGCTGCATAATAGGAAGCCCTTATCAGCTTTTTAAGCTCGTATTGTCGATATAATGTTAGCTTGCGAGTTGATTCAGTTGAACTACGACGACTCTGATCACCCTACGAAGAAACAAAAACGTTAGATCGATTTAAACACAGCGATATGTATTTTAAATACAAAAATCTAAGCGAAGGTCGCAAAATTAGAAGGGAGTCTAATTTATGGGAAAAAAAAACACCAACAGTTATTGAAACAAGTCTATCTAGCTTGGGAAACTGTTCTTAAACTTCGGACAATATCGTTGCGTTGTTTGAGAGCCTGAGTAGGTCAAATTGTTTCAATATCGAAAGTGGGACGTTAGTAAGTCTTATCAAAGTCTCTAAGGAGAATATAGGAGGTACGTGAGAAAACATTTTTGGGGATTAATATAAGATAAGAATGCGAGCTATTCAGAGATCATGATACAATAATTAATAACAAAATACAAACTACAGTGTATAGAAAATTTTAATTTTTTGGCATTTTTATTATATCTTGTATCTTTCCACCTCATACTGGCATGTTTTCTCCGCTGATAAATATCAATAAGAATTTCCGATAACAAAATGGAGAAAGGGTGATTTTTTTTAAAGAAATCGTCAGTACTAAGACTGAAATGAACCGGATATCCACATTTGAAATACGATAACATAGTATTAAGACGGAATCCACTAGGAAGTCGAGTAATATTTATTAAAGTTGGACAAAAATCAAGTACCAGAATAATTTAAATCCTATTGCGTTATTTCCTACCCTTAATAAAAGGTAAAAATGTAAGTAATTATCCATGATAACACCAACAACAATTTCTTATCAGAGTCTGAGAAAATGAATTTCAAAGTTCATAAGGTATAGGCAAAATCTCACGTGTAGCCATTTTGTAAATTCGTCTTAAGCGATTCAGTGGAATTCAGTGGAACTTCGAAATTTGTTTTCAATGTTTGGTGTTGTTAGAAAAGATTTCTTTCGATAAGATATTTGAAGCAGTAACACAAAAGCTTGCAATCAGGTGTAAATAGTTTTGGTACATAATTCTTTCCAATAACTACTCGAAGTCCTGGCGGATTTCCTCTTAACTACTTTTTTCTTCTTCTTACCTTCTGCTATATGAAATAGATGTCCTTTCGTTGTCTGTCTTGACCAATTGAAGTTATTTCTGTGTTTGCTTGTTTTTTTGTAGAGACTGAGTATCCTCGCGTACTGGCGATAACCAGCTTGAATGAAGGAAGCAAAATTCTGCGTCTGAAAAAAATCTTCGGTGAATTTGATCAGCAGTAATTTTTTCAAATAACTTTTTAGGCTTAACTTTTACGACGATTGATTCGATCTATGACAATATGAAACTGGTTAGGTTTAACTGCAATGCAAGATCGCCTCAAACCACAATTGTACATATCATTACCTAGAACATCCTAAATACTTGTTTAACCATAATGTTACCAAGGAATCATAACTGTTCATCTTCTTTTTATGCGATTGTTTGTGTGCCTCTTTGAGATCAGTCGCTAATATTGAACAATAGTGAGCTCCACGAATTGGTTTTATTTTCTCCGAAGGGGACCTTTAACAGGGGACAACTATATTTAATAGTTTTCGTTTATAAAAAAAATAATCCGCAGTCCTCTTTTAAACGAAAATTGCCATGAAAATGAAACCAATTTTCCTTCACTCTAAAAGTAGAGAAGACGTGTCAGACTATATAGCCGCGTCACCTCAGCATATATGCACAAAATTCTCAAAACGCTCATTTTTTAACTTAGGTTTGGAGACTTTCGGGTAAGCCGTGGAAAGATTTTAATATCGCAATGAGTCGTCAGGTTGATTCTCTTTTCTGTTTCTCTCTGTTTAATGGAAGCCCTCGAGGTTTCAATTCAGGGACTGTAAAACCCAACCATTCGAAACGTTTCACTCCACTTTATCCTTTTATTCAGCAACAAAACTTGCAAGAAACATACTTCATACAGGTTTTTAATTGCTGTTCTTACAACAAAACGGGGCATGGCGATCTCACGCCTGGGAATCCATCTTTATAAAACCATTGAAAGCAGTGTTTTGATTCTTTTCGATCGCTGGCACAACGTTGTCATGTAATTTTCGTTTTAGCATGAAAAGCATTTACCTTTTCAATTACCACTTTCCTATAGAAAAGAACACTGCTGGGGCTAGCTGTTTTATGTGTGTGCATTGTATTTATCTCATGAAGTGTTGGTTGACAACGAAAGATATTTACCTCTCCATTTCTCTACTCGGTATATAGCACGCGGGAGTAGCCCGCGAATCAAACTTTCATTATTTTTAATATCTTTCTTAGCACACTGTTGTATCTGGCAAGGGAATTTTACACATCATTTTATTATGAGTCTTCAAAAGGGTTAAAAAATCATTTTAAACTAAAAGCAATTATTCACCTCCGTGTTGGTAAAATACTTTATTATTGACCTCTACGTTGACTAAAAATATAACTTCGGTAGCAGCCTTTTTTGAATTTCAACTGCAGGAAAACCAAACTGTTAAAATGAACCCTTCCTGTTCTTTTCAAATATTATATTTTATTTCCCGAACTTTCTAAAACAAACTACTGCGGATAAATAAAATGCCAAGCAACGTACGGATAAGCTAGAAATACGTATTCGTTTAGCATTGGAGAGTCTTAACCACAGGCACAACTGTTTATCAATGGTGTTCATGGACTGCATGTTAAAAGAACTGATTCTTTCTTTCAAAGTATACTTATAATTTCGGTCTTTATTTTTAGCAGACGCGAAGAATTAAAACAATTTGAATAGCACAAGAAGGCTTCATCAATTTTTATATTGCCATATTTGTATGTTTTTTCACAATGCTGTTCAATATATCAATATCGTTATGGGTTGTAAGGTTTTTTTTTTAAATAAATCATTCGAGTCTTTCTTTTGCTAACCCCCGAATGTTGCTTTCCGAAAGATAGTGAATAAATTTTATTCAGAAGTTAACCAAAGCTTGGCTGGAATTTCGTTACGATCATTCATAAGCTGGAGTTATCAAACACGAAGATTCTACCTCTCCGTTAGTTAAAGAAATGTCTCACAGACAGCAGTTAGGTAATAAATATTGTTTTATTGTTTAAATATCTCTGTTTGATTATTCAATTTTTCTCTTCTCATTTACAAACCCTTTCAGTTAAACACAACGTAATTCTTGATGGGCTATAGGTTCAGCTGAACATGAGCTACTTTAATTTTCAAATGAGAATGATGCAAGAAATGAAAATTGTTTTATTAACATATTAACCCTTGTCCGTTGGTCTTTAGTCCACTCAACAAAATGCCGCGTCTTTGAGGGCACTGGGTCTACAATTGAAGCGCAGTCGTCTAGATACTCCTGTGTGCACGTGATTTCCAAGAAGTCGCAAATTTTTCTGAGTGTTTCTTGTGTATTTGTCATCACATCCATACTGTAAACATCGAGTACACGACCTGGAAAGTTTCTCTTTACTTGCGAGCTCCCTTGGACTTGTTGACTGTATTCGGCTATGCTAGCTTCAAGCTCGGTTGTACATTTGCACTAAAATAAGAACATTACACAACTGATTATTACTTGTTTTAACCCAAAACACAACGACAAATTTAAAAATAAGAATTTACGATTCACAAGCCGGCTGTACACTCAGGAACTTGTCATATGAGTACTTTGAATACTTTTGAAGCCTAACTTAGACAGAGCTAGCTTGTGTACAGCCGTCCCGCAAGGTGTGACCACTTTTAATTTATTCACATTCTTCCGTGCAGATTTAATCCAATCAGAAGTCAACTGCAAGCTATCCACGGCTTTTGATTGGATTAAATCTTCACGAAAGAATGTGAATAAATTAAAAGTGGCACACTTTTGGGCGCCTTGCTGTAGTTGTGTTGAGATTATTGTACAGGATCCAATCTCTGAGGCAAATTTCAAACGGGATCACGACAATGCGAAGGTGTGAAATGAACTAATATCTTCACTATTAAGTTAGTTATCAGTGTGTTTCGACAATAACGGTAAGTAGATCATCATCATCATCATCATCATCATCATCATCATCTTTATTTAAACGCGGTTAGTTACGATTTAGTCAGTGTGCTAATCTGATCATGAAGTGCATCTTCCCGCGTGTTCAAGATCCTACTGGAATATTTTGCTTCCAAATTTCTCCCAAAGGGCTTTAAAACACAAACAGGTAAAAATATGTACACATTTTTTATCTGCTTACTACGACTATGCAGCAACGGAACGGGGGGGGGGGGGGGGGGGAGGCAGTGGTAAAAAAACAGTAAGCATATGCTAAAGCCAATAATGTTGCAGTTACTGTAGTCGACTCTTGCTCTGGAACACGTTGGGTAACGTTATTATTCCATTAATACAACAATGATGATGATGATGATGATGATGATGACGATGATTACAAGGGAAAAGCCGGGAGAGGAACTTTAACTCAGGAAATGACAACGTAGCAAAATGGGTTTGATACTGACCTGTAGATTGTCTTGTGCTGAGTTTTTCTTGACTTTTGCTCGTCGTAATGCCAAGGTTGCGATGTTATCAAAAGGATTCCTTATAACGTGAATAAACTTGATCTGCACTCCAAGTTTACCTTCCAGTTGCTTCAGTGACTCCCTTCCTTTTCTTTCAAGTAAAATAACTGAGGCTTGAGCTGCTTTTTTATCTCCAATAACCTGCACAAAAGACAGATTATGTTAGGCAAAATGATGCCGAGAAGGGCAGATTTAGGAAGGAGGGTGGAATTGGTTTTTAGCTATACCCTTCCTCAAATCCAGTTCGGCTTTCTCAAACCGGGACAGTTTGAAGGCTTGGCCTGGCAAAATTTAAACTTAGCGCAGAATTTGGTAGACCGTAGTATCGCAAAGTGCATTTCAAAAAATCTGGGTCTGGCTTAACTAAAGGGGCACTATCCCGGCTGCAATATATCTTCTTATCATGATTATGGCAAGGTGCTTGCTTTAAGATTACTCAATCCTTGTAATTTCGAAATTACTGCTTTTGTTTTGCTCCATAGAATCTTTTTATGTAACAAGCCGTATATTTTTATTGGCATTTGACGATATAACGTGGAAAAAAAGCTGTGTGAAAGTTTGCTATTTCAACAAGACAGTGTCCTTTTAACTTAACAATTTCTGTCGAAAGAGGTGTGGTGACGCTTTAGTAATCTTCTAACTTTATAGAAATGGGTGGCTACTCAAACACCAAACATGTCTTTCAGCGGCCAATCAGGTGGCGCCTATTTTCAATCATTGACGTATGAGCAGATAAAAAGAAAATTTAGGTCGATAAATTTCGTATCAGCCGCACTCACCTGTATGCTATCATTGTATTGCCCTTGCCACTGACCCTTGATGTTGTAATGATATTGAGCTGGCTTGCCATTCACCAATCGCGATCGCACGCCATACATGACGTCATAACGAGATTTTGCAAGGAGCAGTTCGTATATGTAATATTTCTGTCTTTGGGACAACAAAGGGTTGGTTATCCATTCATTCAGGATATTGAAGTCGTTGGCGATAATCATATTCGGATGAGCATCTAACAACGAAGCAATCAGAGTGTGTCGGCTTCTGTTGTACCCAATAAAAAGCAGTAAAACCTTGACCTTGTCGTATATTTCCGCGTCCAGAGTTGGTGGATTTGTTAATTGCAGGACTAGAAAAAGGAAGAGGTTTTCTTATAACATAATATGTAGCCTTTGGTCGTCAAGAACTGAGTGCGAGCAACGCTAAAGCGGCCTTCATACGACAAACTAAAGTTGGCAAACTCAAGTTGGTGTGTGTGAACGACACGGCAACAACAGTTGGCAAACTGTTGGCGAGAATAGAGACAAGTTCTATTTGTCGCCAACAGTTGGCTAACTTGTTTGCCGTTGTTGCGTCGTTCACACACACCAACTTGAGTTTGCCAACACGAGTTGGCCATTTTATTGGTCTGTCGTTTGAAGGCCGCTTAAGGTTAACGCCGGTTGTTGCGTTCTATACGAGCAATGTCTACGAGTGTAGCCAGGGTTATACGCTACTATTTCTCGGACCGATTTGACCCAAAATTAAGAACAAAATGAGTGCGCGTTTAAAAATCGGCCCCTTTTTTTAAAAAATCTGATGCACTACAACAGATTTTACAAAACGAGCCAATTTTCAAGTTTTAACTTTTCCAACAAAAAAGTAAAATTCTAGAGTGAAAAGAAGTTTACTGTAGTTGTTATTGTTGTTGGTGTCAACAAATGCCGGGTAATCGGGTCGACAGAGCGTAGCGATTGGCTTGTTAGAATAAGCCAACTAATCGGGCCGATCGCTGCGTGTAAATTAGCCTTAAGGATTTCAAGCTGACGAACGAAACGAAAAGAACTTATAGTGATGATAAAAGAGTATTATTATACCTTGGTTGTATTTCGAACAGGCCAGTAGTTTGGTCCAGAGGACTGCATATAGTACAATACCAATTACCAACAAGGCACCTTTCAAAATCTTATAAGACATTGTTAAATTTTCCTAATCTGCAACATGAAAAATGAGAAACATTATCTTAGAGATAGGGAAGCATTTTAATATGGGATAGACCACGAAGGTTGGTGGTGACTGATATGCCTAAATAGAGGGGAAAAATAAAACACTACACAATATATTCAAAATCAAACACACTCTATATCAATAACATAATGACCGGTAAGATTTTTTCTTCTGAAAACTCGATATCTGTTGAGTATTCTACCAAAATATATACTGTTAATACAGCGAAAATATCGTACCCCTGTATAGCGTATATTCAACGTCCCTCCTCATGTCGACCCCGAGTTTAAAAAATACACTCATCAAGTTGTAAAGCGAACGCTGAATAAAAGACAAGAATTGTTCGTTTGATGCTTACTTAACTGAGCGGAGTTTTTTTGGTCCTTTTTTTTTTATTTGTTTTATTTTTTTTTTTTTTTTTTTTTTTTTTTTTTTTTTTTATCCGGTTTTTTTTTTTTTTACTTTTTTTGGTTTTTTTTATTAAAAATATAGAAAAAAAAAAACCAAGCAAATGGTGGTTATTTTCTTGGCATCCCTGGTTACCATAGAAATAGTATAACCTGTTTAAAACGCCTTTAATTTTAGCTTTGAGTGCGAACTCAAAAAGGAATTTTTATTATTGAGTTATGATCAGCATTTTAAGATACAACTTTTTGCAAAGTTAAAAAATTCCGGTTTCAGAGCCACCTTCAATGTTAAAAAATGAACGGTGGGTAAACTCAATAACATATACTTCAGATCGAACACGCTTACTAACCTCAATAAAGCATTAAAAAATATATATTATATATTACTAACCTGCGTATTGACTTGTCGTGCCTATAACGCTGCATTCGAAAATTTCGATACCAGTGTAAAATAAAGCGTGTCTATCATAAACTTGTGAATTACGAGTAAATGAGTTTTTCATTTATCTTCAATTTTTCTAGTGTTTCTTTCTCCACAATAATTATTGGAATATTTTGAACACTGCAGTTCTAATTGTGGAAGGCCTGATGATAAAATCAATAAAAAAGTATATTCGGCTTACACCCATGTTGCTTTGCAATTTTGCAAATATCTAAAATATCTGAACAATGGCCTATTATTTCATGTCTCGCTATCTTTTAAATTATTGTATAGTTTGTATACAACACACGATTTATTCAATGAAAGAAACATCAATTCTATTTGTAAACCTTTCGAGAGTCCTTGATGCTAAAATAACAGTCGTTTTAAAATAACATATTTTTAACGTATAAGTACGTAGCGAACACTTTATGAAGGGCAGTAGAAGAAACTAAGAGCGATGGAATAAATATCACATCATTAACAGAAGGAGAACAATTTCCCTTTATTCAATAACCCGAATTGGACGAAAAGAAAAACTAGCTTTATTTCTGGTGAATTTCTTCTAACTACGCTCATAGCTAAGCTCGATTAATAAATCAATGCTAATCGCCGATGGAAAAAATACCCGTTTGTAAGAAGAAAGGTGTTTTAAGATGTGGAAAACACCATTTTCTTCATTGCTAGGGCAACTTTGGCCCTCTTTGGTGCTTTGAAAAAATGTCTATTCATATTTAAGTGAGACGAAGCAATAAAGAGTTTCTTTTTAAAAGTCAAGAATTGTTTGAATACGTAATAATTAAAAGTGCCTTTTAATTTCTGTGGGAGGGAAAGGGATTGACATGTTAAGAGTAAATTTACATTTAAATTAACTACACGTTTTAACCAAACAAATAAAACCGTTTAGCCCGACTGGTAGATATTTGAGCATTCTTCACAATTTGCAATCCTGCTTGAAGCAATTGGCCTTGAATTTGGGGCCGGCAATTTTAATTATTAAAGTCCGCCTTTAGTGAAGAGGTAAGGGTTTTTTTTTTCAATTTTAAGAATACTCGTTTACCTACATATATTAACGGCAAGTTATTCTTGATATTCAGACTAGTCATTAAAATGGCTTTTTTATTTATTCATTCGCATCGATATCGATTTTATTGTAGCTGTGAAGTTGTGTACAATAAGTTCAATGGTTTCTTAATCTTGTAGCACTGAACGAACTCTGTGCTCTGCGCGAAGCTTTTTCCTCTGTAACAATATAAATGTTGTCAAAGTGAATGTATGAAAGACATAATAAAATGAATGAAAAGATTCTTGCATTGTGCTAGCAATTTAAGGAATTCCATTTTAAGTCTGTAAAAAATTGGACAACTGTGCGTTGCTCCACCATCTGAGCTATGAAGCCTTGATACGTTGGGAGCAAGACAATTGAAGGTTCAAATCCCGTTGTAGCCTTGAATCTTTCTTCAGGCTTATAAAATGCAATTGCTTAAGTTGCTAGCACAGTGACACAGCAAGGATCATTTCATTTAATTAAATATAAATGTTAAGTTGTTTGTCAGTGTTATGTACAGATTTCGAGTGGAATGCTTTCTGTTTATATTTGAATAAAAGAATTCGAAAAGATGTAAGTTATAATAAAGAAAATAATCGATAATTAAATTTTGTAATATGTGTTTTGGTTTGCAATTTTTTGCAGGTTCTTGTTGGGTCCACTTTGTTAACTGTTTCGTAATGAGATTCCTACAAATTTACGGTACGACTGTAATAGCACTGTTTACCTTAGTAGCAGTTCTGTTGTTTTTCACTAAGCCATATGCACACCAAGACGGACAGTTCCTTCACTTTGATCCTCCTCCGAGTCAAACTTACGGTAAGTAATGTATGGGCAAAATTTATCGTTTTCAGTGTCTCTTGCGGACTGCTAAAAAATACAGTAGCTCATCCTCTGTTGTACATTTAGTGTTGTTATTATGTCATTATATTCCACAATCTCGATCAAATTAGGCTGAAAAAAAGACTAGTAACTGTGATTGTAATAACAACTAATATAATTCCTGACCCTCTTTCTAGTGACCCTGTAATGTTGACATCAAACCAAATTAATACAGCAGTCTCAAACTCTTTAGTCATTATGCGAAGCACGGTAGCCTAATGGTTAGTGCGCTGGACCCCGTATAGAGCGGTTCAGGTTTGATCCCTGGCCGGGGCACTGCGCTGTGTTCTTGGGGAAGTTACTTAATTTTCATAATGCCTCTCTTCACCCTGTCCCCAGTTGTTCAAAAGATGGATGACGCTATCCACCGGATAAACCACTATCCGGTGGACAACGCAGTATGTTTTATTAACACTTATCAACTAGATGGCGACTTATCCAGTGGATAGTGTTAGGAACCCTTACAACTGGGCCCAGGTGTACAAATGGGTACCGGCGAATTTAATGCTGGGGGAACCCTACGATGGACTAGTATTCCATCCAAGGGAGGGGGAGATTAGAAATACTCCTAGGCTCTTCATGAAACCTGGATAAGCTCCAGCCTGACGGGCCCCTAGGTTCGCATGCAGACTTTACTTTACCTTTGACTGCGAGAAAGGGATCATTGTGGGATGGGTAACAAGCGGCAGGAACGAAATGTTTTAGAAATCATATTTTGGATGAATGAAAATATGTAGACAGCCCGAGCGAGTTTAAGTTAATTAAAGCAAGGGGCTACCAAGATGGAGGAACTGAGAGAGCAAAGTGTAGCCAAACCAAAAAGCAAAAGACAAAAGGAGTAGTTTCTATCCAGCCCACTCTTGTGCAGTTATTTAATTGTGCTTTATTTCGTAGATGACTATTCCCGAGGAGTTCTCGAGGAAAGGCTCCGAACATTGTACAGCGGCGTCCAGACATTTGTGTTATTTATTGGGCATGCGCGCAGTGGCCACAGTCTCATTGGCGCCATTTTAGATGCTCATCCAGAGATAATTATTCCACACGAATTTAAAGCGATAAACAAATGGGGCTATTACAAAAACAGAAGCAAAGGCAGCAACGAGAATCTGAAGACTCGACTCTTCTTTGATCTTCATTCGCTTTCACGTTTTCAAGCCATGTTTGGAAATCGCGCAGCTTCACGCTTTGGGGGTGATCATTATTCTTACAATGTGCCTGGACAGTGGCAGGGAACGTACAAAGATAATTTAAAGGTATGGAAAGAAATTAAACAAATAATAATTGCTCCTCAGTAAAGTTCGTGAATTCGGTGGTTTCCACTTTTTGTGAGACAAGGCCATTTGATAATATGTTACATCAGATCGTGCATGTGACCAAAAGGCGAGCCTTCTCGCAGGCTACTATGCATTAAGGGAGTTAAAAGCCACCGTAGGATTTAATATCCGGAGTCCGGCACACTAACCATTAGGCCACAGTGCCTCCCGCTAAATAACTCTTAAATAATTTGGCCTGGGTAATTTCTCTTCGCTACCTGCGAAAAAAAGCGTAGATGTCTACGTATCTGAATGCAAATAAAAGTTGTTATTTTTCATGTTAATGCTGTTGTTTTTAACGTTATTGTTCTTATTGTGGTCGGCAGTGTAGTGGCGGTGTTTTTATTGGTGGTAATGGTGGTTGTGATGGCAGTAGTGGTGATGCTGCCTTTTGGCCAACAGTACAGTCCCTTTATCTTGTTTTGTCTCACACAGGTTATCGGAGACAAGAAGGGGACATCAACAAGCCATGTCCTAAGAAACCCCAGGAACCTTAAACTTTTGGATGAAATACAAAGATCTCTAAAAACCAAACTAAAGTTCATTCACGTGATCAGGAACCCATTTGATAACATTGCCACGAAGTTGCTGAGGAATCTTGATAGCAGGGACATGGCGCGGGACGAAAGCTTTAAAGTAAGTACATAAAGCCTACCCTTGAAACCTTTAACATGAACATAAAAAGGCCTCAGAAGGCAAAACGCACCTAAGAACCGCAAGACTGAGGTCCTGTTTCAACTCGAAATCGAACTCGGGCCAGATTGGTGGGAGGTGAGCCCTCTCACCACTGCGCCATCCCTGCTCCCGAAGATATGACTTAATATAACAATGCAGGATAGAAACTTTATATGGCAACAGCCATCAGGCCACTTTAATAATGTTACCCCCTCTCCTTCTCGTCTTCCCTAAAGCTACGCCAAAACGTTGTAGATGTCTTACTTGCTCATGTAGGTATGTGCCATGAGTTGCCTTACATGTGTGATCCTAAATGCAGAAATGTTAAAACAATTGCATGTTTGATTTTGTGTCCTAGGCCGACAATTCAACTTTATTGGATATGATCATTACTCATTATTTTGACCACGTCAAGTCTGCCCAAACACTGCACCAGTATGGCAAATATGAAGTGCTGGATGTCTACAGTTACGAAGTTATTTCTAAACCCCAAGAAAATTTACAAAAACTGTGCAATTTTCTGGAAGTAACTTGTGGTGAAGACTATATTGACGCTTCCTCAAAGTTATTGTTCTCTAAACCCTCCTTTACAAGGAATTCCGTTGCATGGACGAGAGAACAGAAAAATAGAGTTTTAAACGAAATGAAAAAGTATCCGTTTATGAGATTGTTTACATTTAATAGTAATTAAGCAAAGAAAGGTATCTTTCAATACTTTATAAGGTAGTTTTATGGTTTTCTTGAGGTAGGCTTTTTCTTAGGGAAGGCCTTTCTTCAAAAGAGTCGAAAAATATTACAGTATAAGTTAACATTTTCCACCACTCCGCAAGCTTGTTTAAGGTTTAGTTTGTATATATCATGTATAAATAAGGTTGTATTATGCATAAGTAGCAAATGTAAAGATGTTTGCTCCTATAAATGTTTATTTACCCGCGTTTTAAATAAACTGTTTTTTCTTAAATGTTTTTTCCTATGGTTCTTCCCTTTACGTCAATTGATGATGACTATAAGTAGTAAATAAAATATGAGCGGGAGATTGTATGGGGGTTTACAATGGCGAGCTGATAGGCGAGCCATGTACGACATTCAGATCGGACGCGAATATTTTATGCTACTTGAATGAAAAAATAAATTGAATGCAAAGTATTTTATGCGAATCAGTAGAGATCTGTATCAAAAGTTAATGAACACTAATTAGCTGAGCAGGAGTTTGTATCAAAAGTTAATTCTATTGTTTGATTTGTATTGGGGTTTACAGTTGTGTACCTGTGATCTGAATACTGTGCTGGGATTGGTTTGCACCCTCATGAATAGTTAATGAATTTTACAATGTGGATTAAAGGGGCACTGTCAGGGGGATTTTAATGCTTTTCGGTAAAAAGTACTAAAATTTGCGAATAGGTCTCATCATACATGAAATGCACGTAGTTCATCAAGATTGAGATATAAGGTAAATTGTTGTTGAAGGAAAGATGGAGCCACAATAATATTAAGGTGTTTTACCAGTCCACAAGGACAAAACTTGAAAAATCAACCTGACTTTTTCAAGTTGAGATCTAAAGTTCCTGATGGCATCACAATAATATCACTTTTTTTATCTCTTCAGCGCACTTGTATGGTGATTTTTAACCAAATTGGACCACTATCCGTAGTTTCTGTATGTCTTTAGGCTCTTGTGTTTTTGAAATGAAACTAGTAATAGTGTCCTTTTAACGTGACACAGACAAAATAACTTCTCCATACACAATCGTTTTGCGTATAAAGCAAATTTTGTGTCGATTTGTCGGCGCATTTTGTTTTCGTTATCATCATTCTTTATCATTCTGGAGCCGACTTTTTGGCGGCTTGTAGCCGGATTGCTTTGCAATCATTTTTTTGCCATATATTGTAATACCAAAAATATTCCTGAAAGGGGATTATAACTTCATCCGCAAATAAAAGCTAACTTTGATCAATGAATTTAGGCACCCAATATAAACTGATTGCTCTTTTAATACATTATAAGTAATCAAGCGATGCAGACCAGGCCAATAATTTTGATTGGTTTAGTTGAAATATAATGTCAAACTTGCTTCGTAATATCGTCATCATTATTATCATTATCATCATCATCATCATCATCATTCGGTGCATAAGGCCACAATAATAGGTCTTTTAAAATATTTTGCAATTTTCCCATGGAATTTATTGAGTCTTTTAACTGCCAGATCCTTACATAGAGCTAATCACTATCAAATGAGAAGAAAGATTTTAAAAATTGATACTTGTTAATTTCGTTAGTAACTCTCTCGATCTGTTCGTTTGTCCACTCCACTGAATACCTTGTTTTAGATGGTTTGGAATGCAACACTTTTAAAGTCAACTCCACAAATTCATTATAACAAGTGACGCCGAGAAAGTCACATAATTTTTGCAAAGTTTCTCTCGGCCTCGTCAACAGGTCGCGGCTGTAAACATCAAGGATTTGATACTCGGACATCTCGTGAAGCTTTTGGACTGTTCGACTCTTGTTGAAGTAGTACTTGATGCAGAAGTCTAGTGCCGTGGCATTGTGTAACTGGAAAAGATGGAACAATCTTGTTACACAAGTAGCAGCAAGGAACCTTTTCACATTGAGTAAAAAAATAGAAAGTTACAAACACATATCAATCTGATGTCTAACCCTTGGACATATAAGAAGTAGATGCTACCCCCTACCTAAGATTTTTCTCAGTTTTAAGACCGGAATCGACTCTGCGATGCCAAACCTTTCTGTAGCTATTCATTTATCCCTGCATGTTGGCGTATCAACTACATTTGCATATTGTTTTACGATTGAAGTGCGGTTTTCTTGAGCAGCATTGCAAACTTGGTACTTTTTTCATTCTACTAAAATTTTGCATCAATTTCCGTTATTTTCTGTCTTCCAAAGAAAATAGCGAAAGCCAATATCAATGGCAACCCAAAGGCTATCTCTTAAGCCTTAAAACCTAGAGAGAGCGGCGAGTTGTTGCTACTGGCTGTGAAACCACAGTACATTGTGGCAGGGTAACGGGGTCGAGAAAGGATGGAGGGAGGGGGGAGAGGGTTGTTGTCTAAGACCAGCTGTGATGAAGGACGAAGGTTAGTTTTAAAAGGCATAAGTTAAGAAACTAATAAAAGTGAATATTTTTTTATGAAACTGTTTGAAAGTTTACATAGCTTAGTTAGGCATCTTCGTTCAATATGATGCATTAGGCCGCCACGATGAAAGTTAAGGGACCAATAAAATGGGAGAAAAAACAACGCCAATACTAGAGAGCGTCGTACTTACTATGTGCTGATTGGTTAATGTCCGCTGTTGCAATCGTTTCAGGCATATTGTAGCGATGTTGTCGAACGGATTTCTGATGACATGAATTAATTTAATTGGAACCACCACTGTTTTCTGTAGTTGTTGTAGATCTTGAAGTCCTTCTGGGTTATCAAGCAATCCAGTTGTTCCGCCTCCTTTTTTGTCTCCAATTACCTGCGTAAAATAGCGTGCTAAATTAACTTCTGTTAATTCAATAGCATTAAGATAGAGATAAATAAAATTTAACCGGAAGACCTAAAATGGACTATAAACATTTAAAAACAAGGAGACCTATTACATAGTTAGCTTAGAGTAACTCATTTCCCTAACACGAGGAAGAACAACAGCCTGAATTGAATAAAAGATTTATGTTTAAGAACAAAATGTCTTAAGTTTGTCAATTCGGTTTGTTTAGTCGGAATTTGCTAACGCATATTTTTGCGAAGCTAAAGTTTTTAAAATTGACAGAATTAATTATTTCTACTAATTCCTTGATACGTTTACCTTAAGTTGATTTTTGTAATTCCCTTGCCAGCTTCCTGGAATATGGTACCAATATTTCTTACTGCTGCGGTTTGGCGAGCGTCTTCCAAACATGGCTTGTTCACGTGATCTCGAATGCAGCTCAAAGAATATCCGGAGTTTTCGTCTGTTTCTTTCTTTAATGGCGTACATAAAAGAGCTGTTAAACTTCTTCAGAAGGTCGAATTCATTTGGAATTATTATTTCTGGATGTGAGTCCAAAATGGCAGCTATAAGACTGTGGCTACTTCTTGGATAACCAACGAAAATCACGAACGTTTCAACGTTATTATACAGACTTTTGAGCTTGAGCTCCAGTTTCCCTTGAAAGAGAAACAAGTAAAAATGCAAATAAACAAAAAAAAATTAAGTAAGATAAAAATAAGAAAATCAAAGCCATTTATTTGAGTGTCTACATATAAACAACGATGAGGACGTTAAAAAATGAAGACAAAATCGACAGATGACTGTGTTCTGCATTTCTCAAGTGTTGCAGCATAACTTAAATAAAATGCAGTCTTTTTCTTCACGGCTTGAGCTCGCTAGTTAGGGGAGAGAGCAAACGGTTCGTGAGTACCCATGCGAAGATCTTCCCGAATTAAAAATCTATTCATTACCTATTTACAAAGCATTAATGTATATTGAAAGCTAAGAAACGTTATTACTTAAATAAACAAACAGAAACAGGCGAGAAAAGCTAGTTGCTGTGACAAGGACATTCCCTGACTGCAGACCAAGTACAGGAATAATCTAAATCGGAAACTGAGTTCAGCAAACAAAAATAATGTTCGTCGATAAAGCTTTTGAAAAATGCGACACTTGGCATGCTGGAGGAGGGAGAAAACAACAAAGCCATTCTAATTTGATTCCCTCTTGTGTAAACTCTCGTTGATCCTAACTCTTAACCCAGAATCAGTGCTGATCCCTTTAAAACCCTCACATTTCATAGCATGTTTTTAACAAACTAAAAACAGAAGACCAATATGTCTATATTTCATGTTATACTCACCTAAATCATCCCTGCAGTAAATTGAACGGAGCTTGGTTAGTGTTTGAGGCCACGCGACGCTTAAAAGAAATGCCGTCCCCAATCCCAACACGATGAACCCAAATATGTACTGTGTTGACAACTTCATTGAGCGTCAGACCACCCGGGCACTACCATGAACAAGACAAGAAAACAAAGTTGTATCTATAATCGTGGATATCTTTTTTCTTTTTGGGAAGAGGGTGCCGAAACGGAGTTAAAATACATTCATATACGGCTTTATAAGTGGGTTTGATTTGCATATTTCTGTGCAAGGACAATCGATGATCAAGCAACTAAAATTTGAATTATAGATATACCTTTTTGTAAAGAAAAGAATGGTTCGTACTCAATGGTGTAATGAAACTAAAACATAATGTTGATACGATTGTGATCAAAATAATTTTTCGAGGTTGTTCGGAAGAGTGTAGGGAATTTAAAGACAAACAAAAAGGCACAAGCGTGGGCTTGATCGCGGGTAGCCTCAAATGTTTCGTTTTCCCCCTGTTTTGTAGTCGCTTTCCCTTTCTTCTTCGCAAGAGCAGAAGAGACAACAACATTCGATGCCTTAGAGTCTCTGTCGCCATATTTGCGAGAGAACGTAGTCGAGAACGGAGCCTACTAACTAGTAAACATCGTGTTCTTACGATGCTTATGTCGACATTTGTTTTCACTTAGCACAAACTACTTATGATTGCGCTTGTGCTTGCGTCGCTAGTGAACACCAGGCTTAAACAAGTTTTTTCATGTGTTTCGTTCACCACACTGCAGTTCTAATTATCGAAGCCTGATGATAAAATTGATAGGTATGTTCACCTTATACCTAGCAAGCTAGGTGGAGAGCGATGGAATAAATGTCACATCATCAACAGAAAGAAAACAATGTTCTATTTGTTCAATAACTTGAAATCGACGTAAAGAAAAACTGGCTTTATTTCTATTGAATTTCTTCTAACTATTTTTACGTTGCTACTTTCATATTAACTTGCCTTGTTTAAAATGTAATTTGTATTTGAGAACAGCTTAAGTTCCTTAACGACGGTCAAAGGATAAAATACTATTCGGAGTGAAACTTTCTGGATAAAAAACTAGAGTTCTATCACAGCTACGGAGGACAAAAAGCAAAAGCAAGAACCAAAAAAAATCACAAAACAAACGAAATATAAGAAGGACATATCTTAAAAGAAACTAGCCATTTGTAATGATTGGCGTGCATGCAGTTATCGAGGTAAATGAGTAACTGAATATAATAAAATTGACAAAAAGGTTGTCCACTATTAGAGAGAAATTATATCCTTACCTCTTAAATAATGGCTCAGGTTAATAAACGCTGCCAATGGCTTCAACCAGAATTTCAAAATGTCAGGGATGCTCAAAATTCTACCAGTCAGACTGAACTTTTTTTTTTCGTTTGATTAAAACGAGAAGTTTATTTAAATGTAAATTTTTTCTTAACATATCAATTCCTTTCCCTCCCACAAAAATTAAAAAGCTCTTTTATTATGTTCTCAATTCTTGACTTTTTAAAAAGACTCTTTATTGTTTCACCTTACTATGACGTGAATAGACATTTTTTTAAAGCACCAAGAAGACCAAAGTTGCCACAGTAATGAAATGAAGACAGCGGTGGTTGTTTTTTTGCCTGTTGCTAATGTGACATTATTTGATCGCTCTAAGGTTTTTCAACTGGCTTTTATAAACTGTTCGCTACATGCGGGTACGTTAAAAATACGTAATTTTAAAACAACCATTATTTTGACATCAAGGACTTTCGAAAGGTTTACAAATAGATTTGCTTTGCTTTTCATTAAATACTGAGTTTAAAGCGTTTGCTGTATACATGCTGTACAATTATTTAAATAATGTAGAGTAAGATCGCGGCACGTTTAATAACAAAGAAAGAATAGGTCTTGGTTTAGATATTTTAGATATTTACCAAATTCCCAAGCGACATAGATGCATCAATTTTATCATCAGGGCTTCGATATTTAGAATTGCAGTGTTTAAAATAACCCAATACGTCTTGTGGAGAACGAAACACGTGTGAAAAATTGAGGATCAATGAAAAACTCGTTTAAACCTGGTTTTCACTAGCGACGCAAGCACAAGCGCGCGCATACTGTTAGTGGTTTGTGCCAAGTGAAAACGAAAATTGACAAGCTCTGTAAGAACACGATGCTTACTAGTTAGAAGGCTCCGTTCTCAACTCCGTTTTCTCGGCAAATCTTGCGGTAGTCACTCTTAGGCATCAAGTGTTGTTGTCTCTTCTACTCTTGAAGAAAGCAAAAGCGACTACAAATCAAAAGCCCTCTGGGCTTAGTGTCTCGTGTCACTTTTTAGAGTTTATTTAAAAAAGAGATCGCTTTTCACGTCTATTTATTGCTTGTAAAGTTGATCAGTTATATAACTCCAATAACAGCAGAAAAAGATGACAGACATTGCACTGTATTGCACTTTGGTTCACTAAGCATACATTCAACTGTATACTTATACTATGACTTCCATGTGCTTTCTTCACGCTATATGAGATATCGCTTTGGGTGTTTATTCGTGAACGCTTAGCCTGTTAAGTGATAATGACATGCGAGTGGTGATGATTTTGTTAATTCTTATAACCCCTTCTCCTGATTTAGTATTGATATTGTGAGGAGAAATTTGGTTTTGGTCACTCTTGAGCCGGTCTTAATGTTTTTGTAACGCCAAAGCTACAACGCAACGGCTGAAGAACGTGTAAATTACAGTCATTTTCTTCGCTATTTAGATCTACTGAATGAAATATTCTGCTAGGTTCTGCTCAATAGAAAACATTCGATCTTGCTTGACACGTGATTCCGCGCGAACGTACGCAATAAACTATGTAGTAGTGTTTAACTCGCACAAATCTCACTTTTAAAGAGAGACTTTAACTTCTACACAGAGCTTACTATGCTGTACCATAACTGGTCATAACTTTAAAATGGTTGGGTATTCAATCGACTAACGATTCAAACGATTCAAACCTTTTGTTCAAACGACATGTGTTATGTGTGCAAGATTAACTTTGACATTCAATCCCGACCAACTAATTGCTTAGATTACAATCCCTCTTTAACCCCGATACAATCTGTTGCCGCGGCTAAATTTAAAAAAAAGTTGTCTACACAAAGATAAGAACAATGCTTACCGATCGAACAACTGAGATTTACATCGTCCTCTCTTTCAGCAACATTTTTACCATTAGCCGATACTAGTTACGTTGATATAAAAGCTATATCTGCTATATTCCACGACTGTAATCTCTATAAATACAGTTGTTACAGTAAATATCCTGTTGAAACATCCACCATTTTCCTACGCTTGGTAAACAGAAATGATTTTCAACTACTTTCCAAAACTCTCAAGATAAAATAATAGATATCAAATGAAAGCACGCTATTCTTTAAATTGGCAACGTGAAGCTGTTATTCTGATACATCTCACAATTGCACAAATTAAAACTTTACAAACGACCACAAGACAAAACACTCCAAAGAGATTTTAGAGCTTCATGTTAAAAACTGCTTTTCTCGCTCAATTTAAGTTGCGGTATACTAGCGTTATATGCACAACAACGACAACGAAAAATTTACAGGCAGGTCCATCTAATGACATCTTGTTGATTATTAGACACTTCTGCTTTTCAGATCCGTTCCAAAACTCATCAATATAATTTCTCTCTTTCGGTTAGTACATTGTATTATGCGTTTGTAATAACCTGGTGTATTTCATTCTTCTTCTACGCGTTTTCTGCTTGAGTTACAATTAATTTCATTGATTTTCAGTACAATCTTGTCGGCAAAGGTTAGAATGTTATTTTAAGAACGTAAAACTTGTCTGTATTTTTCTTGATAACTGCTGGCTGCAGCTCAAATATATCCAAAATTGAAAAGCGTACAGCTAATTTAAAGAAAAAAATGCGTCACATCTACGTGTATTCCTCTTAAGAGCTTCATTCATGCACTGAAAAGGCTGTTGTTGTTGTCTATAAAAGTTGTGTCCATTGTAGCGTGGAATTCACAGCAGGATATATGAAGCTACATGTAGTGCCTCTTGACTCAGGTCAATCTTCGGGTCAAAAAAATAAAAAAGCAATGTATGTTTTGCGCTTTAGATTGACATTTCTGCTCTTCAATCCTAAGAAAACTCATCAAATATAATTTCCCTCTTTCGGTCATACATTGAGTTCTACCTTTACCTCAGAGCCGAATGTAAACGAGGCTTTGCAAATCGAAAGTGTAAATGTTTCTCTCGATGAATCAGGCGCCTGAAAAAAGAAAGGCAAAAAAGTACGACTCCAGACTGGCAGAGTTCTTTTATTGAAATGTGGGAAAAAGTATGGAACAGCACAACGCTAGTTTAGAACGCTAAACTAGCGTTTTTTCAGCACAACGCTAGTTTACTATCCATGATTTGAACAAACAAACGCCACAGTTGACATTTTTAAAGATTTGGCATCAAAATAATTGTCTTTATCTAATCGTTTATCTTCTGTTATTAAATTGTTGTTATTCATGCCACAAAGGTCACCCCTTTCAATACAAAGTTGTGCAAAAGTCACGTAGCAATCATAGCAGGGGGGGGGAAAGAAACGAGGTCTGGGACCGAGTAGCGATGCTCTCACAACTTGCAAAGCGATCAATTCACGATGTAGTCAGCGGTTTTTGGACGATGATGCAACAGGCAATCTTTTCCCGCAAAATGGAAGCTGCTATGTCGTGGAATCACTTATAATAAAGGGGTTCAATTCTCTTAACTAAAAATCTAAAAGCAGCGTGTTTAAATCCGAAAATTTCGTCATCGTCGTGTAGTTTTAAGAACGCAGAATTTTGTGATGCCGTGCTACTTTTCAGTGCTGAAATGCAAATGTTTGACATGTTTGTACCACGATTTTCAACTGGCCCACATGGGGATTGTAAATGAAGTAAAACAAAGAAAGACCAAGTCAACAAACAACCTCAAACAATAGAGCAAGAACAATAGCTCCGACCAGCGCGGGAATATTCGATCGCCACGTTTTCATTACCATTCCCGTGATGGTTTTATTTCATAACAAACACCACATATTGACACCAAGAACCTTTCCGGATAAATTTTCGCTGCTTTAAAGACAAAACTTAGAAAGTCTTTTTTATTACTACATATATAAAAAAATCGAACTCTCTCACTGGTCCCATGTTGCTTTTGTTTTGGCAAGTTCACAAAGAAAGAAGCTGCTCATGCGCCTTAGAGACATCCGCTGACTACCGCCCCGATGATTGCTTTGCAAGTTGTGAGAGCATCGCTCAGATTTCATTTAAGAGAATGTATGGGAAGTTGCTTCCCCCCCCCCTGAATCATAGTCTTTTAAAAAATGCTCGTTTTTTGTTCAACCTTTTTCAACGCAATTCTCTAACGAACTTTCAACATGCCAAATGCTCGTTCCACTACAGATCGTAGCGCACCGAACTTTAGGTTTTAAACTTTCGCTGCTCCTGAGTCAGGCGTCCTCTGTCCAGGTAGGGTTTCACTAGCCAGTTCGTTAGCGGATAGGCACTGTTGCCAGCTAAAAGGGGCCTTATTTCTGTTCCATTTTTATTGCCTGTTAGACCACTTAAAATTTGCTCGTTTGCTGCAAGTTCAGAAAAAAACGTCATCTCTTTTTTATAGCGTGCCTGTATTTTTACATAATAAGCCCTTTACAATAAATACTCCTAACTTACTGTTTGATAAACCAGCGCTTTAGTTGCGACCTTTGTAAAGAAACAATTATTCTTTGATAACATTTGTTTTGTGATCGGATGCCGCCGGAATTTCATAACATGGCGGGAAAATTCCGCGGCCTCACAAAGCAAATGTTGACATGGCGGGAAAAATATTGACATGGCGGGAAAATATCCCCCTGTACAATTATCTCGTGTCGTCATGACGACACGAGACAAAAAGGGGGATCGAAAACGAAACATTTGAGGTTATAAAGATATTTTCAAAGTCATCTCCATTTCCCAGGCTTGGTCTTTTTTGTTTTTGTCTTTAAATTCCCTACACTCTTCCGAACAACCTCGGACAACTTTTATCAAAATATTTTTTTTATTAAATTAAATAGTTTACTTATTATTTTGATTATTATCGTATGAACATTATGTTTAGTTTCATTACACCATTGAGTACGAACTATTCTCTTCTCTACAAAAAGGTATACAGTCAACTCTCTCTTAACGGACATCTCTATAAGACGGACACCTCTGTAAGATAGACACCTGGTCCCTATCGTTTTTCACACCAGACATTTTGTTACAATTTTACCGCAACCTCGACTTTCGCGATTCTGCAACTATACTCCCTATAAGACGGACACCTCTCTAAAACGAGGGAGCGGCCCCGGGTCCGTGGGTAGTTGCAAGGTCACCGATTGTCCTTGTACAGAAATATGCAAATCAAACTAAAGAAAACCTTAACGGCTTATGGAACCGTATATAAATGCATTATATAACTCCGTTCCAGCCCCCCTCTTCCCAAGAAGTAAAAGCATACCGACATACTTGTTCATGGTGGGTAGTGCACCCGGGTGGTCTGACGCTCAATGAAGTTGTCAACACAGTACATATTTGGGTTCATCGTGTTGGGATTGGGGACGGCATTTCTTTTAAGCGTCGCGTGGCCTCAAACACTAACCAAGCTCCGTTCAATTTACTGCAGAGATGATTTAGGTGAGTATTACATGAAACATTGACATATTGGTCTGTAGGGAGGAGCGTTGCGTGACGACAATAAAAACGGCTGCGAAGGAGACTAACATTGTGCAAGCCCGCCATCGCACAGCTACTTCCTTGTGTAGTTGCACGGTAGTTTCCCTAAACAAGGGCTAAACTGCTTACCAGGCCCCCTAGATTTCACAAACTCGCTCATAGCGAATTTTTTTTTACTCAAAATATGATGCGTAAACAATACTATTTCCATGGAAACCACCTAAACATTCTTAACTTATGGCTAAAAAACCTACATAAATTAACAGGGTGGAGAAGAAAATATTAAAAAAAGACTTTTCTTTGCCATATAATGCCTGTAGATGCCAAGGAAATGGTTTTCAAAATTAAGGTTGCTAGTGCTAGCGAGCCACCTTAATTACTTATGTATCATCAGTTTATATTGGGTGCCTTGAGTTATTGTTCAAAGTTAGCTTTTGTTTGCAGCTGAATTTTCAATCCCTTTCAAGAAAAACAGTTTATTTAAAATGCGGATATAAATAAACATTTATGGGGGCAAAAAACTTTATATTTCCTACACAATACAACCTTATTTATTAACGATCGATGTATACAATCTAAACCATAACAAGCTTGCGAGGTGGTTTATAATGTTAACTGATGAAACGTTTCACACTGCATTTACAATACAAACAGTAAGGAAGACAAAGATAATTAAAAGCTGATATTAGTTTTGTAATCGCTGTAATTTTTTTCAATTGATTTCAAGAAGAACTGAAAGCTTCCCTGCAAAGTATTTGCTAATTACTCTTCTTGCTTAATCACTGTCAAATGTAAACGATCTCATAAACGGATACTTTTTCATTTCGTTTATAACTCTTCTCTTCTGTTCGCTCGTCCATACAACGGAATTCCGTGTAAAGGAGGGCTTAGAGAACAATAACTTTGAAGAAGCGTCAATATAGTCTTCATCACAAGTTACTTCCAGAAAATTGCACAATTTTTGTAAATTTTCTTGGGGTTTAGAAACAACTTCGTGACAGTAGACATTCAGCACTTCATATTTGCCATACTGGTGCAGTGTTTGGGCAGACTTGACGTGGTCAAAATAACCAGTTATGATCTTTTCCAATAAAGTTGAGTTGTCTGCCTAGAAGACAAAGAAAAACATGCCATTGTCTTAATATTTCTGCAACTATGAACACACATAAAAGCTACTATTGGCAAATAACTATATGAGCAGTAACGCATCTATAACATTTGTGGAATGAAGGAAATGCCACAGTGAACACATAAATCAATGTTTTTATGCTTTTTTTGCCGCCTTGCAAAAGGAAAAGGAAAACTGCGAATTTTGGAACTAGTTGGCAACCATTGCCGTTAGCAATTTATGATCGTAGCTTGTTACCTCACTCTGACCAGAGGTGGTAAGGTTTAAGTTGAGAAAAAAAAAGTCAAATCTAACAATGGTAAGCTTCACGTTTTAGGAAAATGGTCTAAACTATTGTACTCAGACAGGACCCACCACTCTACAAACAGACAGGTGGTCGCTTCATGTACCCTACCTTTCCCAGCTTAAAAGATGGTGCCTTGTTTGTATAGCCCCCGCTCTATCAGGAGTAGAAACTAAGAAACAGATTCAAACCTCCTTGTGCCATTTCTCCAGCAATACAAGCTTCATGCACACCGAATAGGAAAGTCTCAACTTGAATTTTAAGGCCAATAAATTTTGTCCATTTGGCTAATCAGACAGGTGGTGTCTTGCATTGCCCCTCTACCCCTACACAAGGTGGGTCCTCGTCGAGTACACTTATGGTGCATCATAAATCATCTACTCTTGAAAAAGAAATTTCAAACATGACCTCCTTAGGTGCTTTTTTAAGTGATTGAAGCATTTAATGTTTCAAAGGCAGACGTTATGTACTGTGACGTGTAGTTCTCAACTTACTTTAAAGCTCTCGTCCCGCGCCATGTCCCTGCTATCAAGATTCCTCAGCAACTTCGTGGCAATGTTATCAAATGGGTTCCTGATCACGTGGATGAACTTTAATTTGGTTTTTAGAGTTCTTTGTATTTCGTCCAAAAGTTTAAGATTTCGGGGATTTCTTAGAAAATGGCTTGTTGATTCTCCCTTCTTGTCTCCGATAACCTGTGAGAAACAAAAAAAGATGAATGTACTGTTCTGTTTATCAAACTGCAGTACCACCAACACTACTATCACCACCACAAACAACTACTACTACAACTACAACAGCAACATCATTAGCAAGAACAAAAACGTCAACAAAAAACATCTATTGCATTCACATACACATTTACAAGTTAACCAAAAGTAAAATTTTGTCAGTCAATTCATCTTTTAAACTCTGAGACGCTTCAAACATGCAAGGCTCATTAATACTAGACCTTATCTCTCTCCTCCGCAGAGGCCTCTTTCGTGTTTCGTACGGGCTGGGAAATGGGGAGAGGTGAAAAGAAAGCGCGCGGAGCCTGGAGAGAATCGAAACGAAAGAGCGCGTGGGACACCCCTATTTTTTGATTTTTCGTGTTTTCGCCTTCCTCCTCCCGTGTTTTTCGCCTTTCCCCACTAAAGGAGCCTCTGCGGAGGAGAGAGAGACCTTATGCAATTCTTTGTGTTAACTTGAGCACGGGGCAAGAAGTTGAAGGTGAGGGTGGATAGCACAACAGTTACACCAGTCTAGGTACCGAACTAGTTGGGAAAATGAAGATCACGTTCAAAATCGATTTTACGCCAATCACATTCGTGTATACGATAGTTCCCAGTCCTTGTGAGAAACACGGCACTATGATAATTACTCCTTAAAGGTACCGGTCATGTCAGTTAAATAAATTTGGTGCTTTTTCGTGGTATGGCGGAATGCGGTTCGCTATTTCATTTCCAAATAAATAGACTAAAACGTGTAGTAACATAACACGCCTTGTTTTTCCTATGCATTCTTTTTTTTTTCTAATTCTTTCTTTCTTCCCTAAAAATTGTAATTTAAACGATCTATTGTAAACAAACTTCGTACTCAGTATATGTATCGTGTATTATCAATATTGTAAAGTTATTTTTATACGTCTCTTTCAGTTCAATATTGTAAAGTCTTATTCTCTTCAATAACCCGAATTATACACTATCAAAAATGATTTCGTAGATTAGCTAAAAAACAACTTATTTCACCTTTTTTTAAAACAAAAAAATGAAGACATTTTTAAAAGTCATGGCTGACTATTTTTTATATAAACTGACAGGAATCATGCTGTGGAGTTTTTCTAACTTTCTAATTTTCTTCAACTCCCTTAATGCACAGTAGCCTGTGAGCGTTGTATCACACGCACGGGCTGATATGACATATTATCACATGGCCTTGTCTATAAAAAATTGGGAACTACCGAATTCACGAACTAAACTAAGTAGCAATATTTTTTTGTTTAATTTCTTTTCATACCTTTATTTTGTCTTTGTAGGTTCCCTGCCACTGTCCAGGCACGTTGTAAGAATAATGATCGCCCCCAAAGCATGAAGCTGCGCGATTTCCAAACATGGCTTGAAAACGTGAAAGTGAATGAAGATCAAAGAAGAGGTGAGTCTTTAGATTCTCGTTGCTGGCTTTGGTTATGTTTTTGTAATAGTCCCATTTGTTTATCGCGTTAAATTCGTGTGGAATAATTATCTCTGAATGAGCATCTAAAATGGCGCCAATGAGACTGTGGCCACTGCGCGCATGCCCGATGAATAACACAAATGTTTGGACGCCGCTGTACAATGTTCGGAGCCTTTCTTCGAGAACTCCTCGGGAATAGTTACCTACAAAATAAAGTGAAGAGCGAGTGAAATTATATTAGTTGTTATTATAACAATCTTGATTCACATCCAGCCAAATTTGATAGAGATTGCGAGATACAATGACATAATAATAACGCTAATTTTACAAAAGAGGATGAGCGAATTTTTTAATAGTCTGCAACGGACTCTGAAAACCATAAATATTTTGCACATACATTACTCACCGTAAGTTTGACGAGGAGGAGGACCAAAGCGAAGAAAGTGTCCGTCTTGGTGTGCATATGGCTTGGTGAAGAACAACAGAACTGCTACTAATGTAAACAGTGCTATTACAGTCGTACCGTAAATTTGTAGGAATCGCATCGTGAAACAGTTAACAAAGCGGACACAACTCGTAGAACCTGAAACATTACAAACCAAAAAAATGTATTATTACTATTTTCACGTTGATACTTCCATGTTAACTTACATTGTTTAAAATGTTGAAATGTATTTGCGACCAATTTCAGCTTGTATGTTTCAGTTACAGCATGGCACAAATGTCATTTAAGGGGAAGCCTCGAGCCATGGGGCCGCCCATACTTGCTGGAGCTTATCCCGGTTTCCGTAGCGTTTAGCAGCTATTTCTACTCCCCCCCTGAATGGGATGCTAGTCCATTGCAGGGTACCCCCCAGCATTATTTCGCCGCGTATCCATTATACAACTGGGTGGAGAGAGGGAGGCACTATGAGAGTAAAGTGTCTTGCCCAAGAACACAACACAGTAACCTCGGACAGGGCTCAAACCCGGGCCGCTCGATCCGAAAGTCCGGCGTACTAACCATTAGGACACCACGCCTCCAATACAAATGCAATTTGAAGCACTCAAAATTATTATCAATATGTGTTCAGTAGTGTTCTTGGATTGTATTTGAAGGCTGTATAAAAACAGACGTTTCGGGGAAGCTCTTCATCATTGTGATTTTATACAGGGCCTTCAGTGCACTCCAAGAACACTATTCAGCTCCTACAGCCAACATTGGTAAAATAAAAATCGGAGTGAAACATTCACTTTAAAAAAAGAAAAATTCTACGATCAAACTTTAAGAAATGATTTTAACCGACTGTCTCGGTCCAAAACATGTTTTGGACCGATCATTTAGTGGTCGGCTGTTACTCGGATAGCGATTTATGATCAAATGTAAATGGCTAAACAATTATGTCTCTGGTAAAATTAAGTTGAGTACATTACTGCGATGATCTTTCATTTGCTTAAAATTTGGCTCTCTCAAAACGATGGTTTATAATTATATCGCTGATTGTAAATTAGTTATTTGTTCAGCTCTTATTATTCATCCGTATACGCCATCACAGAAAATGTAAAATATTTACTTATGGATCATTATCTTTATTATAACTTACTTCTTATTGAATTTTTAAACATAAACATAACAGAACAGAAACAAACACTAGACAGAATAAACAGAAAGCAGTCCACTCAAAACTAAAACTAATGAACAACGTTTTATTATCATAGACTGCTGAATTTTGTAATGACTGGCGAAAAGGCTTAGCACACAACGTTTGATGTTGTTTCTTCACTAGCAACTTAAATAATTATGGTTCCGACCTTTGGCCGATCCACCGGGCATCATCATCTAAACGTCAAGGAATATTCCCTAATAATGCCGTGGATTGGCGAAAGCTCGAAATAAAATAACGCAAAGTTAGCAGCTTAAGTCCTCACTTGGCTCTGTAGTCATTTAATCGCTTAGCACAGAGCAGAGAGTTCGCTGCTTGAAGACTAAGCTTGACCTCTCGAATTCTACCACACAACTACGCAGCTACAGAGGAAAATAAACAAAAGCAAAAACTGACAAAATAGGTGCAGGTACGAATGAAGCAAGACATATGTTTAAGGAGATGAGTAAATAAATTAGCTATTCGATTGGCGTGAATATATATATCAAGAATAATTTACAGTTAAACGATGCAGGCAAATGAGTGAGATAGTAAAATTGATAAAAAAGTTGTCCACTCAACTGTTAAAGGAAATTATATCCTTACCTCTTAAATGATGGCTCAGGTTAATAAACGCTGCCGATGGCTTCAAGTAGAATTTCAAAAGTCAGGAATGCTCAAAATTCTACTAGTCAGACTGAACTTTTTCTCGTTTGATTTTAAATACGTGCAGTTAATTTAAATGTTAATTTACTCTTTACATGTCAATTCCTTTCCCTCCCAAAGAAATTAAAAAGCACTTTTAATTATGTTCTCAAACAATTCTTCACTTTTAAAAGAAAGTCTTTATTGTTTCGTCTTACTTTCTTATGAATAGACATTGAACCTTGACATTTTTTCAAAGCACCAAAGAGAACCAGAGTTGCCATAGCAATGAAGACAATGGTGTCATGCAGTTCACAACTTAAAACACTTTTTTTATTACAGACGTATATGGTTCATATAGAGACGATAAACGCTTGAAAAATTGAGGTTAAATGACTTAAAAACTCGTTTAGTCGTAATGTTCGCTGATCAGTTTTTCAGCCGTTTCGACTTTTCTTCGCTCCCACTTCCTAACCATGAGTCTCCGAAGATAGCATTTTTGGCCACAACTTTTTCATCAGATCAGCCTCCATCTTGCTTTGGCCGCCATTTTGCTTGCTCGATTTAAGAACAAATTCACCTTCTGTGATTGGCTTGTCGTGTGCTTAATTGGCGATTCTAGCTATCTGATTGGCTTAAAATGTTCTTAAATTGTGCTTAAATTGCTCCATGGATCTCACGCAATCATCCCATCGGAGACGCACGTGCTTTTTCTGTCTGTCTGCCTTCCACGCGCGCGAGGCTTCCCAGAGTGGCTCACAGGCGAGAGTCGTGGTTTCCCTGCAAGAGAAGCATTTCATGATTGGTTTAAAATCTTAGTTGTATTCCTTCGCCGTCAAGACGGCAAGACTATCGAAAGCGGCGATCACCGCTCGTTATTATTTTTACAGAAATGCATATGGCTTGGAATTTGGAAAGGTTTTGAGCCGTTAAGCTGTTATTTCCATCGTGTCTAGAATTTTAGCTAATTTTGAGCGTTATGGGATATAAACGGCACAGATCAGATATTAATATTCTTATTCCGGAATAAGGTCATGATCAATCGAACGCACCCTTCGTAAACATTTCAGTAATCGAAGGTGAATTTTTTTTTATGAACACTTGTGCGTTAGCAGCACAAAGCAACGTATCCATCTTGCATCTTGTCAACTTGTTTTATGAGACGTGACGTCGAAAACAAACACGTGGAAATCTTGGAACAACGAAAGGCTCTCACTGGCCAATTGTTGGTATAAGTTGGAACAACGGAAGGATGTGATTGAATTACTCTGTCTGTCGAAGATCAGCATGACCGCATGGATCTCACAGCACGTGCGTCTAACATTTCTTCTCGGCTTTGCTTTAGAAGAAATGTTAGACGCATGTTCTCTGCCTTGTGCTCGACGAATTGACATTGTTCGAACTTAGTTGAACCGTGGACCGTGATGAACAGATGTAAATAAGTAAACTCCGCGAGCGGAGCCTTTCGTTGAGCCAAGAATTGACCAATGGGACCCGCAATGGGAGCCTTTCGTTGTGCCAAGATTTACCAGTGTGATGTTCTGGAGAGTTGTAGCGTTACATGAGGCAACCGCGAGCCCGAACCAACCTCGAGTCACGAGTCAAGTTTTTTTTTTTGGAGAAAAATATACATGAATGTATATTGTAGCAAGTCATAGTCCTATATATATGTTTTTATATATAGATGTTGGCTTTTTGCGTTCCTTCTCGTTTTTTTTTTTCGGTAAAAAAAAAGGGATAAAAAACCGTTCAACCTCTAGTAGTTGGAAAGAACAGTTTTGTATAACCCATACTTTATTTTACAGATATCTAGTTCCTCGTTCCAAGAAAACAATAGGTTGCCTTTGGACTAACACATATTGTTCAACTATTTTCCATTATTTTAAATTGTCACTTAAAAATTAATCCCTCCTCACCAAAAAATAAAAGAGTTAATGCAGGTTAATGAGGCCCTGCCAGGGTAAATTCCGACAAGCGATATGGCCCAAAAAGTAGCGACAGCACATACAATAATATCGCCACAAACAACAACCCTTTTGGAAGAACTTAAATTCTTAAATTCCGTCAAGGACAAGTAAATTTCCTTCAAGTTCGATTCAAGTTTTATACTCCGACAGCGACCCAAAGTTTGATAAGACAGCGACACGGCGAATTTTTGAATTTAGACAAGTGACACGGGAAACCCCCCACAGGCTTTAAAATTTTAGCATTGTCTTGTCACTCTACTGATTTTTTTGAACAAAGAAATTCATGATAGTGAAGCGTTTTTATGGTCTCAGCCGAAAACCAAAACAGAACAGGGCACTTGAGGAGTTGGCGCGGGTTTTTTCTGCCATTGCGTGACGGCTTGCGTGACGAACATGGGCAATCCAGTGTCCTTGATCTTTATGGTCAGCGACATGGATGTAACAGGATACCGCGCGCCCATCCCATCTCTCCCATCTCCTGATCCCATCGCTTGTCGCGTCGGACATTTCGTGCAAGAAGCTGAAGAATGTCGCTGTTTTCGTTTGCAAGACACAGAGCACACTACAGGTACGTGGTTTTTATTAGGTTTTGGACAAATGTTGTTTATAACACAAAAAGAGTTTCTTTAATACCTGCACTGGAGTGAGTAGAACGCCATAACAAGCTACACGCCTGTGAATCGTGTCGTCGGTTTTCCCGCTCGCAGCTTCTGTCTTCGCGCGCATTTTTCACTTTTGTATTCACAGCTTGTACAGTGGAACTCCGTTATAACGATATGCCAAGGGGGCAGTAAAATTATATCGTTATATCGAGGAATCGTTATATCGGGGTTCCGTCCCATACATTTTACTATTGCCGGGACATAACATATTCATCGTTATATCGGGAATATCGTTATATCGAAGATCGTTATATCGGGGTTCCACTGTATTAAGTTAACGCCAAACTGAATTAAAAACTTCTTCATGGCAGGTGTTCTCAAGAAAGAAACATTGGAAACATGCCCGCTGTGATCGATTTCGAGCTCGTCGATGGGAGGTCGTCATTTTACTCCATTGATCGAAGGAATTGAAATAGGAGACGATTCATCAAGGAGGAATTCTCGTGTGTGATGTAAGTACAGTGTTTTCTGCGGGTATGTTTTGTCAGTTCCATGAACCATTTCATGTTTATGCCTGAGACTTCTCGCCAGGAATAATCAATTCCACTGAACGTAGTTTACAGTGTCAATAAGGGTTTTCGGGGGGGGGGGGGGGGGAACTGCTCATAAATTTCCAACCAAACTATGCTGGTTGGTTGTTTACCTTAAGGGAAGTTAAATTTTGAAATAAACAAGAATCTGCAAGCAGTTTATAACCGTGCGGTTGGTGTTTGACCACCTCTTTCAGTTCTTTGGCTAGAAAGGCAAAGTGCCACACAGTAAAAATCTAGAAAAGCAGTCACTTGAGAAACACACAAGTCGTGTTTGCGTCAGTCATGGAGTGTGCGTGACATAAATTTCCTTCAGCACGACTGGCCGGATAAATGCCTGCTTACGCATGCAAATATTATTTTTTCCGAATGTTCAATAAAATAAACCCAAACCAGTTCATGAATGGCATTAAATGAAGTCCATTTCACGCCAAAATAAAGAGTAGTCTTTCCGACGACCTTTCTCGAATTAACTGTCATTAGAGCATGACTGAGAAGGTAATTCCCCTGGCGCGATGATGTGTATTCGGTGCCTTGACACATTCTTGCTGAGCTTGCAATATACATTTCGATTCCCAGAATAAACTCAAAACAAAAATTGGAATATCCAGAAAACAAGTCGTTGTTGTGCAATATTTAACACATTCTGGGTAAATTGTACGAATTGTACTCACTCCGAGCCAAACGCCTAATTTACACAAAAATAACTATTTCACACAGAGCGTAGTGTTTGTAAATATTAAAAAATAGGTGAATGATTATTTATAGCTACAGGTGAGCGATCGCATGGCATGGGTCTGACATATTGGAAGTTTTTAAATAGCTTGGACACGTCCAAGCGGTCATCAAATCTTGCGTGACCGTGACAAAGGAGCCGGCTGGGCCACGTGGGTCTGGAACGATTTACCGACCAAAAAAATGCCAGCCAGATTATGAACCGGCTTCGCACGGTTAAAAAGGGGGGTCACCATATTCGTTTAGGAGCAGGAAGACCTTGTATTTACCATATACCGTAATGATTCAGTTTAGCACCCTCCTTCCAATAAGCGCCCCCTTCCGAATAAGCGCCCCCCCATCGAATGTGTTTTTGTTAATAAGCGCCCCTATTCCAATAAGCGCCTCAATTCTAATAGCGCCCCCATTCTTATAAGCGCCCCTATTCTAATAAGCGCCCCTACTGTGGATAACTGTCCCTACTGAAGCCATTGACGTTGAATAGATAAACTCATGAACATTCAGCGAACTGTACAGGTATATATTTACTGCTAAAATAAACAATTCTTTTAAAAGTAACTGAACTTTCAACAATTTGTTACTGTTAGAGTTTCTGTTATTGTTTGTTATTTCAATATTTATTTAAGTTTTGTTTTGAACATTTGGTTGTTTCTCAAAAAATTAAATAAATGGAATTCAGGAATAAGCACCCATTCTCGAATAAGCGCCCTCCCTTGAGGAGCCAATAGTAAAAAAGCGCCCCAGGCGCTAAATCAAATCATTACGGTAATTCCTTATATTTCCTATGCGAGTACTGGCGATGTACACGTTTTCGGTGATAATGTATTATTCTGCCATAGAAACTGATCTGTACTCATTTTATAGAAAGAATTTGATCACTACTTTCTAACTAAGAGAAAAAGATGATAGATCACCGAACTCGTTTACGAGAAAACTATGATTTCTCTCTTTAGCGAGCCACTCCGCATAGAAAAAAGCCTCCATTTTGTTTATGTGCGTGCTAATTACACGTAAAATTCTGCGCAGTAAGGATGCACAATGCAATACTAGGGAATCACCGTAATGTTTGTTGGTCTTTGATGGAACTTTTTGTGCAATCTATAATTAGCTTTAACAGGCATCACATAGAGTATAGATCAGTTTAAACTCTGTGTTTCAGTATTTGAAGCTGTTTGTGATGTTCTGTTTGATGTCCCCTTGTTTCCTGAGATATTTTGCCTTCGCTTTCATTCATTCCCCAGTTAAAATTCATGACGACATTGCGGCAATGAAAATGTGTAATTCAGAGTACCCGAGTCAGGTCGGGTATTTAATATTCAGAAGCCCTCACGTCCAATCAGGAGTTGTCTTGGGAGTCTCAAAGCGGACTCTAAAAATGAGGTTCGAGTTCAAGTTTGTATTGATGTCAAAACAGGTTTTGAAAGCAAAACATGCCAACAGTAAAATGTTTATGGGTTCATGTTCAAAGCGTGTGCTCACTTATCTAAGGGAAACTGATCAAAATATTTATGTTCAAAGCGTGTGTACGTTCGCTTGTCTGAAGGAAACTTGTCAAAGTTTCCATGTTCAAAGTGTGTGTTCGGTTGTTTTAATTAAAACGTATCAAAGTTTCCATGTTTAAAGCGTGGTTTGCCCCGTCTAAAACTGTAAAAGAAAACTTGTCGAAGTTCAAAGCGATGTTGTTGTCGATGTTCTAAGCGTGATCTTGTCTGTCTGAATAAATTTTTTGGAGGTTCTCATATTTAAAGCGTGTGTTTACTTGTCACAATATAACTTAGCAAAGTTTTCATGTTCAAAGCGTGTATTCGCTTATCTGAATAAAAGTTATGGTGGTTCAGGTTAAAGCGTGTGTTCGTTTGTGTGAATACTACGAAGAGTTTGGTTTTACTTTATGTGAATATTCCCTACGCGCCAACAAATTTTTTTTGCCTTTGGAGCGTACGCGTCCCACAAGAATTAAATCACCACTACAACAAGCTTACGAAGGTGTTTATAACAGCAAAGAACTCTATAGTAAAAGAAACCATTCTGATTTAATCAAATTGTTGCGCTAAATGTGCTTGCGATATTTCTGCGAGCGAAAGTTTTTTTGATCTCTTGAATAAACACATGTGTTAAGTCAAGTCTTGCAGCGCGCGGTGTCGATTGAAAGACTGAAACTTTTATCTTTCAATAAATTTTCATGGCGCATCATATAAACTTTTTTAGTAGAAACTCAGCCGTGTTCTGTTGAAAATCTGCAAATCTGATTGGTTCTCCCACTGTTTTCTATTTGCTGATAGAAAACGATTGCGCGCTCGTAGCTCATTTAAAGATTAATTTTTCTTCATTTTTGGCTTAAAAGTACATAAAATTGTAGGTTTTTGGACTGCAGTCCTTTAAGAGTTTCTTCTTAAACAATCAGACTACTCGCCCTCGTTTTCTATGAGCGATAGTCAACGAGGCGCAATAGATCATCAATTCTCCTCGTTGATATCATTTCACCGTTTAAATAAACGATTTATGCCAAATAGAACAGAGAAATCATTCTTTCCGCTACTTGCCGTGACACTTCAACAGACAATGAGTCAACAATTATTCATTCCACAGACAAGTCTCGCCAATCCAAAAACAACTCGACAAAACCGATACACGGTAATGCTCGATTTGCTGTCATGCAGGTCATCGACCCACAGGAACCTCAAACAATCGCGATCATTTACATCTACCTATACATTCAAAAATGGTTTTTCAATGTCACCGACAAGCGCAACCCTATTTTTTCGACTTTTTTTGCTTGTTTACAAGCAAAAAAAAAAGTAGAATAGCGTTTACCTGGGCTAAAATCTAAACCGGAAGGGATTGCATTCTTGTTAACTCTCAAGGGACTGTTTTAATTTCTCAAGGGAATACTTTCCGCTGTGGGTGATCAAAGCGCGTGACTTGTAAAGTGTCACTCTATAGCTGTGCTTCAGCACTTCCGTTCTTGTAGAAAAAACGTGACTTGTCAAATTTACAAACATTATATAAGAATAAAAAACGTGAGTAGCCCAAATCTTACGTCACATAACCAATTAAGAATGTAAGGGGTTCAGCGCTCGAAGGCTGCGAAGTTTAAAACGATTTAGAACGCAATTTTTACTAGTACAAGTCTTTAGGGGCTAATATTAATTTAACCTAAAATCACATAGCGAAAACAAAGACCGAGCTATTTAAAACTACCACTACGTCAGACCCATGTCACGCGATCTCTCGCTTGTAGCTATAAATAATCATTCACCTATTTTCAGTTTGAATACTCTGCGCTCTGTTTGTGTGAAATATTTATTGTTGTGTTACTCAAGCGTTTAGCTCGGAGCGAGTACAAGTCGTACAATTTACCCGGAACGTGTTAAATATTGCAAAACAACGACTTATTTTCTGGATATCCCAATTTTTGTTTTGAGTTTACGGTATTTTGAGAATCGAAACGTTATCGAAACGTAAGTTGCAAGCTCAGCAAGAATGTGTCAAAGCACGGGATACACGTCATCGCGCCAGGGGAATTACCAAAAGCTTGTCGGAAGACGCTAAAAGGAGAAACACAATGGGATAGCCTTTATAGTCTACTCTTTATTTTGGCGTGATTTGGCTTTCTTTTAAATGAACTGGTTTGGGTTATTTTATTGAACATTCGGAACAAAATAAATATTTGCATGCTAAGCAGGCATTTTTCCGGCTAGGCATGTGGTTTTAAAAAGCAAAAGATGACGTGGTAAAGGAAATTCATGTCACGTTCACTCCGTGACTAACGCAAACACGACTTGTGTGTTTCTCAAGTGACTGCTTTTCTAAAGATTTTACTGTGCGGCGCCGTGCCTTTAATTTAGCCAAAGCACTGAAAGAGGTCAGGAGGTCAAACATTACCCGCACGAACACACTAAAACGTTGCTAATAGTTAACCAAAAGGAACTCATTTCATGACAATTGATTATTTCTGCTGAGTTGCACAATTTAGAATTGCAACATCATCTAGCAAAGCGCACTATTACTAAAAATAGATTTCACCACAGTGAGTCGTGAGTCGGACAACAATTTTAGTTTTGGCAAAGGCTTTGTATGGAGGGGACGCATTCTTGACAAGAAAAAAAGGGCGAGAAAGGCACAATTTGAGGCCGAGATTCTCGAAAGGCTTGAAAAATGATAGATTTCAAACATTTTTGCTTTAGTAAGTGAAAAACAGATTGAAGGTATCCAAAAAATGGCCCAAAATTGAATTTATTAGTCGAAGATCCGGTAATGACACCTTGATTTCCACTGCAAAATTATTAAGGCTGCCGAGAAATTTAAGCGGCGGATAGCGAATTACTATCGAATTATATAATTGCGAAGGATAGCACTTGTATGTTTGCTTCATTTAGGCACCGGAAAGATCGTCGTTTGCAAGAAGTTCAGAATTCTTCCCGAATTTGACGGCACTGATCGCCGGCCATCCGATCTGTTTCGACACATGATAGATAGAGGGCGAAAATATTATGCTAAGAACAGTGTAAACGCTTTGCATTTCTCATAAAAATAAATGTTTTCTTTCAGCAAATCCCGGCAGCAAATCGGGCCTTTATAATCCATTCAATAACTGAGAGTAAAACATTTTACACATTTATTGAATTATCGCTCTGTTTGACAAACCTTTTGTTTCAAACCACGGTTTGAGCTTTCTACGTTGCACAGGTAAGGCTTTCCGAAGTCCGAGCCAATCTGGCCATGGTTTTGTGAAACAATCGTCATTAAATGTGTTAAGTGATATTTAAAAGTGTTTTTGTAGCTTTCGAATAACAAAATGTTTTGTGAAACATTTGAGAAGAAAAATAAGCGATAGGAAAATAGAACGACGTTTCGATGACGCCATGTCATCATTATCAAGTTAAAATTATAATACGGAGTTCAGGCTTATATAGTGATCTAGGGTGTGATAATATATTAGCATATTAAGATTTTAAATAAAATTCAGTTTATCACGCACAGAATCTGATTGTGTGTTAAGTTTCGGCTTTATGTTTCTAATAAAGAGCATTTCGTAAATTAAACAGTCCAACTTCGTGCGGCATTTCTTTAAAACAGAAAACTGGTCTTGTACATTGTAGACTTGCAGCTGGTGGTCTTCTTTTAAGTGTCGGTTTTGTAGCCTGTTGTGAAATTACTTCCGGTGGAAGCAGTAAACGTTAAACGTTTCTTCCGTTCAGAAGTTAATGCATCGTCATTAGAAAAATAAACAGCAACTGTTTTGCTGGAAATGTAGTCGTTAGAAATGGGATGTGTAGCCGTAAGGTAAAGAATAACAAGGAGAAGCGGCTTTTGGTAATATCCAAACGAAAATTTAACTCTCAATGTGGGGTTAAGATTGCGTGACGAGACAAAAGGTAACTCTGTCGTGCGTAACCTAACCTGCGATCAGGCGTTATTTTTCTGCATTAAGCCGAGTAGTAATCTTTCTAACTGGAAAGGAAACAACTATTTCGATTAAACATGTTAAAGGCAAACGTCAAAGTTTACCTTTTTTAACCAAGCCAAAGTATATGAGTCGCAAAGCACCCAGCCGTCGCGACTGACAAGTACAGCATTTACTCCGCGAAAATAAAAAAATGCTTGAACTGAAAGTCGTTTGAATTCTTCCATGATATGTTCGAACAACAATGCCCAGGATAAACCTTCTACTCATACTAACTTCATGCAAAAAAAGTCGATATCTCGAAGAGACCTTTGATTCTTGATAGTAATATATAAAAAAGTAAGGGGTTTAAAGATGGCCTGGTATGTAGACAGTCGTTCAGCAAAGTCCCATTCTTACCTTCTTTTGAAGAGGCATCATAAACTATTCTCAGCTTTGTGGTTTCCGCATCCTTGCAAATGACAGCTTGATGACGCAAATAATGAACCTTACCCGCCCCCACTAATTCCGCCACCTTTACAATAACACCCGTACTTAATTGCTCTTTGATGATAGAATCGTACTCCTCAAGTATTTTCGGTTCCTTACCTAATCTTTTAATTTGGCCTTTCATGTGTGACAAACTGTTTGCATAATTACTGGGAAGGGTGTCGTGACCTTGTTTCCAAGGCAACTTAACTGAATACCTACCTTCAGTGAAGTTAATGTCACTCTCGAACGATTCATGCACCTCTTGCTTGCTTTGATTCCTAAACTCTCTAAATCCCACAACTTACTAACTCTGCCCTCTAAACAATCTCTGTCCATCACTATACTGTTCTGTGCCAAAAAAATTTACTGACACTTCCTGTCTACTGTCGGACTCTTTTCTATTTAGGGGGCCCGACAATACCCATCCAAGCTCAGTCTCTACTGCTACGGGTTCTTCTGGCTCCTCCTTATTGTTCTCCCCTTCTGAAACTCCCACACAAACACGTGTTATGAAAACCCTTAATCTCGGGCGTGCTGTCCCCGGTCAATACACATAAAGCATCTACCAAACTTAAATAACAATTTCTTACGTTTGTCAATGTTCGTGACTTTCTTGCATTCCTCTGGTAGATGGTTTCCAAGGCAGAACGCACATCTTCGATCATATCCCTTCTTTGTGAACAGTGCACTTGTGGTTGGAGGCCCCTTTCTTCCATTGCTGGACCCAACTCGGTGCGGCATCAAACACTGGTCCTCTCTCAGTTCCACTTCGACCAGGAGTGCGTTCAGCATGTCCCCTAATGACCACTCCAAATACTCTCCAAGTCGGGGATCTTCTCCAGCAGCATCGGGACGACAATTTCCGAGTAGTGTCTTTCTTCTAATTTTAGGGCTTGTAGCGCTCTATACTTAGTTTCTGCGAAATCATAGAGGCTACGCAGTCTGGGTGTGTCGCTCTCATTGAATACGGGATGCACATTCAACAGTTCGTTTACATAAAATATAAAATATACAGTTCTTCTTATACATACATGTTAATTATGTCTTTACATGTAAACAATAAGCCCAAAATAATAATAATTATAAAATAAGCCCAAGCTGACATGTACATGTACATATCAAGCATTATAAAAACCATAAAGTAAATCACCTATAAAGAGCTTCCCTGTTGTCCCACTGGGGATTGTTTGATTGCTAGGATTTTCCGCACAGTTTGATATCATCATTGTTCCTTTTCACCCCCTTGGGAGCATAGGGCATCCACCAGTTTCCTCCAGCCTACACGGTTCTTTGCTAGTGCTTTGGCTCTTTCCCAGGAGTAGCCTACTCCTTCCAACTCCTGCAGCAATGATATGGTCAGCTATAACCATTGTTGTCCAGCAATGTTTTTCTGGAGCAACCAGTGAAAGTTCTTACCTTGGTACTCCTTAGTGTTGCCCATACTTTGGACACACGCAGTGTCATCAGGGTCACCCTTAGCCTGTACAACTTGTTGCTTGGGGAACAGTACATTGTTTATTGGATGACCGGGTCGGATAAAAATGACTGAGTCATAAAAAATTTCCGTCCCAAAATGACAGGCTATGAAAATAATATTTAAAGGGCTAAATGACCGGGTTCTCAATAAAAATTAATGATAATGATAAGGCATAACATTACGTCAAAGTATTAAGGCTACAATGTTCAGGTACACACTCCCAAAAACAATCAAACTTTTTAACATTTGTTATAAACATGAAAATGAACTCTTCTTTTGTTCATAAAATCTGCTTTTTTGCAGTTGACTGACTAATCAAGAAGTCTCGGAACAAAAATAAAAACAAAAACGATGATAACATACTTCTCCCTGCCGGGAAGCGTAGTATTTCATCGATGAGGACTTGTGGGGCTAAGTTGCTATCTTGCACCGTATGATTTAAAGAAACGTGTGAACCGCTTTGCAGGTTGGGGACGTCTTGGTTGGCTTCGAGACGGGCTATGAGTTGTTGGCGAGTACCCGTCTGTGTCAGATTGTGTTGAGCCAGAAGGAGGCGAAGGGCCTTAGGGTTAAAAAACTGATATATAAGCTTATACATCATTGTACATGTGTAAATGAAGTGTTTTAATGTTGTTCTACATCGTTTACAGCAGTTTCTTTACGTGCACTTGCAAGGTTGGGGGGAAACACCCATTCTTTTGAAGGGAAAATACGGCATTAAAGCATGAGTGCGGTGTTAGTGTGGCGAGGAAAGCTATGTTAGCTTCCTCGACTTCGAATACCCTTTCAGCCTCATGTCCCCTCCGTCAGTTACATGTACCTCTGCAACTTCCATCATTACTTCTTTGCTGCCACAGAGCTTACTGAGCATATCTTCCCTTCTTTCCTTTTGTGCTTTGACTTTCCTTTTGTTGGCCTTGGCAGCATTATAGCATTAGCATTGAAGCGCATTATTAACGTTCTGTTTCTTTTACCTTCTGCGCTGGAATGGCTGAACTTGTGCCTTTTAGCAAGTTCTTCATGTGTTTGCTGGATGTCTTTGACAGTTTCTAATTGCATTTTGAGATTGAGGATTTCCCGATATACAGAGGTTATAAATGCCTTAAGCAATGGCAGACTGTCGCATCCTTCAGGTAGCATACCAAGAACCATTGTAAGTGGGAAGTGAATGAAAAGGTAACAGTAACAGTAAATCTTTATTGTGCCTTACACTCCAAAGGGAGGTATTGGTCTAGTTACAATAAAGGTGTTATAGCAACTATGCTAACAAATTACTTAATAACAAACAATGAAATTACAATGCAAACGTTTACGGTAATTATTGGACTATTAATTATACAACTATTTATTGATATAATTTTCAATTTAAAATTTCTTTTCTTTTTTGAAACATTAGGAAGATATATTTAGCTATGATTCTAGAGGTAGCATAATTATCTAGTTTAAGTGCATCTGTCACAGAAAACCGACCATCTATGTATGGAGGTTATGAAATTCGAAATCCTTGATTCCCACTATTTTTTGTGGAATGATAGCATTACATGTGCCGATCACAATGAGCATAAAAGTTTGACTAGCTGCTTTTAATAAGCCAAGAAATTGGGCAGCCTTTTTTCTGTGATCCGAGGACAAAATTTTATCTTCAAAAATAACAAAAATAATGCATATTTTATTATTTATTTTCATGAAGTGATAAAAAGAAGGCATCCTTCTTTGGCAATATATGGAAAGGGGGTGGTATATGCTCTTAGGCAATATCATTAAAATTGCCTGCCATATCAAGGTAAAATATTCAGGGGTGGTCAAAAGTGAGTATCTATTTTAATTGTCAGACACCAGCATATTTTCACTTTTTTTAAAATGCCACTTCTCCAGGCTCCAGCAATTTTGGGCTTCCATTCATATATGGATGTAAAGAAGATGGTCCCAGCTTTAAAAAGCTGTGAAGAACTTATTGGGCAATTGCATATTATGGATCTCATGCGCTGCTTCTTCTACCTCTATTTTGTAAAAAATGGGTATGTTTAATGTTTTAACAACCTGTTGTCGGTGAGAAGTTTTAAATGAGATTTAAAAAACCATAACGTTTGACAAGACATTTACTGTCACAATCACACTGTTTCATCATTTCTCTTACTTTTTTTGCAAATAACGTTGAAAACCTGAGTGTTTTGAATTGGTAAGGCGAGGGGAGGGGATGGGGAGGGGAGGCAGAAAGAGCCTCCTCTTTACTTTCAAAAGTAATTAAGCTATTGCGTAGAAACTTTTTTGGAATGCTAAGCGCCCTAAACCTCGTAGGTTGATTGTGGTAACGTTTTAGCAGTGACGTCATATAACGTCAAAATGACGTCATCAACTTCAAAATCTTCACTTTCAAAATTTAAGATTGTTAGAAAATATCTAGAAATTTGCAAAAATGAATAAAAAATGAAAAATAAGTTTTACGTACAAAAAGCCTGAAATAGTTTTAAAAGAAACTGAAATTAATTTTTAAAATCTTTTGAAGGCGAAAATTAAACCATGAGGGTATGATCGATAGGGTGGGGTCAATATGCGGAAATGTGTTAATGTTTTGGTCATACTTCCTATCTAAAACACTGGACTATTGGAAAATTGAAAAACAATCTGAATAATGGCGAAAATTGACGTCAGCGAGCACAATATGCAACTTTGTTGTCGCCATCGTGCATGTCTTAAATAATACGTACCTAGCTGAACTAAACTCTAAGCTTCTTAGACAGAATGTGGCCAAAATAGTCCAACATCATAGTACTCCATTCCATGTTACTTCCTATTGCAAGTACAACAACTTAAAACATTTGTTAAAGCATCCTTGTACGGGGCTTTACGACGCTTAAAGTTCTCAGTGTCTATGTCAAGTAAGTCGCAGATGTCTTTCAGATCAGCAATACTGAATTTCTTTTCTAGTTTCCCATCTGCAGCTAACTTGCACAGGTTGTAGGACTTGTAGGTGATGGGATGCTCCAAATTCAGGCTGCCAAAAACAACCTTCTTTCGACGTGTGATGTCCTCTTCACGTTCCTGCATCTGCTCTTCATCCAAAAATTCTTCTACCTCCTCCAGACTGGCAGCTGCGTTTAAAGAACCGTGTTTCTTTTTTGCTGTTGCAAGACGGGAAAAGTATGATGCAATCTGTTGAGAACTGAGACAGTCACTTCCAACAAATAGACGATTACCCTTAACATCTCGTTCTCTGCGCATTTCCCGAGCAACTTGAGTTGGCGATGCCTTATTTCCTGTTTCCTCGCCAATAAGGAATCTGTCATTAAGATACGCTTTAACGGTTTCAGAAAACCGGGCAGTCTTGTGTGTTTTTAATGCCCATCCCATGGTAATATTGTTGACCCCCTGTCCCCTCTGCTCAGACTCACATGAAAAGTTAGCGGCGAAAAGTGGCTTTGACAGTTCGTCATTTATCATATCAGCATAGCGACGCCTTATGTGATCAAACTGAGACTCCCTATGTAAGCGACGAACGTGATTACCGAAATCTAGGTGCCTCTGGAGCTCTGTTTCAGTATCGAAAGAGCAGATACACCCGTCAATAGGGCATTCAAATAACGTATCCGTTTCAACGTCTTCAGTACCTGTAGGAGATGCCGTTTCCCCTTCAGTGTGTTTGGAACTCCCTGCCATTGCTCCGCTGGAACGGCATGTTTCCGGAAAGGCCTGTAGTACCTTAACCTTTGGAATTTCAATTGATGGCATATCGTCTTGTAACATGCGTTCTCCTTTTCCAATGTCAAACGCCTTCCAAAATCGCATGCCACCTTCTTCGTAACGAATGTTGTGAATCTGACTAATTCCTTTTATTTTCACGTTTTTCACGTCAATTTGGCTGGATCGATGTGGCATTTCTGCGACGCTCACTCGGCATCCCTTCACTCCACCATTACTTTCCAGGGCCTTTTTTAGATCACGCGCTGTCAGAATGTCGGTCTTCGTCTCTGCCACAAAGCGTCTTGCATGTTGCTTCATTGTCGCTGTCTTTCGATCGCATATATCTTTGCCATGTTGAGCTTCGCTGAAATCATAGCCAATGACTCTGATGCCAGTTTCATGACCAATACTGGGGAGGCTTGTCAAAAGATATCCCCCGTGATAACAACCGGCGTTGTCTGATCTTAGATAAACTCCTGTTAGCTCCGGATACAGCTCTTTAAGTGTAAAGAGCGTGTTCTGGGTAATTGAAGCCACTGTGATCTGGTTCTGATCGCAACTGTCGAAGACATGGACAAAAACGTCTACTGATAATGAGCATTCTTGTGTTTTTCGTATCACTGCTGTGACATGCCAGTTGATACCACGCTTTCCATAGAACTCAGCTGATTTTTCCCTGAAGTGCAGTGGCAAAAATTTCATCGCCCAATCTTCCACCAAAAGGGCTTCAGTAGGTTGTAACTGATCAAGGACCTCCTGCTTTCCCTCCTCTTGATTCACACTTCTCAAAATGTGAGCTTTCCATTGTTCTATCTTGTCTTTACTGTCATCCAGCAGGAAACGAAGATCACATATGTCGTCACTAGCCATGGTGCACTGCTCAGAGATCTTTCCTATTTCCTCCTCTAACGACAAAAATAGATCACGTAGTTCCTGGCACCTATCACACTCGAGTAAGTGGCTATGTGTACAGCTCTGCTTCAATTGTTCTTTCTTAGGGTCGCTTAGTGCAAAGAATCGACAATGGTCAGGAGACACAGAGAAATTGTCGCTTGTTGAATCGTTCACGACATGTGTGCTGTAGTCCTGCTTAAGGTAACGTTTGCAAGATAGGGCCAATGAACGCAGCCTGTCAGCCTTACTATCGGGCATTCCTCCGTCATAGAGCTTGCTGATAACTTCTTCTAAATTTTCAAATGCCTCTGATCCGTCCGCAGTGTAGTTGTCCAGACCTTGAAGAGATTTTCTTGTCGATGCGGGGCAGACTTCAAGAATTCTGAACAAAGTTCTTACACTGGCCGGTTTAAATCCACTTTCGTCACAAATCTTCGAGTACTGGGCGATGATTCGCGCTGGAATCAATTTTCGTATTGGTTTTGGAACCACTAGTTCCACTCCACTTTCAAGTTTAATTTTGGAAGTACCGTATGCTGTGTCTTGCGAAATCATGTCGCTTGTTATGAACCTTAAAAAGTGGTCAACTTTGTTTTCACTGAGGTAGAACCTGTGAATTGGAGCTGTAGGCACTGCAATGCCTGGTCCATGTTCTTTACAATGCTTTCTAGCCTCCTTTATACGGAAATCTGTCAAACCAGGAATAAGGTCTTTCAATTGCTTTCTCGTAAAATTTTGGGCAAATATTGACAGAATTTCTTTTCTCGATTTTGAAGACTGTGCATTGTTATAGGCATCAATGAGATTCCGTAAAGTGCTGTCCGAGAGGGTGTTAAGAGAAAGTTCTTCATCTTCATCGTCGTTATCGTTGTTGCCAAGACCCCTTATTGAACTGTTTTTCAAGTAATTCCAAAGCTCTTCACCTTGGCCAGGGGCAATTGATTCCAAAACTGGTCTTACTCCTTGTTTAGCGAACGATGCATAATGATGTTGAGTACGAGGGTGCAAATCGTTCCACTCTTTCATAAGAACAGAATCCAGATGTCTAAATGGCTCACTTATCCCAGTCGCTTCATGTAATTTGTACACATACTGGTTGTAGGCTGTTTTTGCAGTGGCTGGTGTAAGTGGTTGTTTGTAATCTTCATCGCTTATTAAAGAATCTTCCATACAAGACGGGCTGCTTAACACTTCAGGTGGAATAGGAAACCTTTTACGGGGTGTGATACTCTTAGCTGCAATATTCTCTGAAGATGGCTGCTGTGAAGACTTAAATTGTTTCAGATAACAAGCGTGCTTTTCCCGACACTCACGGCACACACCTATGATATGTATACAAATTACGGGTATAAGATTCATATTTCACATAAACGGATAGATGTTTAAGTTCGTTGACCAAAAACATAAGGGTGGCGGTACATGCGTTGTTTACGCTTCCTTTAATTCCGCGAATGATAGCACACTCTCAATCTAACCTAAATCTACCTTCCCAAAGATCAGAGAAGAAACTGTATAACATCTCCTTTCCTCCATGCAGAATGTCAAGCTAGCATTAAAAAATGCCAGATTGTGAAGAAAATTCGACGATATTGATCTTTTTTACTACGCCTAGTTGGATAGTTAGACCATGTGGTCTTATGTTTGATCCCAGTCCCCTAACAGATAACATAACACGCCTCAACATTGATAAAAGCAGAAATGTTTATACATAGTTAGGGACCCTATTCCCCTTACAAACTCGACACCACCTACTGGCAACTACCGTCATAGCATACAATTATAAAAAAGTAGTACCCCCCCCCCCCCCCGCACCTAATCCCAACCCCCTAAAGTGTGTGAAGAATGTATATAGGTGAATAAAGAAGTTTAGGGAGAGAGCGCGTGTAGTGAGCGAACGGACAATAAATCAGTGTCTGGCAAAAAAGAGACATTATTTTGTTCTGCTTTCCCCTGCGTTGCTGGCCCGGGGGTTGGGGGGGGGGGACTCCCATATCAAAGAGACTGGGATGCTCGTCGTCTCGCCTGCGGGTGTAAATTTCGGATTTTGGACTCTTAGTTTAAAAATGTTTTAAAAAGGTATCTTTTAGGGGTCAAAGAAGCGTGAGTAACGCCCAGATTGGTCTCCTTTCGGGGTTTAATTCAAAATTTCCGAGGAGCATCCCTGTCTGTTTGATATGGGAGTACCCCCCCCCCCCCCCCCCGAGGGGTTGCTGGTTTACCGTATGCGGCTTTCGGGCACGGTGGCACGAGGCGAGTTGTCTTGCAACTTGTCTCGCTGCGATAGATTACACGCAAAAATAACTTCCGTGACATCCACTCAAATGGACATGTTTCGGTATACGATGTAGCAAGCCTTGCACGAAAGGAATCAAAGCCTCTTTTAATAACGAGCAACAAGGCTGTAACACCTTACACGAGTTTGTAACGCCTCCTGGAACTTGTCGCAAAGGCGCAACTAAAATGCGAGACATGTTGCATGAAACATTGGCAAGTGTAACGGGGCCGAACAAATATACACAGATTAATTACAAGATACTACTTGAAACACTTACGGGATCCAATAATACAGTGTAAACCATACATTAACATGATTTCTTTCGCCATATCCGGTGTGATGTATCTATCCGGAATTGAAACCTTTCGTTTCTGAGTACTTTGAGTATGTTCGGGATGACAGCAAGCGGTTGAAGGTCTCCAGTGTTTGGCAAGCTCAAAGCGATGTGCCGAACATATTGTCAAGACATTTTTTTGTTCATCATTTACATCTTGAACGCCTAAAATAATATCAAGTATGTCTAATTTAATTTTTGTTCAGGGTTCAATTCTAGGAATAAAATAGTCTAAAGGCTGGTTCTCATATGATCGCCCCGATCGTCTCTGTCGCTTCTGTCGTTTGCAAAGTCTGAGGTGATTGGAGCAAGCAAACTTTTTGAAGCGACAGAAGCGACAGAGACGATCGGGACGATCATATGAGAACCAGGCTTAAAACTTTAATATTAGGTAATTTGTAAATAGTGATGTTTAATTTATGAGAAGTTCAAGTGCAAAAGTAAGGCAATTCAGTCGGCTTGTTACGTTTAAAACGGTTACCTGCTCTGTTTAGAAGTAAATCTTTTTCCTGAATTTTCCATGTTTCAAGTTGAGCTGTCAAAGTCTCCAGCGAAGTCAGCAGAAGTTCGTCGTTTCCTTCTCTCACTTGTCGATTGCCACAAGGAATTGAGCTTGCCGCTCGCGCAAATGAACAAAACATCTTTTCTTTCCTGCATTCACCGTCAAATCGTTGAAAAATATATAGATCTAAGAAACTTCTTGTGCATATGCTACCTTTCGGTTAGAAAATAACTAACAAACGGATTCAAATAACATTTCCCTTTTATCAATCGTAAAATTTAGCTGCGAAACGCAAAATCAAGTTCAGCCAATGAGAGGTCTTTGTTCCCACGCTTTACAACCGCGGCTCACGCGCCGTAATTATATCAATAACTATGTAAACCACTTAAGGAAGATTGTTACATTCCTAGATCTATCCTTAGTACATATGCACAAAATACCGAAAAAGAGCTGAAAATTGTAAAGGATTAATTGAAGGCTGCAGGCATAAATTTCGTGAGGTGAGGTGTCTGTTGAATATTGACTTTATAATTTCGTCGTTTATAAACCCTTTTGAAGACTTTGAATGACACATCCTTAAACGTGCGAAGGACCTTTTTGGCACGCTTATAAAAGTCTTGCTAAATAATAAAATAATGTTACTCATCCTTAGGCCTGAATACTCATTATAGCGAAATAAATATATTCCACACGAATGAAACAAACACCGTTTTCTTTAGTGTCACGCAACGCGAAGCTGGCTGAATAGTCTAAAAGTACTTATGAAAAATTCCTAGAAAACAAAATTGCCCGAGCATTTTTATTTTTTATCTTAAAATATAGCTCCTTATCTTTGTCTCGGAACATTCGTTTTATTAATAGAACGCTGGAATGCATAATTAAAGGATCTTAAAAAACACCACTTGTAAGGCAAAAAACACCAACCAACTAGGACACGTTATTCACGAAGGTTATGAAAATGAAATTCCTCAGATACAAAATAAATTCTTACATAGTCTTATTCAGTTTGCATTATTCTTCACTGCTATTAACTTTATTTTGATTCCTTGCGTCTTGGAGTTGTAAAAAAAATGTTTAAAAATTGTCAATATTTGCTTTTTTGAAGGCGATAAATCGCCTACAGTTTAGGCTTGACCTTTGACCTTCACTTTTTTTGTCATATAAAGGTCTGACAAATTTTAAACTGTGTCACGTTAATGGCCATAAGAAGTACTTCAACCACACCAACTTTCGTCGAAATCGGTTATTTTAATTTTCACGGCTCTGGTCGGCTCACTGTGACAGATGCACTT